>NC_092088.1:81534739-81865994 GCF_045679555.1 Salvelinus alpinus | reverse complement strand
CACTACACTCATACAGTATACTCATACACTACACCCATTCGCTACACTCATACGCTACACTCATACACTACACTCATACAGTATACTCATACACTACACCCATACGCTACACTTACATACGCTACACTCATACGCTACACTCATACGCTACACCCATACGCTACACTCATACGCTACACTCATACGCTACACTCATACGCTACACTCATACACTACACGAATACATTACACCCATACGCTACACTCATGCTCTACAGTCACGCGAAACACCCACATGCAACACTCATACTCAATACTAATATGTTACACACTAATACACTCCACCACGTTACACCCATATGCTACACTAATACGTTCCACTCATACGCTACACCAATACGACATACTAATATGTTACACTCATATGCAACACTAATACACTCCACTAACACGTTACACCCATATGCTACACTAATACGTTCCACTCATACGCTACACCAATACGACATACTAATATGTTACTCCCAAAAGCTACACTAATATCTTACATTAATACGCTACGCTAATATGTTACACCCATACGCAACACTCATACAAGACACTAATACATGACACGCATACGCTACACCCATACAGTACACTAATACGTTACACCAACATGCTACACTAATACGTTACACACATATGCTACACTAATAAGTTACACACATATGCTACACTAATACGTTACACCCATATGCTACACTAATACATTACACTAATACGTTACACTCATACGCTGCACTAATACACTACACCCATATCCCACACTAATACTTCCTACTCATACACTACATTCTAAGACTACACTAATACGTTACACTAACATGTTACACCCAAAAGCTACACTAATACACTATCCTAAAACGCTACACTAATACGCTACACTCTGTCTCGCTATACTAATATGTTACACCAATACGCTACACTAATACATTACACTAATACATTACACTCATAATCTACACGAATATGTTACACTCATATGCTACACTAATACACTACACCCATATGCTACGCCCATATGTTACACTCATATGCTACACTCACACGCTATACTCACACGCTATACTCACACGCTACACTCACACGCTATACTCACACGCTACACTCACACGCTACACTCACACGCTATACTCACACGCTACACTCACACGCTATACTCACACGCTATACTCACACGCTACACTCACACGCTATACTCACACGCTATACTCACACGCTACACTCACACGCTATACTCACACGCTATACTCACACGCTACACTCACACGCTACACTCACACGCTACACTCACACGCTATACTCACACGCTACACTCACACGCTACACTCACACGCTATACTCACACGCTATACTCACACGCTATACTCACACGCTACACTCACACGCTATACTCACACGCTATACTCACACGCTACACTCACACGCTATACTCACACGCTATACTCACACGCTACACTCACACGCTACACTCACACGCTACACTCACACGCTATACTCACACGCTACACTCACACGCTACACTCACACGCTATACTCACACGCTATACTCACACGCTACACTCACACGCTATACTCACACGCTATACTCACACGCTACACTCACACGCTACACTCACACGCTACACTCACACGCTATACTCACACGCTACACTCACACGCTACACTCACACGCTATACTCACACGCTATACTCACACGCTACACTCACACGCTATACTCACACGCTATACTCACACGCTACACTCACACGCTACACTCACACGCTATACTCACACGCTATACTCATACGCTACACTCATGCGCTACTCTAATACTCTACACCAGTACGCTGCACTAATACGTTACACTCATACGCTGCACTAATACACTACACCCATATCCCACACTAATACTTTATACTCATACACTACATTCTAAGACTACACTAATACGCTACACTAACACGTTACACCCAAAAGCTACACTAATACACTACCCTAATACGCTACACTAATATGTTACAGCCATAGGCTACACCGATACGCTACACTAATACGATATACTAATATGTTACACCCATATGCTACACTCACACGCTATACTCACATGCTATACCCTTATGCTACAGTCATACACTATACTAATACGTTACACCCATATGCTACACTCACAAGCTATAACCATATGCAGCACTCATACGCTACACTAATATGCTACGCTCATACAGAGTTAAGAACAAATTCTTCATTATAACGACAGCCTACCGGGGAACAGTGGGTTAACTGCCTTGTTCAGGGGCAGATCGACAGATTTTTACCTTGCCAGCTCGGGGATTCAATCTAGCAACCTCTCGAGCTGCAAAAGAACACAAATAGAAGAAGTCTTGCTTGGGCCCAAAAACTTGAGTTTTAGACATTAGACCGGTGGAAATCGGTCCTTTGGTCTGATGAGTCCAAATTTGCGATTTTTGGTTCCAAAAGCTTTGTCTTTGTGAGACGCGGAATAGGTGAACAAATTATTTCCGCATGTGTGGTTCCCACCATGAAGCATGGAGGAGGAAGTGTGATGGTGTGGGGGTGCTTGCTGGTGACACTGTCAGTGATTTATTTAGAATTCAAGGCACACTTAACCAGCATGGCTGTATGCTTGATTGTGTGCATGTGTGCGTTTGTGTGTGTGTGATGAAGTCATATGCTGGGAGTGAGAGAAGTGTTAGTGGGTTGGTGTGCTGTGATGTGGTCAGCTGACACAAAGGGGCAGAATGTTTTTCACAAAGATCAGCTGACACAGGGTGCAGAATGTTTATCACATAGGTCAGCTGATACACAGGGTGCAGAATGTTTATCACATAGGTCAGCTGATACACAGGGTGCAGAATGTTTATCACATAGGTCAGCTGATACACAGGGTGCAGAATGTTTATCACATAGGTCAGCTGATACACAGGGTGCAGAATGTTTATCACACAGGTCATCTGACACACAGGGTGCAGAATGTTTATCACATAGGTCAGCTGATACACAGGGTGCAGAATGTTTATCACATAGGTCAGCTGATACACAGGGTGCAGAATGTTCATCACACAGGTCATCTGACACACAGGGTGCAGAATGTTCATCACATAGGTCAGCTGACACACAGGGTGCAGAATGTTCATCACATAGGTCAGCTGACACACAGGGTGCAGAATGTTCATCACATAGGTCAGCTGACACACAGGGTGCAGAATGTTCATCACATAGGTCAGCTGATACACAGGGTGCAGAATGTTCATCACATAGGTCAGCTGATACACAGGGTGCAGAATGTTTATCACATAGGTCAGCTGATACACAGGGTGCAGAATGTTTATCACATAGGTCAGCTGATACACAGGGTGCAGAATGTTTATCACATAGGTCAGCTGATACACAGGGTGCAGAATGTTTATCACATAGGTCAGCTGATACACAGGGTGCAGAATGTTCATCACATAGGTCAGCTGACACACAGGGTGCAGAATGTTCATCACATAGATCAGCTGATACACAGGGTGCAGAATGTTTATCACATAGGTCATCTGACACACAGGGTGCAGAATGTTCATCACATAGGTCAGCTGATACACAGGGTGCAGAATGTTCATCACATAGGTCAGCTGATACACAGGGTGCAGAATGTTTATCACATAGGTCAGCTGATACACAGGGTGCAGAATGTTTATCACATAGATCAGCTGATACACAGGGTGCAGAATGTTTATCACATAGGTCATCTGACACACAGGGTGCAGAATGTTCATCACATAGGTCAGCTGATACACAGGGTGCAGAATGTTTATCACATAGATCAGCTGATACACAGGGTGCAGAATGTTTATCACATAGGTCAGCTGATACACAGGGTGCAGAATGTTTATCACATAGGTCAGCTGATACACAGGGTGCAGAATGTTTATCACATAGGTCAGCTGATACACAGGGTGCAGAATGTTTATCACATAGGTCAGCTGATACACATGGTGCAGAATGTTCATCACATAGGTCAGCTGACACACAGAGCGCACAATGTTCATCAAATAGGTCAGCTGACACACAGGGTGCAGTACGTTCATCAGAAGATAAGCAGAGGAGAAGGAATCACTTTCTGATATGATGAGCCCACCTCAGGCTGCCGCTATATCCACACACACCAGCTGACCCTGTGCATGTGTGCGTCTGTTGGCCGTAGAATGTAACAAGGGCCTTGCCTCAAGAACGAGCACACGCACACCCAAACACACACACACACACCTCTGTGTAACTGCACGAAGACCATGGGAGTGGAGCTCTTGACTCCCGCCCCCTCTGGTCTCCCATCATTATCTACACATGGACACTTTAGGTGGTCTGGACACAACAAAGACCCCAGCAGACTGGGACCTCCAGGGCACATTGAAGAGGAGGTGAGAAACAGACGCTGTGTGTGTGTGAGTGTGTGTGTGTGTGTGTGTGTGTGTGTGTGTGTGTGTGTGTGTGTGTGTGTGTGTGTGTGTGTGTGTGTGTGTGTGTGTGTGTGTGTGTGTGTGTGTGTGTGTGTGTGTGTGTGTGTGTGTGTGTGTGTGTGTGTGTGTGTGTAAAAAAGAGTGTGATAAGAGTTCCATGGACACATGAGCAGCTATTGGCTAATCAAATAAAAAAATCTAATTGTATTAGTCACATGCGCCAAATACAACAGGTGTGGTATTGAAATGTTTACTTTCAAGCCCTTAACCAACAGTGCAGTTCTAGAAGAAGAAAACATTTACCAAGTAGACTAAAATACAAAGTTATAATAAAAAGTAACACAATAAGAATAACAATAACGAGGCTACATACAGGGGGCACCGGTACCGAGTCTGTGTGCGTGGGTACAGGCTAATTGAGGTAATCTGTACATTTAGGTGGGGGCGAAGTGACTATGCATAGATAACAATCAACAGCAGCAGTTTACAAAAGGAGGGGGGGGGTCAATGTAAATTGTCCGGTGGCGATTTTATGAATTGTTCAGAAGTCTTATGGCTTGCATGTAGAAATTGTTGAGGACCCCTTTGATCCTAAACTTGGCTCTCCGGTACCGCTTGCCATGTGGTAGCAGAGAAAACTTGGGTGACTGGAGTCTTTGACAATTTTATGGGCTTTCCTCTGACACTGCCTATTATACAGGTCCTGGATGGCAGGAAGCTTTGCCTCCTCTGTAGCGCCTTACGGTCAGATGCCGCGCAGTTGCCATTCCAGGCGGTGATGCAACCGGTCAGGATGCTCTCGATGGTGCAGCTGTAGAACATTTTGAGGATCTGGGGACCCATGCAAAATCTTTTCAGTCTCCTGAGGGGAAAAGGTTTTGTTGTGCCCTCTTCACGACTGTCTTGGAATGTTTGGACCATGATAGTTCGTTGATGATGTGGACACCAAGGAACTTGAAACTCTTGATCCGCTCCACTACAGCCCCGTCGATGTTAACCTCTCTGGGATATGTGGGACGCAAGCGTCACACATGGCCAACATCCAGTGAAAATGCAGAGCGCCAAATTCAAATAAATAAACTTTCATGAAATCACACATGCAATACACCAAATTAAAGCTACACTTGTTGTGAATCCAGCCAACGTGCCAGATTTCAAAAAGGTTTTACGACGAAAGCAAACCAAACGATTATGTTAGGTCAGTACATAGTCACAGAAAAACACAGCCATTTTTCCAGCCAAAGAGAGGAGGCACAAAAAGCAGAAATAGAGATAAAAGAAACTGTACATGTATGTTTAGTTCGAACTTTATCGAACTAAACATACATGTATTGTGTAACATGAAGTCCTATGAGTGTCATCTGATGAAGATCATCAAAGGTTAGTGATTCATTTTATTATATTTTATCTTTATTTCTGCTTTTTGTGACTCCACTCTTTGGTTGGAAAATCGCTGTATGCTTTCTGTGACTAGTTGCTGACCTAACATAATGATATATTCTGCTTTCGCCGAAAAGCCTTTTTGAAATCAGACACTGTGGTTGGATTAACGAGATTTGTATCTTTAAAATAGTGTCTAATACTTGTATGTTTGAGAAATTTGAATTATGAGATTTCTGTTGATTGAATTTGGCGCCCTGCAATTTCATTGGCTGTTGGCGAGGGGTTCCGGAAAGGTTAATGATGGTGTTTGAGTCGTGTTTGGCCATGCAGTCGTGGGTGAACAGGGAATACAGGAGGGGACTACGTACACACCCCTGAGGGGCCTCAGTGTTAAGGATCGGCATGGCAGATGTGTTGTTGCCTACTCTTACTAACTGGGGGCGGCCCATCAGGAAGTCCAGGATCCAGTTGCAGAGGGAGGTGTTAAGTCCCAGAGTCCTTAGCTTAGTGATGAGCTTCGTGGGCACTATTGTGTTGAACGCTGGGCTGTAGTCAATGAACAGCATTCTCACATAGGTGTTCCTTTTGTCCAGGTGAGAATGGGCAGTGTGGAGTGCGATTGAGATTGCGTCATCTGTGGATCTGTTGTAGCGGTATGCGAATTGGAGTGGGTTTAGGATGTCCGGGAGGATGCTGTTGATGTGAGCCATGACCAGCCTTTCAAAGCACTTCATGGCTACCGACATGAGTGCCACGGGGCAGTAAACATTTAGGCAGGTTACCTTCGCTTCCTTGGGCACAGGGACTATGGTAGTCTGCTTGAAACATGTAGGTATTACAGACTCGGTCAGGGAGAGTTTGAAAATGGCATTGAAGACACTTGACAGTTGGTGGGCGCATACTTTGAGTACACGTCCTGGAATTCCGCCTGGCCCAGCGGCTTTTTGAAAGTTGACCTGTTTAAAGGTTTTGTTCACATCGGCTACCGAGAGTGTTATCACACAGTCATCCAGAACAGCTGGTGCTCTCGTGCATGCTTCAGTGTTGCTTGCCTCGAAGCGAGCGTAAAAGGCATTTAGCTCGTCTGGTAGGCTCGTGTCACTGGGCAGCTCGCATCTGGGTTTCCCTTTGTAGTCCATAATAGTTTTCAAGCCCTGCAACATCCGACGAGCGTCAGAGCCGGTGTAGTAGGATTCAGTCTTAATCCTGTATTGACGCTTGCTTTTTTGATGGTTCGTCTGAAGGCATAGCAGAATTTCTTATTAGCGTCCGGATTAGTCTCCCGCTCCTTGAAAGCGGCAGCTCTAGCCTTTAGCTCGATGCGGATGTTGCCTGTAATCCATGGCTTCTGGTTGGGATATGTATGTACAGTCACTGTGGGGACGACATCATCGATGCACTTATTGATGAAGCTGATGACGGAGGTGGTGTGTTCCTCAATGCCATTGGATGAATCCCAGAACATATTCCAGTCTGTCCTAGCAAAAGAGTCCTGTAGTGTAGCATCCGCGTCATCTGACCACTTCCATATTGGGCGAGTCACTGGTACTTCCTGCTTTAGTTCTTGCTTGCAAGCAGGAATCAGGAGGATAGAATTATGGTCAGATTTGCCAAATGGAGGGCGGGGGAGAGCTTTGTATGCATCTCCGTGTGTGGAGTAAAGATGGTCTAGATTTTTTCCCCCCCTAGTTGCACATGTGACATGCTGGTAAAAATAGGGTAAAACTGATTTAAGTTTGCCTGCGTTAAAGTCCCCGGCCACTAGGAGCGCCACTTCTTGGTGAGCATTTTCTTATTTTCTTATGGCCTTAGAGTTGATTGAGAGCGGTCTTAGTGCCATCTTCGCTTTGTGGTTGTAAACAGACGGCTATGAATAATACAGATGAGAACTCTCTTGGTAGATAGTGTGGTCTGCAGCTTATCATAAGGTACTGCACCTCAGGCGAGAAAAACCTCAAGACTTCTTTATTATTAATTAACCTCTCTAGGGTACGTGAGACGGTGGCGTCCCACCTCTTCAACAGCCAGTGAAACTGCAGGGCGCCAAATTCAAAACAACAGAAATCCCATAATTAAAATTCCTCAAACATACATGTATTTTACACCATTTTAAAGATAAACTTGTTGTAAATCGAAAGCAAACCAAACGATTATGTTAGGTGAGTGCCTATTCACAGAATAACACAGCCATTTTTCCAGCCATAGAGAGGATTTACAAAAAGCAGAATGATCTTCGTCAGATGACACTCATAAGACTTCATGTTACACAATACATGTATGTTTTGTTCGGTAAAGTTCATATTTATAAAGAGAGGAGAGTTTCCCTTTTTCTATGTAAAGTACTCTGTAATGCACTTTGAGCACCTCGGTACGTAGAGAAGCGCTAAATAAATCAAATACTTTATTACTATTATCATCATTCCTTGGTCTCCCACAGAACAGCAGAGCAGAGTGCTCAATCACTCACTCAGTCTCTCATAGAATAGAGACCTCAGACTCAACTCTGGACATTGAAGCCAGACCCACTGCTTTTCTTTATTCTTCACCTCTAATCAATGACTGATTTAGACCTGGGACACCAGGTGGGTACAATGAATGATCTGGTAGAACAGAAAACCAGCAGTACTCTGGACCTCGATTGTGGTATTTGAATACCTGAAATAGAGGGAGAGCGAGAGAGAGAGAGCGAGTGAGAGGAGGGAGAGAGAGAGAGAGAGAGAGAAAGAGAGAAAGAGTCCTGCTGACAGACCCATTTACCCTTCAGTAGGCTGGTCCGCTCTGACGGTCCCAGGCAGTTGAATGGGCACTCAGTGTGCCTGACATCATGCCCACCCCTGCCCACCACGCGCCACCCACTGCCATGCTCTTCCATTAACCAGCTGGACATTGACTGCTGCTATTAGCAGATTGTTCTTTGTCAATGTGCGAGGCCTTTAGACCACTATGCTCAGATCCTGGCGCCCCTTTATGTTTTTTGACAAGAGACCCCTCCCTTTATGGGTTTGGAGGACATAATACATTTATCTTCAGGGTTAGGACAAGGCCTGTCCATTTAAGAAGTCAGACAGGGCTCTAGCTCCATTACCAGGCGTCTCACTCACCTTTAAGTGGAGATCCCACACCTGTTCATCATACTTCTCATAGCAACATACTTGGAGTCCCGCCCCCTCAACCAGCTGACCAAACTCCCCCAGAGTCTCTCGTCTAGTGGGGGCAAACACCAGAGCTGTACACTACAGAGAGATGAAGGTAAAAATAGAGAGAGAGACAGAGAGACAGAGAGAGAGATAAGAGAGAGGGAGGGAGAGAGAGAGATAAAGAGAGAGATATATAAAGAAACAGAGAGAGATAAAGAGAGCTAGAGAGACAGATGAGAGAGAGAGCAACAGATAGAAAGAGAGAGAGCAACAGATAGAGAGAGAGTGGTCCAGAAACAAGCTGAGGGGGAGAGGGGAGGGAGGGAGGGGAGGGAAGGAGGGGAAGGTGGGAGGGAGGGGGGAGAAAGGAAGAAAAAGAGAGAGAGCTAGAGAGAGAGAGAGAGAGAGAGAGAGCGAGAGAGAGAGAGAGAGAGAGAGAGAGAGAGAGAGAGAGAGAGAGAGAGAGAGAGAGAGAGAGAGAGAGAGAGAGAGAGAGAGAGAGAGAGAGAGAGAGAGAGAGAGAGAGAGAGAGAGAGAGTAAGTTGAGGGTAGGAAGAGATATGGATAAGACATGGATAAGACATGCATATGAATGCACCTCTGCACCATCACAACATATCCCACCTTTTCTAAGCCAATAAATAGAGCAGTAGTCTAAACAATAAATGATAATACAATGTGTTTTAATTGAAGGGGCGTGTCCATAACACTGTGACATCATCATGTGTTAATCTGATCAGCTTCATAGTTAGACTAAAGCTTTATGTTTGACAACATATTGACAAATGATCTGAAGAATAACACCTAAACTATCTAGTATAACAATCAACACTTTTTTGAGATAGAGTCCCACTTTAAACCTACCACTGAAACATTATTAATGTCCAATTTCAACAATTATATAAAAACGATATCTTCACACAAAAAGGGGTGGTGTAAAATGAGAGAGACACAGAGAGAGATAGAGAGTGAGAGAGAGAGAGAGACACACACAGAGAGAGAGAGGAAGGGAGAGAGCAAGAGAGAGAGCACACAGGGTGACAGTCACCTACCTGGAGGTAACAGGTAGGTGTAGGTGACAGGTAGGTTGATGGTATCCTCAATGAATTGATCAAATACACAGAGGACAAATTCCAATTTGCTATACTTAAACTATATAACATCATCCTTAGCTCTGGCATCTTCCCCATTATTTGGAACCAAGGACTGATCAGCCAAATCCACAAAAGTGGAGACAAATTTAAACCCAAAAAGTACAGGGTGATATGCGTCAACAGCACCCTTGGGAAAATCCTCTGCATTATCATTAACAGCAGACTCGTACATTTCCTCAGTGAAAACAATGTACTAAGCAAATGTCAAATTAGCTTTTTACCAAATTACCGTACGACAGACAACATTTTCACCCTGCACACCATAATTGACAAACAAACAAACCAAAACAAAGGCAAAGTCTTCGCATACTTTGTTGATTTCAAAAAAGATTTTGACTCAATTTGACATGAGGGTCTATTATACAAATTGATGGAAAGTGGTGTTGGGGGAAAAACAGATGACATTATAATATGCATGTACACAAACAAGAAGTGCGCGGTTAATTTATTATTATTTTCATTTAACTAGGCAAGTCATTTAAGAACAAATTCTTATTTACAAGTATGGCCTACCCCGTCCAAACCCGGACGACGCTAGGCCAATTGTCCACCGCCTTATGGGACTCCCAATTACGCCTGGATGTGATACAAGCTGGATTCGAACCAGGAACTGTAGTGACTCCTCTTTCACTGAGATGCAGTGCCTTAGACTGCTGTGCCAATCGGGAGCAGGTTAAAAATGGCAAAAAACACACACATTTCTTTCCACAGGGCTGTGGGGTGAGACAAGAAAGCAGCTTCAGCCCCACCCTCTTCAACATATATATCAAAAAACTTGCGAGGGCACTTGAACAGTCTGCAGCACCCGGCCTCACCCTACTAGAATCTGAAGTCAGATGTCTACTGTTTGCTGATGATCTAGTGGTTCTTTCCCCAACCAAGGAGGGTCATACAGCAGCACATTTATCTTCTGCCCAGATTTCTGTCAGACCGGGGCCCAAAAATAAGGATGTTCCAAAAAAGGCTGAAAATACTTGAATCAGTTATAGAACCCATTGCCCTTTATGGTTGTGAGGTCTGCGGTCCGCTCACCATGCAAGAATTCACAAAATGGGACAAACACCAAATTGAGACTCTGCATGCAGAATTCTGCAAAAATGTCCTCTGTGTACAACGTAAAACCCCAAATAATGCATGCAGAGCAGAATTAGGCCGATACCTGCTAAAATCCAGAAAAGAGTCGTTAAACTCTACAACCACCTAAATGGAAGCGATTTTCAACCCTTCCATACAAAAGTAATCACCAACAGAGAGATTAACCTGGAGAAGAGTCCCCTAAGCAAGCTGGTACTGGGGCTCTGTTCACAAACACAAACAGAACCCACAAAGCACCAGGAATTGCTATTGAGAAGACTGCTGTAGACAGACATGGATCTCAAGAGAAGACAGGCTATATGCACACTGCCCACAAAATGAGGTGGAAACTGAGCTGCACTTCCTAACCTGCCAGATGTATGACCATATTAGAGACACATATTTTCCTCAGATTACACAGACCAACAAAGAATTAGAAAACAAACCCAATTTCGATAAACTCCTATAGCTATTGGGTGAAATTCCACAGAGCGCATGTCACGTTCTGACCTTAGTTCCTTTGTTTTGTCTTTTGTTTTAGTATGGTCAGGGCGTGAGTTGGGTGGGTTGTCTATGTTAGTTTTTCTATGCTTTTCTATTTCTGTGTTTGGCCTGATATGGTTCTCAATCAGAGGCAGCTGTCAATCGTTGTCCCTGATTGGGAACCATATTTAGGTAGCCTGTTTTCTGTTGGGTTTTGTGGGTGGTTGTTTTCAGTCTTTGTGTGTCTGCACCAGACAGAACTGTTTCGGTTTTCACTTTGTTGTTTTGTAATTTGAAGTGTTCAGTTTTGGATTATTATTAAATAAGATGAACACTAACCACGCTGCGCTTTGGTCCTCTCCTTCCACCGACGACAACCATTACAGCGCAATCACAGCAACAAGATTTGTGATTTGTTGCCACAAGAAAAGGGCAACCAGTGAAGAACAAACACCATTGTAAATACAGCCCATATTTATGTTTATTTATCTTCCCTTTTGTATTTTAGCTATTTGCACATTGTTACAACACTGTATATAGGAATAATATGATATTTGAAAAGTCTCTATTCCTTTGTAACTTTAATGTTAACTGTTAATATTATATTGGTTATTTCACTTTTGTTTATTATCTATCTCACTTGCTTTGGCAATGTAAACATGCGTTTCCCATGCCTTTAAAGCCATTTGAAAAATAATTGAATTGATAAAGAGAGAGAGAGAGACAGAGAGACAGAGAGAGACTGTAAATATCTTATTAAAAACTGTAGAAAAACCTTTGTATTTAAAAAGTTCACCTGTATGTTAAAATTGTATAAACAGTACTCTTCTGAATCAGGTTTATGCATATTTATATATTTATAATTACTTATGTGTATGCTTGCATACAATACTTTATGGCAAAGGGAAATGCATTTTGTACAATGTGTTGGTGTATTTAACTGTATAAATCTTCAAACAGTTTTACCGTTTAATCCATTGCGTACAGTTACTTTATGTACAGTTAAGTTACATTGTTCGCAAATACAAACACTGTACAAAGTGCTGTGGCCAGGCTGAAATCAGAGCTCTGGCCACTCTGCTCTTCTCTCTCCAGTCAGCCAGTCAGCCAGCCTGCCAGTCAGTCAGTCAGTCAGTCAATCAGCCAGTTAGCCAGCCACCCTGTCAGTCAGCCAGTTAGCCAGTCATCCAGTCATCCAGTCAGCTAGCCAGTCAGCCAGTCAGCTAGCCAGTCAACCAGTCAGCCAGTCAGCCAGCCAGTCAGCCAGTCAGCTAGCCAGTAAGCCAGTCAGCCAGTAAGCCAGTCAGCCAGTCAGCCAGTCAGCCATTCAGCCAGTCAGCCATTCAGCCAGTAAGCCAGTCAGCCAGTCAGCCAGTCAGCAAGTCAGCCAGTAAGCCAGTCAGCTAGTCAGCCAGCCAGTCAGCCAGCCAGCCAGCCAGTCAGCCATTCAGCCAGTCAGCCAGTCAGCTAGCCAGTCAGCCAGCCATTCAGCCAGTCAGCCAGCCAGTCAGCCGTTAATCCAGTCAGCCAGTCAGCTAGCCAGTCAGCCAGTCAACCAGTCAGCCAGCCAGCCAGTCAGCCAGTCAGCCAGCCAGCCAGCCAGTCAGCCGTTAATCCAGTCAGCCAGTCAGCTAGCCAGTCAGCCAGTCAACCAGTCAGCCAGCCAGCCAGTCAGCCATTCAGCCAGTCAGCCATTCAGCCAGTCAGCCAGCCAGCCAGTCAGCCGTTAATCCAGTCAGCCAGTCAGCTAGCCAGTCAGCCAGTCATTCAGCCAGTCGGCCAGTCAACCAGTCAGCCAGCCAGCCAGTCAGCCATTCAGCCAGTCAGCCATTCATCCAGTCAGCCAGTCAGCTAGCCAGTCGGCCAGTCAACCAGTCAGCCAGCCAGCTAGTCAGCCATTCAGCCAGTCAACCAGTCAGCCAGCAAACCAGTCAGCCATTCAACCAGTCATTCATCCAGTCATTCATCCAGTCAGCTAGGCAGTCAGCCAGTCAACCAGTCAGCCGGCCAGCCAGTCAGCCAGTCAACCAGTCAGCCAGCCAGCCAGTCAGCCAGTCAGCTAGCCAGTCAGCCATTCAGCCAGTAAGCCAGTCAGCCATTCAGCCAGTAAGCCAGTCAGCCATTCAGCCAGTAAGCCAGTCAGCTACTCAGCCAGTAAGCCAGTCAGCCAGTCAGCCATTCAACCAGTAAGCCAGTCAGCCAGTAAGCCAGTCAGCCAGTCAGCCAGTCAGCCAGTCAGCCAGTCAGCCAGTCAGCCAGTCAGCCAGTCAGCCAGTCAGCCAGTCAGCTAGCCAGTCAGCCATTCAGCCAGTAAGCCAGTCAGCCATTCAGCCAGTAAGTCAGTCAGCCAGTCAGCCAGTCAGCCAGCCAGCCAGCCAGTCAGCACCCAGTGAGTGGCCAGCTGTATTATTGTGATTCCATTCTATTTGATTTCTCCCAGGTATTATATTAGATAATAAACCAAAAGATTAAAGCTCACCTAATCCAATCAATTGCTGAAACGCATCCACACTTTCTAGATGAACCAGCTCAGCTAAACCAGAAGAGCACCACCAGCAGAAGTAAGGGGATTAGCAACAGGTTCAAAGTTTCTTTGAAATCCTTTCAGCTTTAAATGTTATTTCATCATTATTTGTTTTAATTAAACGGGAGGATGGGAAGACACACAACAGCATAAACAGTAAAACAGGAGAATAACAAGAGAATAACAGGGGAATAACAGGGGAATAACAGGAGAATAGCGGGGGAAAAACAGAAGAATAACAGGTGAATAACAGGAAAATAACAAGAGAATAACAAGAGAATAACAGGAGAAGAACAGGATAATAGCACGGGAATAGCGGGGGAAAAACAGAAAAATAACAGGTGAATAACAGGAGAATAACAGGACAATAGCAGGAGAATAACAAGAGAATAACAAGAGAATAACAGGAGAAGAACAGGATAATAACAGAAGAATAACAGGAGAATAACAGGAGAATAACAGAATAACAGGAGAATAACAGGACAATAGCAGGAGAATAACAAGAGAATAACAAGAGAATAACAGGAGAAGAACAGGATAATAACAGGGGAATAACAGGAGAAAACAGGATAATAACAGGGGAATAACAAGAGAATAACAGGGGAATAACAGAACAATAGCAGGAGAATAACAGGGAAATAACAGGAGAATAACAGGAGAATAACAAGAGAATAACAAGAGAATAACAGGAGAATAACAGGAGAATAACAGGAGAATAACAAGAGAATAACAAGAGAATAACAGGGGAATAACAGGAGAATAACAGGGGAATAACAGGAGGAATAACAGGGGAATAACAGGAGAATAACAGGGGAAAAACCGGAGAATAACAGGGGAATAACAGGAGAATAATGGGCGAATAACGGGGGAATAACAGGAGAATAAAAGGGGAATAACAGGGGAATATCAGGAGAATAAAAGGGGAATAACAGGGGAATAACAGGAGAATAACAGGAGAATAAAAGGGGAATAACAGGGGAATAACAGGAGAATAAAGGGGAATGACAGGGGAATAACAGGAGAATAAAAGGGGAATAACAGGGGAATAACAGGAGAATAACAGGAGAATAAAAGGGGAATAACAGGGGAATAACAGGAGAATAATGGGGAATGACAGGGGAATAACAGGAGAATAAAAGGGGAATAACAGGAGAATAAAAGGGGAATAACAGGGGAATAACAGGAGAATAAAAGGGGAATAACAGGGGAATAACAGGGGAATAACAGGGGAATAACAGGAGAATAACAGGAGAATAACAGGATAATAAAAGGGGAATAACAGGGGAATAACAGGGGAATAACAGGAGAATAACAGCGGGATGAGCTGGTTCTGATAGCTGTTTTTTCATCTGTATCAGGAGTTAGGAGTTCCCCCTCCCCACCCAACCGAAACCACCCCCAAAAAAACCTGAGCCCAGCAAAACAAAAAATCACAATTCTACTGTAATGGGGTGATTAGGATGGGGATGGTTCACCTCCATGTTAGAAAAACAAATTAACGTCATTAGGAGGAGAAATTAATTGTTTTGTCAATCTGTTGTGGAATCTGTTCAGGGGCCAGTCTAGTGGTTGTACTGTGGTTTTAAGGTGAGATAGAGTAAAGACGAAAATGAAGTCTAAAGACTAATTTTGAGAATCTCAATTATCTGCGTTATAAGTAGTGGTAAACAAGGCATCAAAAGCCATTCAAATAATGGGAGCATAGTCAATATGTGGACAGTGATCTTGTGTAAAGATTCCAACCTAAGGGTATATGAGGGTATATAAGGATACAGGCTCAGTGTAGAGATCTGATGGATTTCATATGGATGGTGTAAACATGTACATCTGGTCAAACGGCCATAGTACACGTTTGACAGTGAACTTACAGGAGATCTAAGTACCACTCCAGAGGGGAATCTGGGTTCTATAACCTCTGGACACCCAGAGAGGAGAGAGGGATAGAGGGATGGAAGAAAAGAGAAGAGGGGGAAAAGGTTTGGGCAGTGGGGTCAAACTGTAGTGTTTTGGATCAGTACCACTTCCTCGTCTTTGAATGGATAATGAACGTCATGGACCCCCCACGGTCACCAATTTCATCCCCCATCTTTCCTCCTTTCCTCCTCTTCTACCCTTTCACCCATCCTCCTCTCCTCCTTTCCTCCTCTTCTCCCCTTTCATCCATCCTCCTCTCCTCCTTCCCTCCTCCCCTTTCACCCATCCTCCTCTCCTCCTTTCCTCCTCTTCTCCCCTTTCACCCATCCTCCTCTCCTCCTTCTCTCCTCCCCTTTCACCCATCCTCCTCTCCTCCTTCTCTCCTCCACTTTCACCATCCTCCTCTCCTCCTTCCCTCCTCCCCTTTCACCATCCTCCTCTCCTCCTTCCCTCCTCCACTTTCACCATCCTCCTCTCCTCCTTCCCTCCTCCCCTTTCACCATCCTCCTCTCCTCCTCCTCCTCCTCCTCCTCCTCCTCCTCCCTTTCCTCCTCCTCCTCCTCCTCCTCCTCCTCCCTTTCACCATCCTCCTCTCCTCCTCCTCCTCCTCCTCCTCCTCCACTTCCTCCCATTTCACCCCACTGCTCTCCTCCTCCTCTTCCCCTCCCATTTCACCCTCCCCTTGTAATATAAAGACAATTTATATCAAAGCCAACACTTGAAAAGGCCTGGCAGATAAATAGAAATCACACATTATCTTTGAAGCCTTTTTTCATTTACTTTGCCTCTCACAGCATGTTTCTTATCACCGAGGGCAAATATGAGAAGTTCCCTGCTTTATGATTAGGGGGAAAGCATTAAATAGATTAGAAGTCCATTCAAGTTGCACACAATAAGTATTAAAGTATTACATGATATTAATCCTGCCATTCCATTACTGTCTCAATCACTGGGTGAGGCCTAATTACGGGGGAGTCCACTGCTGCAGAGTGAACTGAAACACACTTACGTCTGGTCGCAGTAATCTCCTTATTGCATCAACCTGGCTGCCTCTGTACTGGTCCAGAAACAAGCTGAGGGGGAGAGGGGAGGGAGGGAGGGGAGGGAAGGAGGGGAAGGTGGGAGGGAGGGGGGAGAAAGGAAGAGAAAGAGAGAGAGCTAGAGAGAGAGAGAGAGAGAGAGAGAGAGAGAGAGAGAGAGAGAGAGAGAGAGAGAGAGAGAGAGAGAGAGAGAGAGAGAGACAGAGACAGAGACCGAGAGAGAGAGAGGGGGAGAGAGAGAGAGAGAGCAAGAGCGAGAGAGAGAGAGAGATTAAAATGCATTCCAGTGATAGTGGCTCAAAATAAAACAGCAGGCTATTTATTTTCCTTTGTTTACAAATAAATCCACAAACAGAAGAAAAACTATTTGCATGAGTTAGACTCCTTTTTCTTTTTTATATGTATAAGTCCATATTCTCCTTCCTATATTTTTTGTGCAGTGAAAAAATGCACAACATCAAAGTCTAAAATGTTCACAGATATCATCATACATATTAAACAACACACACACACATACACAGTCACGCGTGCGAGAGACAGACAGACAGACAGACAGACAGACAGACAGACAGACAGACAGACAGACAGACAGACAGACAGACAGACAGACAGACAGACAGACAGACAGACAGACAGACAGACAGACAGACAGACAGACAGACAGACACACACACACACACACACACACACACACACACACACACACACACACACACACACACACACACACACACACATACTTCAAAGTGATACAACATACCTTGATATTTCAAAACAATGATTTAAACATATGCATATAAAGTCATTTTCTGTATATATTTATATAAATTAAATATAGTAACATTAGAAAATGATAAAAACAACATTTAAACTCATATAATTACAAGTAACAACCATAATGTAATACCCAAACCTCAACACTGACATGATATAAACCTGTACGACACCAGTGACAAGCCAAAGAGAAGGACATTTCAATAATGTGTTTTGCAAGTCTATGGAAACTCAAAAAGCTATAATATGGCTAAAGATCATTGAACACTCATGTGATGTGTGTAAAACTCCTTTAGATTAAACCGAAAGAGAAATGTATACTGAAGAAAAATATAAAGTGCTGGTCCCATGTTTCATAGGACTGAAATAAAAGATCCCAGAAATGTTCCATTAACAAAAAAAGCTCTCACATTTTCGGCACAAATTTGTTTACATCCCTGTTAGTGAGCATTTCTCCTTTGCCAAGATAATCCATCCACCTGACAGGATTAAACAGCATGATCATTATACAAGTGCACCTTGTGCTGGGGACAATAAACACCACTCTAAAATGTGCAGTTTTGTCACAACACAATGCCACAGATGTCTCAAGTTATGAGGGAGCGTGTAATTGGCTTCTGACTGCAGGGATGTCCACCAGAGCTATTGCCAGATAGGTTAAGGTTAATTTCTTTTGTTTAGAGAATTTGGCAGTACACCCAACCACCTCATTACTGCAGAAAAGGTGTAATCATGCCAGCCCAGGAACTCCACATCCAGCTTCTTCACCTGTGGGACCGTCTGAGACCAGCCACCCGGACAGCTGATGCATCTGTGGGTTTGCACAAGCAAATAATTTCTGAACAAACTGTCAGAAACTGTCTCAGGGAAACTCATCTGTGATCTTGTCGTCCTCACCAGGGTCTTGACCTGACTGCGTTCGGCATCGTAACCGACTTCAGTGGGCAAATGCTCACCTTCGATGGCCACTGACACGCTGGAGAAGAGTACTCTTCATGGATGAATCATGGTTTCAACTGTACCAGGCAGATGGCAGACAACGTGTATGGCGTCGTGTGGGTGAGCAGTTTGCTGATGTCAACGCTGTGAACAGAGTGCCCCATAGTGGTGGTGGGGTTATGGTATGGGCAGGCATAAGCTATGGACAACACACACAATTATATTTTTTCAATGGACTTTTGAATGCACAGAGATACTGTGACGAGATCCTGAGGCCCATTATCATGCAATTCATCTGCCGCCATTACCTCATGTTTCAGCATGATAATGCACTACCCCATGTCGCAAGGATCTGTACACAATTCCTGGAGGCTGAAAATGTCCCAGTTCTTCCATGGATCGACATGTACGACAGCGTGTTCCATTTGCCAACAATATCCAGCAACTTCACACAGCCATTGAAGGGGAGTGGGACAACATTCCACAGGCCACAATCAACAGCCTGATCAACTCTATGCATTAGGCAAATGGTTGTGACACAAGAAACTGACTGGTTTTCTAACCCACGCCCCTACCTTTTTTTAAGTTATCTGTAACCACATATAGTGGTGGTGGGGTTATAATATTCTATGCATTCCCAATCATGTGACATCCATAGATTAGGGCCTTATGTATTTATTAAAATGGACTGATTTCCTTATATGAACTGTAACTCAGTTAATTCTTTGAAATTGTTGCATGTTGTGTTTCTATTTCAGTTCAACGTAGAAAGAGATCGATGAAAAGCAATGCTAAGGTGGAGGGTTGGAATAAGATACACAGCATACTGCACCTGCCTGTTTGTAGGAGTCAAGAGAAATAGTTGTAATACAGATGGGAATATAAGGAATGTAAAAGTGATATTGAGATGAAAGAGATTTAACCTGTGTGAGAGAGAGGAGGAAGTGGAGAGTAATTGTAATGAATTGAAATGTGAGTAAGTGTGTGTGTGTGTGTCTGACGGACTGAGACTGTGTGTGTGTTGACGTGGCTGCTCATGTTTGTCCTTGCTTTGGGTGACAGGAGAGATGAGAAGAGGAAACAGACTTGTGTTCATGCATGCCTCGTTTCCCACGGTGATCACCCTGGTAACGCACTCACCATCAGATCAGCCCCATGCTGGGCCTGGCTTCACTCACCCCCCTCTCACCTCCCCTCTCTCACCCCTCCCTTCCCTGCCCTGTCCAATCAGACCCAAAGCACCCGTCACTCTAATAACAATAGCCTCTGTCAGGGCCAATATTATCCCAAATGAGTGCTAAAGTAATTTGACTAAATGCAACAATACAACCCAGATCTAGTATAATCCAACACAAAGCCCTCACTGGCTCGCAGGGCTGCAATCTGGGTGAAACTTTTCAATCACGGTAGCAGCTGACCTTCCCTATGCAAATCTGTCTCTGCTGTCGGAAATTCGTGAGGCACGGAGCAGGATGGAGCAGAGCGGTGCACAGCATGACCTGAAACTGGCTTGACTGATTGAGTGACTGACTGGCCTGACTGACTGGCCGGATTGACTGACTGGCCTGACTGACTGAGGCGGCAGGTAGCCTAGTGGTTAGAGCGTTGGACCAGTAACCGGTAGGTTGCTAGATTGAATCCCCGAGCTGACACGGTAATCATTTGTCGTTCTTCCCCTGAACAAGGCAGTTCACTCACTGTTCCTAAGCCGTCATTGTAAATAAGAATTTGTTCTTAATGACTTGCCTAGTTAAATAAAACAATAAAACTGGCCTGCCTGACCTGGGTTTGGAACACCAGACTGGAATAAAACAATGACAATATAAATACACTTGATTTCAAAAACAAAACAGGTGGCAGGGCAACGCATCACAGTGGGCACATAGCCTCAGTTTGATGGGATGAATAAAGCTTAGGGAAACAGTGAGAGTACCGTAAAGATCATGTGCTGTAACGTTTCCTAAACTCAGTCCTGGGGACTCCAAACGGGGCTTGTTTTTGTTTTTCAAATAGTCAAAGATTGAGGCTGAGTTGATTATTGAAAATTATAAACCAGGTAATTTGAGTCCTGAATAGTGATTGGCTGAAAGTCGTGGTATATCGGATCGTATAACACGGGTATGATAAAACATTAATTTTTACTGCTCTAATTACGTTGGTAACCAGTTCATAATAGCAATAAGGCACCTCTGGATTTGTGTTATATGTCCAATAAACCACGGCTAAGGGCTGTATCCAGGCACTCTGCTTTGCATCGTGGGTAAGAACAGCCCTTGGCCGTGGTTTATTGGCCATATACCACACCCCCTCATGCCTTATTGCTTAATTATGCCATGTCATTGTTGAATACTCATTTCTGATTGGTTTGAAGGGCATTCTGAAGCATGCATTATTTTCCTATATAAACTGGGTGGCTCGAGCCCTGAATGCTGATTGGCTGAAAGCCATGGTATATATACACTGCTCAAAAAAATAAAGGGAACACTTAAACAACACAATGTAACTCCAAGTCAATCACACTTCTGTGAAATCAAACTGTCCACTTAGGAAGCAACACTGATTGACAATAAATTTCACATGCTGTTGTGCAAATGGAATAGACAACAGGTGGAAATTATAGGCAATTAGCAAGACACCCCCAATAAAGGAGTGGTTCTGCAGGTGGTGACCACAGACCACTTCTCAGTTCCTATGCTTCCTGGCTGATGTTTTGGTCACTTTTGAATGCTGGCGGTGCTTTCACTCTGGTGGTAGCATGAGACGGAGTCTACAACCCACACAAGTGGCTCAGGTAGTGCAGCTCATCCAGGATGGCACATCAATGCGAGCTGTGGCAAGAAGGTTTGCTGTGTCTGTCAGCGTAGTGTCCAGAGCATGGAGGCGCTACCAGGAGACAGGCCAGTACATCAGGAGACGTGGAGGAGGCCGTAGGAGGGCAACAACCCAGCAGCAGGACCGCTACCTCCGCTTTTGTGCAAGAAGGAGCAGGAGGAGCACTGCCAGAGCCCTGCAAAATGACCTCCAGCAGGCCACAAATGTGCATGTGTCTGATCAAACGGTCAGAAACAGACTCCATGAGGGTGGTATGAGGGCCCGACGTCCACAGGTGGGGGTTGTGCTTACAGCCCAACACTGTGCAGGACGTTTGGCATTTGACAGAGAACACCAAGATTGGCAAATTCGCCACTGGCGCCCTGTGCTCTTCACAGATGAAAGCAGGTTCACACTGAGCACATGTGACAGACGTGACAGTCTGGAGACGCCGTGGAGAACGTTCTGCTGCCTGCAACATCCTCCAGCATGACCGGTTTGGCAGTGGGTCAGTCATGGTGTGGGGTGGCATTTCTTTGGGGGGCCGCACAGCCCTCCATGGGCTCGCCAGAGGTAGCCTGACTGCCATTAGGTACCGAGATGAGATCCTCAGACCCCTTGTGAGACCATATGCTGGTGCGGTTGGCCCTGGGTTCCTCCTAATGCAAGACAATGCTAGACCTCATGTGGCTGGAGTGTGTCAGCAGTTCCTGCAAGAGGAAGGCATTGATGCTATGGACTGGCCCGCCCGTTCCCCAGACCTGAATCCAATTGAGCACATCTGGGACATCATGTCTCGCTCCATCCACCAACGCCACGTTGCACCACAGACTGTCCAGGAGTTGGCGGATGCTTTAGTCCAGGTCTGGGAGGAGATCCCTCGGGAGACCATCCGCCACCTCATCAGGAGCATGCCCAGGCGTTGTAGGGAGGTCATACAGGCACGTGGAGGCCACACACACTACTGAGCCTCATTTTGACTTGTTTTAAGGACATTACATCAAAGTTGGATCAGCCTGTAGTGTGGTTTTCCACTTTAATTTTGAGTGTGACTCCAAATCCAGACCTCCATGGGTTGATAAATTTGATTTCCATTGATAATTTTTGTGTGATTTTGTTGTCAGCACATTCAACTATGTAAAGAAAAAAATATTTAATAAGAATAGTTCATTCATTCAGATCTAGGATGTGTTATTTTAGTGTTCCTTTATTTTTTTGAGCAGTGTATATTCATAAACTGGGAGGTTCGAACCCTGAATGCTGATTGGCTGACAGCTGTGGTATATCAGACCGTGTATCACAGGTATGACAAAACATGTATTTTTACTGCTCTAATAGCAATAAGAAACCTCAGGGTTTGTGGTATATGGTCAATATTAGCTGCATGTGGTATATGGTATGTTGGCCATATACCACACCCCCCCATACCTTATTGCTTAAATAATGCACGGTATATCAGCACTGTAGAATTCAATGGCTATAGTTCATTCTATGTTTGAGCTGCTTTTGAAAACAATAGTCGAATTGAAAACATTATTGGCATTGTTGAATTAGATTTTCATAATTGCAAGCTAGGACTGATGTTTTGGTTAGCTAAACTAGCAAGTCTGTTTGTTTGGTTACCACGCAACTACTGTAGCTATCTAGTAAACTTGCTAGCTACTTCAGTGGACGTTGAACATATTTCTAATACAAATTAACACATTTCTAGTGGCAAATGTGTTAAATTATATCCATTGTATAAAAGGGATATATCAACTCGGGGCTCTATGCATTCTCTGGAAATTAATGCAACTCCGTGGAAGGTGAGTTCCACTCCGCTAGCGAGTCGTGGAACACACCTTCCCCATTGTTCATTATTTTCCACAGAATGCATAGCCCTCATTTATATATCCATATGTGTACCCCTTAGAGTCCCCAGGACCAAGTTTGGGAAGGCTGATGATGTACTCTACTGTATGTGGATGGATACATTGACCTCCATCTCTGGAGAAGGAATGTCCCTCTCTGTGCTGGTAAAAGGAAGCAGGAAGCAGGTCTAACCAGCAGAAAGACATAAGGCTTGGTAGTAATACCTTATCTCTGAAGTATCTCTGGCTCCCTCCAATGGCAACACACCAGATCAGCCTCCTGAGTGAACTCTGACCTTAGTCCATGTGGGTGTTATGTGGGGTGCTGAGGTAGGATATGTAGTGAACAGGGTTTTCAAAAAGTTGGAGATGTGTAGGAGTAGAGAATAGGGATTTCATGCAGATGAGTGAGGATAAGGCCCTTGTATTGTACAGCACAGATGAGATAAAGCTTCCAGTTTCCCTCAGCTTTTTTAGGCTCATTGTTTCACTAATAACTAATCTCCACCCTCACTTATCTAACATGGTTTTGGGCTAATTTATGAATGAACCACAAAAATAGCCAACAAGAAATGTCACTTCATAAATCCATTGTAAGTGAACAAATGTGGTGGTTCTACGAGTTTGAGTTTGTAAAAACAGTTGCTAGTCTATTGACCACAATGACATAATGCTAGTCTATTGAACACAACGACATAATGCTAGTCTATTGACCACAATGATATTTACTGTTCTTTTGGAATGGTCTGTGTGTGTGCTGAGTGAGAAGATGAATTTAGAAATTACCTTGTCTAGGCCTTCCGAGTGGCGCAGCGGTCTAAGGCACTGCATTGCAGTGCTTGAGGAGTCACTACAGATCCGGGTTCGATCCCGGGCTGTGTTGTGACCGGGAGACCCATGGGGCAGCGCACAATTTGACCAGCGTCCAATTGGGGAGGGTTTGGCTGGCTGGGATGTCCTTGTCCCATTGCATTCTAGTGACTCCTTCTGGCGGGCCGGGCATATGCACGCTGACTTCTGTCGCCAGCTAAATGCTATTTCCTCCGACACATTGGTGCGGCTGGCTTCCGGCTTAAGTAAGCAGTGCGGCTTGGCGGGGTCTCCACTTTCCCCTCTCCCGAGTCCATACGGAAGTTATAGCGATGGAACAAGACTGTAGACTACCCAAACACTGAGGAAAATCTAAAGTTTTGTTACTAAGGATTCCACAACGCGTTTAGCCTTTACGGCTGTGTTCCTTTTTTTTGTGTGGATTCTGCGAGTGCTAGCTGGCTGGACTACAGACACCTGTCGTCGTCGTGGGAAAGACTCATTGTTATCTTTTTGTAAAACAACTGGTTGCAGAATAGAGCCAATCTGGATACCAAGCAGATCCTGAGGGAAATCGACGAGTACCAACAGCTTTACGCTATGGAGGAACAACATACTCATTTGTGGAAAGATCCGACTACCTCACAAAATAACTTTAACCCGACAAAAAAAGAAAACCAGATTAATCTACAGACATGAACGATTTACTTACAATTGAGGTAGAGGCTAGTGCTCTGGCTGGAACCCATGCAACAATGGAACAGTTGTGTGAGGTTGGTAGCAGGGCTGAGGGGGAGTTTAGAGTTCAGCCAGAGTGAAATTCTCAAGCTCCAAAGAGAAAACAAGACACTCACAGCCAAGGTAAAAATACACGATTCCAACATGGATTGTCTTCTCAGGGAAAACAGGGTGATGAAGGAGACGCTACTAGACATACAAAGTCGTAGCATGCGTGAAAATTAATTTTTTTCTGGTATTCTTGAGAACGCATCCAATAATCCAGAGGGTGCGATCAGACAATTCATGAAATCCGCATTGAAACTTCATATAGGGACTGTAAACAAGGTGGCTTTCCACAGAGTACACAGACTTGGAGCTCGGAGCGACAAGACCAAGGGTCCCCGACCGATCATCGCAAAATTTGAACACTACCAACAAAAGGAGCTGATCAAAAGCAGAGGAAGGGAGGTTAAGTTGTTTCTTGGTTTCTTTGGTTTGTTCTAGGTTAGTTTGGTTGATTTTGTGCATGCTACCTGTGCTGTGAAAAATGTCTGTGCTTTTTTCTATTTGTTGGTGAGCTAACATAAATATATATTGTGTTTTCCCTGTAAAACATTTAAAAAATCAGACATGTTGGCTGGATTCACAAGATGTGTATCTTTCATTTGCTGTATTGGACTTGTTAATGTGTGAAAGTTAAATATTTCTAAAAAAATATTTTTTGAATTTCGCGCTCTGCCTTTTCAGTGGAATGTGGGAGGAGTTCCGCTAGCGGAACGGGGGGGCGAGACAGGTTGGGACCAAATTCGGTCTCAATGACCAATTTCCAAAGGAGAAAAACGAACGTCGTAAGAGACTGTATCCGGTACAAAGACAACAAAGGAAAGATGGTAGGCGTGCCTTTATCATTGTGGACAAACTCTTTATAGATGGACAGCTATTCCGAGACAGCTCCATAACACCGTGGCTGTACTAAATTCTACAGGGACTTCAGGATACAAAAAAAAGAAGGTATGGGAACTGTTTAAAATATCTGACCATTATAAAGTGGACATGAACACACACATACTCAACTACATGCTTTCTTACACATACAGACTTATACATACACACACACTTGATCTCGCTCTCCTCTCTCACTCTCTCTTTCTCTTTTCTCTTCTCTTCTCTCCCTCTCTCTCTTTTGATGAGAACTGTTTTATAATTTAATGTGTTTGTTGTTTGTCTATCTTTTTTATATATTTGTCTCCAAGTTTATATACTGTATGTTTACAACAAGCAAGGGGAAGATATCAAAATAGGGGCATTGGGGAATAATAACATTGTACGGAATACATTTGTACTGTAGTGAAGCCGTCTCTAGAGTAATGCAAGGTCTCTTTCATGATCATGTGACACGTCAATTGCTATGGAAATGCTGGGATGTGTTTTTCAATGATGTTTTTCAATGTTTTTCAAAGGTAATTATGATGCAACTATGACGGTGATACGATATGGATTACAATTATGATTATTATTAATGCTATACGCACTACATGTTACAAACATAGACACTCAAACATGCAAATTGGCAGACACACATTATAGTCTTACTCTTATACAGACATCATACACACTCTCATGATATCATATCCAATATCATACACATCAACCTACTCAGATTTGTTACACAAAAGAATTTGTCTAAATTTTCTAACATCTGTGGCATTGGCTCACAGGCAAACAGGCAATTAAAAACATATTGCTAGAACTGTCACGCTCGTCGTCGTAAGGAACAGTGGACCAAAGCGCAGTGTGGTAAGTGTTCATGATTTTATTTAAAATCAAAAACACTCGAACAAAGTAACAAAACGAAAGCGAACAGTTCTGTCAGGTAAACAGATACTAAATCGAAAAAAACTACCCACAAATGAAAGAGGGAAAAAGGACTGCCTAAGTATGATTCCCAATCAGAGACAACGTTAGACAGCTGCCTCTGATTGGGATCCACACTCGGCCAAAAACAAAGAAATATAAAACATAGAAATAAAGAAACTAGAATGCCCACCGTGTCAGTACCGCCCCCAAAGGTGCGGACTCCGGCCGCAAAACCTGACTCTAAAGGGGAGGGTCCGGGTGGGCATCCCTTACGGCGGCGGCTCCGGTGCGGAACGTAGACCACCCTCCGCCCGCAGATCCCTCCGCTTTGGTGGCGGCCCTGGTGCATGGACCTTCACTAGAGGAACCGGGCCGCAGATCATCGCCGGAGGAACCAGACCACCGTTCATTGCCGCAGGCCCCGAATCGGGGACCATCGCCGCAGGCCCCGGATCGGGGACCGTCGCCGGAGGCCCCGGACCGGGGACCGTCGCCATAGGCTCCGGACAGGGGAACGTCGCCGGAGGCTCCGGACTGGGGAACGTCGCTGGAGGCTCCGGACTGGGGACCGTCGATGGAGGTTCCGGGCTGTGGACCGTCGATGGAGGTTCCGGACTGTGGCCCGTCGTTGGAGGTTCCGGAGTGTGGCCCGTCGTTGGAGGTTCCGGACTGTGGCCCGTCGTTGGAGATTCCGGACTGTGGCCCGTCGTCGGAAGTTCCGGACGGTGGCCCGTCGTCTGAGGTTCCGGACTGGGAACTGTCGCCGGAAGCTCCTGACTGGGAACTGTCGCCGGAAGCTCTGGACTGTGGAGGCGCACTGGAGGCCTGATGCGTGGGACCGGTACCGGTGGCACCGGGATGATGACACGCATCTCAGGGTGAGTGCGGGGAAGAGGCACAGGACGTACTGGACTGTGGATGTGCAATGGAGACCTGATGCGTGGGACCGGTACAGATGGCACCGGGCTGATGACACACACCTCAAGGCGAGTGCGGAGAGGAGGCACAGGATGTACTGGACTGTTGGGGCGTACTGGAGGTCTAGAGCGCAGAGCTTGCACCTGGATACCCCTCTTATCCCGGCAAGTACGGGGAGCTGGAACAGGCCGCACTGGGCTTTGCTGGCGAACCGGGGACACCGTGCGTAGAGCTGGCGCAGGATAACCTGGGCCGAAGAGACGCACCGGAGACCAGGAACGCTGTGCCGGCACAATCCTTCCTGGCTGAATGCCCACTCTAGCACAGCCACTTCGGGGAGCTTGCACAGAGCGCACCGGGCTTTGGATGTGCACTGAAGGCATGGTGCGCAGAACCGGATAGAATGGTGCTTGAATGGTCACTCGCTCCCCACGTTAAGCACGAGGACTTGGCTCAGGTCTGAACCCTGACTCTGCCACTCTGCTCGTGTGCCCCCCCCCAAAAATTATTTTTAGAGCTGCCTCTCGAGTTTCCGTGCTAGCCGTGTCCCCTCGTATCGTCGCCGTTCCTCTTTCGCTGTTTCCACCTGTTTCTATGGCAGGGTCTTGTCCCCTGCCATAACCTCCTCCCAGGTCCAGGATGTCCTCCACTCTCTTTTCTCCCGGGCCTAGGATCCCTGCTCCTCTTGAACATGCTGCTTGGTCCTTTTTTGGTGGGTAGTTCTGTCACGCTCGTCGTCGTAAGGAACAGTGGACCAAAGCGCAGCGTGGTAAGTGTTCATGATTTTATTTAACCTCTAATTCCTCCTAAACCCGGATCCGGGAGCACCCCCATCAGTAAAAAAGCTGACTAGCATAGCCTAGCATAGCGTCACAAGTAAATGCTAGCATCTAAATATCATTAAATCACAAGTCCAAGACACCAGATGAAAGATACACATCTTGTGAATCCAGCCATCATTTCTGATTTTTTAAATGTTTTACAGGGAAGACACAATATGTAAATCTATTAGTTAACCACGTTAGCAAAAGACACCACTTTTTTTACTCCATCAGTAGCTATCACAAATTCGACCAAATAAAGATATAAATAGCCACTAACCAAGAAACAACTTCATCAGATGACAGTCTGATAACATATTTATTGTATAGCATATGTTTTGTTAGAAAAATTTGCATATTTCAGGTATAAATCATAGTTTACCATTGCAGCCACCATCACAACTCTCACCAAAGCGACTAGAATAACTACAGAGAGCAACGTGTATTACCTAATTACTCATCATAAAACATTTCTTAAAAATACACAGCGTACAGCAATTGAAAGACACAGATCTTGTGAATCCAGACAATATTTCAGATTTTCTAAGTGTTTTACAGCGAAAACACAATATAGCGTTATATTAGCTTACCACAATAGCAAACATCACAACAGCATTGATTCAAGCCAAACATAGGGATAACGTATAAACCACCAAAAGATATTAATTTTTTCACTAACCTTCTCAGAATTCTTCAGATGACAGTCCTATAACATCATATTACACAATGCATATAGAGTTTGTTCGAAAATGTGCATATTTAGCGGCACAAATCGTGGTTATACAATGTGATTAGTGGCCAAAACTTCAAGCAATCTGCCCGGCGCCATCTTGGAGAGGCACCTATTCTAATTGAAAACTATTCATAAACTTGACTAAAAAATACAAGTTGGACAGCAAATGAAAGATAAATTAGTTCTTAATGCAATCGCTGTGTTAGATTTTTAAAATTAACGTTACTGCGCAATACAGCGTGCGCTAAAGCGAGACCGCACCATAATTCATGGCGGAATTATTATTTGACACTTGTCAACATAAGTACGAATTAACAGCATAAAGACTGCTTACTATTAGCTAAGCTTCATTCAGAATCTTGGGCAAGGTGTCCTTTCTCCAGAACAATCGTCTTTGGGTTGAAAGATGTCCTCTTGTCCTGTCGAAATAGCCGCTAACGTTAGCCACCCACTGGAGAGGTGTCCAACTCGTGAAAGCGCATCACAAAGAAATCCAGGAAAATCGCAATAAACTGCTATAAACTGCTATAAGTCGGTTTAAATTAACTACCTTATGAAGTTTTTAAGACAAAAAACAAATTAAATCAGAGACGGAGATAAAGAACTGCTAAACCGAAAGCTTTTGAAGACGCCATGCCGGTTTCCCTCATGCGTCAGGCGCCTCGTCGAAAAGGTCGGTACTTCCGTTCCAAGAGGTTTTATACTCCCCCAGATGGTGCTATCCGCTCCATTCAAAGTCTCACCGCTTACTGACATCTAGGGGAAGGCGTATGCAGTGCATGTAGCCCCATAGCTTATAAGGGAATTTATAAACCGACCCTGGAACAGAGACCTCAATTTCAGAAATCTCACTTCTTGACAGGAAGTGAGCTGCAGAATGAGTTCTGTTTCACTCAGATAAATAATTCAAACGGTTTTAGAAACTAGAGAGTGTTTTCTATCCAATAGTAATAATAATATGCATATTGTACGAGCAAGAATTGAGTACGAGGCAGTTTAATTTGGGAACTAAATTATTACAGAGTGCAAATAGCACCCCCTATTGCCAAGAGTTAATATCAAAAACACTTGAACAAAGTAACAAAACGAAAGCGAACAGTTATGTCAGGTAAACAGATACTAAACAGAAAAAAACTACCCACAAATGAAAGAGGGGAAAAGGACTGCCTGTGTATGATTCCCAATCAGAGACAACAATAGACAGCTGCCTCTGATTGGGATCCACACTCGGCCAAAAACAAAGAAATAGAAAACATGGAAATAAAGAAACTAGAATGCCCACCCTAGTCACACCCTGGTCTAACCAAAATAGAGAATAAAAACCTCCCTATGGCCAGGGCGTGACAAGAACCTATTTCTTGAATTCTAAATATCAGACATTTGAAAGCTATAGTTTTGACCGTCATAATACCTCTGAATGCAGTAACTTTACAAGCACTAATTATGGTCAATTTAGCCTGAGAATAGTATCTAGTTATGGTAAGGGCTGAAATAAGTATAGCTAGTTATAATTGTAATGTTTTGGCAGATTATGAAAAAAGATGATCAGTCTTTACATGGCTAAAAGAAAATGAATATAACATATACTGTTTACAGGAAACTCACTCTACATCCTTACATGAAGTTGCGTGGAAAAAGGACAAAGGAACTCAAAGGGTGTGATGATATTAATTAACAAAAATGTCGATCTGAATGTGCAAATGATCAGGAATGATTCGCAAGGAAGGTGGGTCCTTTTGAATATGAAAGTGGACAAAAAAAGAGATTTGGCTCATTAATCTATATGGTCCAAATCAGGATGATCCAGACTTCTTCGAAAACATTTATACCAATTTATTGAACTTACAGACAACAAATGATCTAGTCATTATGGTAGGAGACTATAACACAGTGTTAAGACCTCAATGGACCGTAAAGGTAATCACTCTACGAACTATCATCACCGTGCCCTAAAGGAAATCACAAATATTATGGACACATTAGAAATAGTGGATATTTGGAGACTAAAAAACCCCGATCTAGTGAGATATACATGGAGGAGACTTAATCAAGCTAGTCGTCTTGACTACTTTCTTGTCTCTTTCTCTCTTGCATCAAAGGTTAAAAAAGTTTTAATAGGAGACAGAATGCGATCGGATCATCATCTAATTGGCATTCACATAACTCTTATAGATTTTCCACGTGGACGAGGATATTGGAAATTTAATTTGGATATTGGAAATTTAATCAAGGTTTACTGGAGGACAACTTTTTTTTAACTAAGACAAAATAATTTATAACTTAATTCTTCCAGTATAATATAGGTTCAGCAAATCCCCTTATTGTTTGGGATACCTTTAAATGAGACAAGACTAACAAGGGAAATCCATGAACTAATAGTACAGGTAGATAGCAATAAAAACGATACTACAGAGATACAAAATAAGTTAGAGGAAAAACAAAAAGAACTTAAGGAACTTATTCAAGAACGATCTAATGTAATATATTACAAAAATAAAGCAAATTGGATGGAATATGGAGAAAAATGCACAAAATACTTCCTGAATCTCCAATACAGGAACGCTAACAAAAATAATTTGCAGAAACTCGTTAGTGAAGACAGTCATCTATGACTCTGCGAATGATATTTTCAAAGAGGAAGCTAATTATGTTAGGCAGATGTGCTCTCCCACTGAATGAAGATTACGGTAAAGAATTCTTTCCAAATAATATAAAAAATGGAAAATTAACAAATGTACAGAAAGATCAGTGCGAAGGCCAAATTACAAAGGAACTTTTTGAGGCTATTAAATCCTTTCAGTCTGGAAAAACCCCAGCGCTTGATGGCATACCGGTAGAGGTATATCAAGTATTTTTTTATATACTAAAAGCTCCATTGTTAGATTGTTTTAGCTACTCCTATAGAAATGGTAGTATGTCAGGTACTCAGCAGGAATGTCTGATTTCTCTATTATTAAAACAAGACCCAGATGGCAGATATAAAGACCCGGTCTATCTAAAAAAAATTGAGGCCCCTTTTGTGATGCAAAAATACTAGCAAAATGCATAGCACTCAGAATTAAAAGGGTTTTACCAGGTATTGTTCAATCTTATCAGACAGATTTTTTACATGGACGATACATTGGAGATAATATACGACAACTACAAGAAATAATAGAACATCATTAAACATATAAGAAGCCAGGAATGGTATTTATAGTGGATTTTGAAAAGTAAGACTGGATTTTATTTATAAATGGCTGGATTTTTTCAATTTTGGTAATTCTCTTATAAAATGGGTAAAAATAATGTATAGTAACCCCAGGTGTAAAATAGTAAATAACGGCTACTTCTCAGAGAGTTTTGAATTGTCAGGAGGAGTTAAAAAAGGGTGTCCGCTGTCACCATATCTATTCGTTATGGCCATCGAAATGCTAGCTATTCAAATCAGATCCAATAACAACATTAGAGAATTAGAAATCCAAAGCTTAAAAACAAAGGTGTCCATGTATGCCGATGACTCAAGTTTTATGTTAAGTCCGCAAGCTAGATCCCTGCAATGTCTCATTAAAGATCTAGATAACTTTTCTGCACTCTCTGGACTACAACCGAATTATGATAAGTGTACAATATGACGTATTGGATCTTTAAGAAATACTACTTTTACATTACCTTGCAGCTTACCTATAAAATGGGCTGATGGTGAAGTAGACATACTCGGTATTCATATCACAAAATATATAAATAAGCTCTCCACAATGAATTTCAATAGAAAACTTGTAAAAATAGACAATATCCTGTAACCATAGAGATGTAAATACCTGTCTATTTATGGAAAAATTGCCCTGATTAACTCCTTAGTCATATCTCAGTTTACTCACTTACTTATGGCGCTGCCTATTCCTGATGATTCGCTTTTCAAATCATATGAGCAAAAAATATTTTGCTTTATCTGGGACGCTAAACCAGACAAAATAAAATGAGCCTATCTATATAATGAATATGAATTGGGTGGGATGAGATTATTAAATATAAAAGCACTAAACCTCTCTCTAAAAGCTTCACTCATTCAAAAGTTTTATTTTGAACCCTAAATGGTTCTCAAGTAGATTAATGAGAAAAGCTCATTCATTGTTTAAAAATTGCCTTTTTGGCTTTGTGCAGATTGCCATGTCTCATTTTCGATAATTTGAAAATGATACTTTTTTCAAAGTATTTGTCTTTTTCAAACAAGCATTGCAGAGCTGGCTACAATTTCAATTTCACCCCCCTGAAAAGATAGAACAAATCAAAATCAAATCAAATCAAATCTTATTGGTCACATACACCTGGTTAGCAGATGTTAATGTGAGTGTAGCGAAATGCTTGTGCTTCTAGTTCTGATAATGCAGTAATAACCAACGAGTAATCTAACCTAACAATTCCACAACTACTACCTTATATACACAAGTCTAAAGGGATAAAGATAAAGAATATGTACATAAAGATATATGAATAAGTGATGGTACAGAACGGCATAGGCAAGATGCAGTAGATGGTATCGAGTACAGTATATACATATGAGATGAGTAATGTAGGGTATGTAAACATAAAAGTGGCATCGTTTAAAGTGGCTAGTGAAAATGTCGATCTGACTAGTGATACATGTATTACATAAAGATGGCACGATGCAGTAGATGATATAGAGAACAGTATATACATATACCTTATATTATATTAATGTCGATCTGGCTAGTGATACATGTATTACATAAAGATGGCAAGATGCAGTAGATGATATAGAGTACAGTATATACATATAGATTATATTAAGTGGCATTGTTTAAAGTGGCTAGTGATACATTTTTGATCAATTCCCATCAATTTCCATTATTAAAATGAGCTGGAGTTGAGTCAGTATGTTGGCAGCAGCCACTCAATGTTAGTAGTGGCTGTTTAACAGTCTGATGGCTTTGAGATAGAAGCTGTTTTTCAGTCTCTCTGTCCCTGCTTTGATGCACCTGTACTGACCTCGCCTTCTGGATGATAGCGGGGTGAACAGGCAGTGGCTCGGGTGGTTGTTGTCCTTGATGATCTTTATGGCCTTCCAGTGACATCGGGTGGTGTAGGTGTCCTGGAGGGCAGGTAGTTTGCCCCCAGTGATGCGTTGTGCAGACCTCACTCCCCTCTGGAGAGCCTTCCGGTTGTGGGCGGAGCAGTTGCCGTACCGGGCGGTGATACAGCCCGACAGGATGCTCTCGATTGTGCATCTGTAGAAGTTTGTGAGTGCTTTTGGTGACAAGCCGAATTTCTTCAGCCTCCTGCTGCGCCTTCTTCACAATGCTGTCTGTGTGGGTGGACCAATTCAGTTTGTCCGTGATGTGTACGCCGAGGAACTTAAAACTTACTACCCTCTCCACTACTGTCCCGTTGATGTGGATAGGGGGGTGCTCCCTCTGCTGTTTCCTGAAGTCCACAATCATCTCCTTTGTTTTGTTGAGGTTATTTTCCTGACACCACACTCCGAGGGCCCTCACCTCCTCCCTGTAGGCCGTCTCGTTGTTGTTGGTAATCAAGCCTACCACTGTAGTGTCGTCCGCAAACTTGATGATTGAGTTGGAGGCGTGCATGGCCACGCAGTCGTGGGTGAACAGGGAGTACAGGAGAGGACTCAGAACACACCCTTGTGGGGCCCCAGTGTTGAGGATCAGCGGGGTGGATATGTTGTTACCTACCCTCACCACCTGGGGGCGGCCCGTCAGGAAGTCCAGTACCCAGTTGCACAGGGCGGGGTCGAGACCCAGGGTCTCGAGCTTGATGATGAGTTTGGAGGGTACTATGGTTTTAAATGCTGAGCTGTAGTCGATGAACAGCATTCTCACATAGGTATTCCTCTTGTCCAGATGGCAGGTTAGGGCAGTGTGCAGTGTGGTTGCGATTGTGTCGTCTGTGGACCTATTGGGGCGGTAAGCAAATTGGAGTGGCTCTAGGGTGTCAGGTAGGGTGGAGGTGATATGGTCCTTGACTAGTCTCTCAAAGCACTTTATGATGACGGAAGTGAGTGCTACGGGGCGATAGTCGTTTAGCTCAGTTACCTTAGCTTTCTTGGGAACAGGAACAATGGTGGCCCTCTTGAAGCATGTGGGAACAGCAGACTGGGATAAGGATTGATTGAATATGTCCGTAAACACACCAGCCAGCTGGTCTGCGCATGCTCTGAGGACGCGGCTGGGGATGCCGTCTGGGCCTGTAGCCTTGCGAGGGTTAACTTCTCTGCGCTACGGATCCCTTTTATGGGATCATTTTCCTAAACAACCGCTGAATTGCAGGGTGCAAAATATTACTAAAAATATTTATAATCATGCAATCACAAGTGAAATATACCAAAACATAGCTTAGCTTGTTGTTAATCCACCTATCGTGTCAGATTTTGAAAATATGCTTTGCAACGAAAGAAATCCAAGCTTTTGTGAGTGTATCAATCAATGCTAGAACAGCTAGCCCCAAATTAGCATGGTCACGAAAGTCAGAAAAGCAATAGAATTAATCGCTTACCTTTGATAATCTTCGGATGTTTGCACTCACGAGACTCCCAGTTACACAATAGAAGGTTATTTTTGTTCGATAAATATTACTTTTATAACAAAAAAACGCCATTTGAGTTACGCGTTATGTTCAGAAAACTACAGCCTCGTTCCGGTCCTGAAAGCCAGAAGAAAATTTCCAAACGTATCAGTGTCGTGTCTTTGACTATGCCAGATTGATTGCTATGACATGCTATTCTATAAAATAATTTCTCCGTAATTAATATTACCTGATTGAACTAATCATGTAAATATTAATTAACTAGAGAGGGACACCACAAAATAATATTTATAGAGCTGTTATCTTTCGAATGAACTCTTAAAGATTTAGTAATATTTTACTAAATAGCAGTCACATTAATCGTCATTTTCCTTGATTATCTGCAAGAATCCTGGCTAACAAGTTGAATCAGCAATACAAAATTGGGTTTAATTATTTATTTACTAAATACCTAACTAATCACACAGAATCACACATATACAATTAAATCATAACTTGATCACAAATTACGTCATACAGAAAAACGTCCCTAGCGGGCGGAATAGATATGACAGCTTGTTACACAAAGAAAAGGGGCGGGATCTTAGTGAAAGAGCGGGAGACTCGAACATAGGCGAGCTGTGCTGTCGTAAATACAGTATCTGATGCATTCTAAATTACCGCCCATTTGAAAAAGAAATGCAATACATATTTACTCTGAGCTGCGCTTCAGTAGGTTGGTGGTAGATGGAAGACCGTATCGCCAACCCGAGTCCTCTGTCCTTTGGAGAATGTCTCTGGTAGTCACGGGATACGTTGTAGTAACGTTGTGTGTGGAAGACGGGATACTCGGACTGTCCTTCCTAACCTGCGTTTGTAGCAGCTGTTGCCAACTCAACGGCTAGGAGATATCACTTCTGTAGTGAACATGAGTTCAAAGTTCATACCATTCACAATCAAAGTCCATGCTGATGTTGGCCTAGTTCTGTAGTTATTGTCTGAACCATTCTGACACAGGACCGTCATCCTGGTGTACCTGGAACAGGAAGTTATATTCTAGTCCATGGCTTTTATAGTGGAGGGAGAGGGGTGTGTCTGAAAAGTTTATAACCCATGCCTCTTCACAGGGGCGGGCCACTGTGAGCAGAGGAACACTTATGAAAGTACAGATCTCTCATTTGGAAGCTAAAATTACATTTCACCTCTTCACAAATAATGTCATATTCAAACATTTCAATTAAACCACAATTCCATGTGAATCCGATACCTCTGACATTTATACTTTCCACAGTAGAGTTTATGTCATTCTATCATTGATGAGAATGTGTCAGAGGGCAACCGAACTGACATAATATACCTTAAGTACCACCGCATATGTTCAGTTGGTTGGATTACCAGAATATAGTTCATTTCCCCCAACTTCTGATGTTACCCAGAATCTCTATGTTAACCCAGGGTTTCCTTATGTCACATCAGTTATAGTGGGGAGAGAGAAAAAGGGGGAAAGAGGTATTTATGACTGTCGTAAACCTACCCCCAACCCAACGTCATGACATCAGATTCAAAAATATTACTAAAAATATTTATAATCACAAGTGAAATATACTAAAACACAGCTTGTTGTTAATTCACCTATCTTGTCAGATTTTGAAAATATGCTTTGCAACGAAAGCAATCTAAGCTTTTGTGAGTGTATCAATCAATGCTACTCAATAAGAGAGAAAAAGAGAATGGGGAGCTACCCTCTCGCACGCAGGAACTAATCTGAGGACACCTGACAACTTTTGAAAAATCTCGCTAATTTTTCAAAATAAAAGCCTGAAACTATGTCTAAAGCCTGGTCACAGCCTGATGAAGCCATTGGAAAAGGAATCTGGTTGATACCCCTTTAAATGGAAGAAAGACAGGCAGGAAACACAGATAAAAAAAAAATCACTTCCGGGTTAGATTTTCTTAGGTTTTTGCCTGCAGAATCAGTTTTGTTATACTCACTTGCACAATTGGTGGCTGACTAAATACTTTTTTGCACCACTGTAAGTGAATTTGTCCCACAACTTTTGGTCCCCTAAAATGGGGGGACTATGTACACAAAAAGTGCTGTAATTTCTAACCTGTTCATCCGATACAGATGGAAATACCCTCAAATTAAAGCTGACAGTCTGTACTTTCAACTCATGATCATTGTATAATTTAAAATCCAAAGTACTGGAGTACAGAGCCAAAAAATCAAAAAATGTGTCACTGTCCCAATACTTTTAGAGCTCAATATACAGTGCCCTTGGAAAGTATTCAGCCCGCTTGACTTTTTCCACATTTTGTTACGCTACAGACTTATTCTAAAATGGATCAAATAAAATACAATTCTCAGCAATCTACACACAAAACTCCATAATGACAAAGCGAAAACAGGTTTCTGTTGTAAATGAAAAAATGTATTTAAAAAATCCCTTATTTACATAAGTATTCAGAGTCTTGTCTATGAGAATCGAAATTGAGCTCAGGTGCATCCTGTTTCCATTGGTGATCCTTGAAATGTTTATATAACTTGATTGAAGTCCTCCTGTGGTAAATTAAATTATCTTCTTGAGGGCAGGGGGCAGCATTTTCACTTTTGGGAAAAATAGCATGCCAAAATTCAACTGCTTGCTACTCATCCCCAGAATATAAGATATGCATATTATTAGTACATTTGGATAGAAAACACTCTGAAGTTCCTAAAACTGTTTGAATCATGTCTGTGAGAATAACAGAACTTATGTAGCAGGCAAAACCCTGAGGACAAACCATTCAGAATTTGTATTTTTTTGATGTCACTGTCTTTTCAAAGATTTTTTTAGAGACACCAGATTTCCAATGGACTTGCTTGCAGTTCCTACCGCTTCCACTGGATGTCACCAGTCCTTGGAAATCGGTTGAGGTTATTCCTTTGTGTAGTGAAGAAGTAGGGCTCTCGTAAATGAGGGTCACATGAAGTAAATATTTTGAGAGAGTCACGTTACAAAAAAAAATGCGTCAGTTTGTTTTCTTTTTGTATTGAACACAGATCATCCCGTCTTCAAATTGATCGATTATTAACGTTTAAAACTACCTAACGTTGTATTACCAAAGTAGTTTGAAATGTTTTGGTAAAGTTTACATGTAACTTTTGATATATTTTGTATGAATTGGCGAAAGTTGGAAGCTGTGTTTTTCTGGATGAAACGGTCCAAATATATTGACATTTTGGATATATATCGATGGAATTAATCGAACAAAAGGACCATTTGTGATGTTTATGGGACATATTGGAGTGCCAACAAAAGAATTTCGTCAAAGGTAAGGCATGATTTATATTTTATTTCTGCGTTTTGTGTCGTGCTTGCAGTGATGAAATATGCTTCTCTCTTTGTTTACTTTTGTGCTATCATCAGATAATAGCATCTTATGCTTTCGCCGAAAAGCTTTTTTGAAATCTGACATGTTGGCTGGATTCACAACGAGTGTAGCTTTAATTTGGTATCTTACATGTGTGATTTAATGAAAGTTTGATTTTTATATCATGTTATTTGAATATGGCAAGCTGTATTTTCCCTGGCTATTGGCCGGACGTTTGGTTCCCACCTGCCCCAGAGAAGTTAATTGGACATGATTTGAAAAGGCACACAACTTTCTATATAAGGTCCCACATTTGACAATGCATTTCAGAGGTCGAAGGAATTGTCCGTAGAACTCCGAAACAGGATTGTGTTGAGGCACAGATCTGGGGAAGGGTACTAAAACATTTATGCAGCATTGAAGGTCCCCAAGAACACAGTGGCCTCCATCATTCTTAAAACTTCTTAAGGCTAGGGGGCAGTATTCGGAAGTTCGGATGACTGATGTGCCCAAAGTAAACTGCCTGTTACTCAGGCCCAAAAGCTAGGATATGCATATAATTGGTAGCATTGGATAGAACACTCTGAAGTTTGTAAAACTGTTAAAATAATGTCTGTGAGTATAACAGAACAGATATGGCAGGTGAAAACCCGAGGAGAATCCATCTGGAACTTTTGTTTTTTGAGGTCACAGTCCATTCAAATGCTTGTCTATGGGATATTGAAAGTAATTCCTCCCACATTGCAGTTCCTATGGCTTCCACTAGATGGCAACAGTCTTTAGAAAGGGTTTCAGGCTTGTTTTTTGAAAAATGAATTAGAAGTTGTAGTTTTTCAAGGTGGCTCTCGATTGGACTGTAGTCTTGATGCGAGCGCGCGCCTCGTTATTTATCTCCGGTATTGAACATACTACATTCCGTCTTAAATTGTATAATTTATTTACATATTAGGGTACCTGCGGATTGATTAGAAACGTTGTTTGACTTGTTTGGACGAAGGTTATTGGTAACTTTTCGGATTCCTTTATCTGCATGTTAAACGAGTGGAACGGGTGGATTACTGAATCAAACGCACCAACTAAACTGACTTTTTTGGGATATAAAGAGGGACTTTATCGAACAAAACAACAATTTGTTGTGTAACTGGGACCCTTGGGATTGCAAACAGAGGAAGATCTTCAAAGGTAAGTGATTTATTTTATCGCTATTTCAGATTTTTGTGATGCCTCTACTGGTTTGGAATATGTTTTAAATGCTGGTGTATGTGGGGCGCTGTCCTCAGATAATCGCATGGTATGCTTTCGCTGTAAAGCCTTTTTTTAAATCTGACAAAGGGGTTGCATTAACAAGAAGTTAATAGTATCTTCTGCTTACAATTATTATTAATATTTTAATTAAACGCAATCTATTAGCTTCCAAAATGTAAGTAGGTATACAGTGTATCTAGCTGTCCGATAACACACTCTGACTGAAAGGCTTGTCCTGCACTTTGTAAGAACCCAGAGTGCATGTAGGAAAAAGATCTTGGTTCCTTTCTAAACATAGCAATGTGAATGCAATGAGGACACTGATGTGAACTGGCAAAAAAGTCCTTATTCAAAGGCAAGGGAACTGAGTTCTTTAGCTTTTTTTTACCACAGAGTCCACTTTAAAGAAGACTGAGATCAGTTCTTTTGAAGAGGACTATATGTGAAAACACCCTTAGCTTCTTGGCAAGGGACTAAACTCACTGCTGATAATCTAGGAGGGTTACCCTGTGGTGTGCATAATCTGGTGTGTGTGTGTGTTTGTTTGTGTGAGCACGCGTTTGTTTGCATGTGTGTGTGTGTAAGGGCGGGTGGGGGACTGTGTATCTGACCCAACTTCAGCATTAAATCTGGTCTAATCCTGGCAGTTTTACATTCATCTGTGCTGTGAAACCTGAAGGATCCATTGACCTATTGGGACGAAGGGAGAGGAAGGCATTTACTAAACGAATAAAGGAAAATCATATGGTGTTGCTTAACTGCTTATTCAAATCAGATGATTGACGCAACAGACAAATAAAGAGTAAACCACCCCCTTTTTTGAGCTTCGACTTTTTTGTCCATGTTGTGTTATTTGTTTATTGCATATCATTCTTCGGACATAATGCTTTTTGTGAAATGAAAGGGATTTCTAAAATGTAAGCCCCCCACCCCACCCCCTGCACACACACACACACACACACACACACACACACACACACACACACACACACACACACACACACACACACACACACACACACACACACACACACACACACACACATTACACAGGCACACACAAACACACACACACACACACACATGTACACTTGGCCTACTCACAGGTGGATGTATATAACAAAGTAGGGTCATTTATCAGTATTGAATAGCAATGAGTAAATCAGAGAGAACTGAGATTCAAAAGGGACTATGTGACTGCTACTGTAGAAGACACACAACAACACACACACACACACACACACACACACACACACACACACACACACACACACACACACACACACACACACACACACACACACACACACACACACACACACACACACACACACACACACACACACACACACACACACACACACACACACACACACACAGCCTTCTCCACCTCCCACTATGTCTCTGCAAGAATCCCAGCTTGGTGTGTGTGTGATATTGTTTTACTTCTGTTGTGTGTGTTGTATGTGTGTTCCGATGTGTGTCATTCTATGCAGTGTTAAGACAATGTTTAGCTCCAGCTCTGGCTCCAGCTACTTAAAGACATGATCATCCCCTCTTTTAAATGAACAATCCACAAAGCACCTATTTCAGCCTCTCAGGGCATGAGCTCCACCAAATACCACTGCAGACAGACTTTCTGCTATAAATGTGTACAGTGTGTTGCCATGTGTCTCTGTGTCTGTGTCTGTCCTCAGTAGTCTGCCAAACCCCATGTCTCTGTGCCTGTCCCTGTCCTCAGTAGCCTGCCAATCTCCATGTCTCTGTGTCTGTCCCTGTCCTCAGTAGCCTGCCAAACCCCATGTCTCTGTGCCTGTCCCTGTCCTCGGTAGCCTGCAAATCTCCATGTCTCTGTGTCTGTCCCTGTCCTCTGTAGCCTGCCAATCTCCACGTCTCTGTGTTTGTCCCTGTCCTCAGTAGCGTGCCAATCTCCATGTCTCTGTGTCTGTGTATACACTATGCGATTGTACCTATTCCTGTGTGTGTACAGATGTACACTGTGTGCGTGTAAGTGTGAGTGTGAGTGTGTGCGTCTGTGTATGACTGTGCGAATACATTTGTGTATATCTGCATGTGAAAGCTCTGTCCTGTCCTCCAGCAGTCAATGGGCTCTATGCAGAAGCTCCATTGTATGAAAGACTATAATTAATTGGAGGAAAAGTGTGGCTGTTGACCTTTTCGCAGGTGAACGTCAGCCAGCCGCACTCCGCTCATAAATCCCACAGCCATCACTCTCAATCTCTCTCCTGATGATGGCAATTACACACCGGTCACCAGACGTACAGAGCGAAAGCCGAAACAGTCACCTCCACACCAGGCAACCACACACACTTACACAATGATACACTGACATACATACACTCGTACACTGACATACACATTCGTACACTGACATGCACACATACAAACACATACATGAAAAGGAACATGCATCAACACACACCCACACACAAAGTATCCCCTATTAGCCACTCTGTACAGCTTCCCTCCCTGTGTAACTGTTCATGCCCATTACCTGAAATCTGTGTGACATTAGAGTAATGATAACTTTCCTAATGCTCCACTTATCTGGGATCTCATAAACGTATTTTAGAAATGAGACGGGCTGAGAGCCATGTTCCTTCCATTCCAAACACAGACAGTGTAGATCGATGATGCAGACTAGAAGTGAGGTGTAAGAACGAGGAAGAATCTCTATCATAGGATCCCTGTAATTAGAGCATCCCTATTTCCTATATTATTCACATTTACACTTGAATTAGAGGGTGGAGGAGTGCACCAGGAATTACAGATAGTCCCTTCCCAGATCTGTTGAACAAAGATGTCTCAGGGATGGGGGGTGTGAGGGAAAAATTACATATTTACCTGATTTATTTGATATTAATGGTTAACAATTAATATTTAACTAAGAGTAAGACATTTCTGTCCTGCTAGTGTCTGTGTTTTCATGGGCTCCACTCTAGTTCCCTGCAGTTAACCTGTTTGGGCTGCAGGGGCAGTATTGAGTAGCTCTGATAAAAGGTGCCCATTTCAAACGGCCTCGTACTCAATTCTTGCTCGTACAATATGCATATTATTATTACTATTGGATAGAAAACACTCTCTAGTTTCTAAAACCATTTGAATTATATCTGTGAGTAAAACAGAACTCATTTGGCAGCAAACTTCCTGACCAGGAAGTGGAAAGTCTGAAAACGATGCTCTGTTCTAGGGCCTGCCTATAAATGGGCATGATACGTATTAGTATACATGCACGTCATACACCTTCCACTAGCTGTCAAGAGGCAGTGAGAGAAGAAATGGAGTGTTTATCTCTGTCTGAGGTGGAATAAATCCTCTTGGAATGACGTGTCACCCATTTCCTGTTTTCTGGAAAGCGCGAGGATGGACCTGGAATTGCCTTCTGGAAAGCTGTCGTTATAGGCGACTACTATCTCCGGCTTTGATTTTATTTGATACATGTGACAATATCATCGTAAAGTATGTTTTTTCAATATAGTTTTATTAGATTATTGAAATTTTTTCGGGACGTTAGGCGTGTTGCTTTGTCTGCGTATGTTCAGGAAGGAGAGCTTCGCGCCACTTTGCTAGCTTTCTGTGCTAATTGACTGGAGAAGAGGACGTTCTAAATCCAAACAACGATTGTTCTGGACAAAGGACCCCTTGTCCAACATTCTGATGGAAGCTCATCAAAAGTAGGACCCATTTTATGATGCTATTTCATATATCTGTCGAACTGCGTACTATTAGTTTTGCGCCCAGGTTTTGGGCACTATCTCGCCATAACGTAAGCCTTATGTCGTAATGAAGTTATTTTTAGAATTCTAACACTGCGATTGCATTAAGAACTAGTGTATCTATCATTTCCTATACAACATGTATTTTTTAGTCATGTTTATAAATAGTTATTTGGTCAGAATATGTGAGTGTCAGATAAATATCCGGACGTTGTGGGAAAAAGATGCTACGTTAGCACAATGTATAACCACTGATTTCAGCTCTAAATATGCAAATTCTTGAACAAAACATAAGTGTATGTATAACCTGATGTTATAGGACTGTCATCTGATGAAGCTTATCAAGGTTAGTCACAAATACGCATCTTAAAACATTTCTGAAAAATACACAGCGTACAGCAAATGAAAGCCCAACATCTTGTGAATCCAGCCAATATGTCAGATTTTTTAAGTGTTTTACAGCGAAAACACAATATAGCATTATATTAGCTTACCACAATAGCCAGAAACACAAGCCATTTCCCAGCAGCAAAAGTTAGCGATCGTAACAAACCAGCAAAAGATATATAATTTTTGACTAACCTTGATAAACTTCATCAGATGACAGTCCTGTAACATCATATTACACAATGCATATAGGTTTTGTTCGAAAATGTGCATATTTAGCAGCACAAATCGTGGTTATACAATGTGATCAGTAGCAACATTTCAGGCATTCTGGCCGGCGCCATCTTGGAGAGGCACCTAATCTAATCGATAACTAATCGTAAACTTGACAAAAAAATACAGGTTGGACAGCAAATGAAAGATGCATTAGTTATTAATGCAACCGCTGTGTTAGATTTTTAAAATTAACGTTACTAGACATACAGTGTGCGTTACAGCCAGACCAGTGCCGAAATTAATGGCGGACAAATCATTTTACATTTTTCCACAGAAATACGGATTAACATCATAAATAGCTCTTACTTTTGGAAGAGCTTCCATCAGAAACTTGGGCAAGTTGTCCTTTGTCCAAAATAATCGTTGCTCGGTTGTAAAACGTCCTCTTCAACTTTGGAAATAGCAGCAAACATTAGCTATGTGACGCAGACATGCCCAAATCTTCAAAACGCAATACAAAGGAAATTCCAAAAATCGCAATATACTCACATTAACTGATATAACTCGGTTTAAAATAACTTCGTTATGATGTTTCTAACACCTATATCGAATAAAATCAGAGCCGGATATATCTAAAGCCTATAACTTGATTTTTTGAGAATGCCATCGTGAGGTCCTTCTTTGCGTCATGACGAAGGTTGAAAAGAGTGCACCCCCCATGCCATGGGCTTTTATAAGGTCTCAGATCTGCCTAGAAACTCCATTCCAATTCTCATTGGTTACTGACATCCAGGGGAAGGCGCGTGCAGTTCATGTCGACCCATAGGATACATACAGAGTTTTAAACTGATCCTAGAACAGAGTCTACATTTTCAGATTTTGCAGTACCTGTCAGGAATTTCGCTGCCAAACGAGTTCTGTTTCACTCAGAGAAATAATTCAAACGGTTTTAGAAACTACAGAGTGTTTTCTATCCAATAGTAATAATAATATGCATATTGTACGAGCAAGAATTGAGTACGAGGCAGTTTAATTTGGGAACGATAAATGGTAACGTTGAAACAGCACCCCCTATATTGAGAAAATATTGGCTGGAATCACAAGATGCCTGTCTTTCATTTGCTGTACACCATGTATTTTTCAGAAATGTTTTATGATGAGTATTTAGGTATTTGACGTTGGTGTCTGTAATTACTCTGGCTGCTTCGGTGCTATTTCTGACGGTAGCTGTGATGGTAGCAGCAATGTAAAACTGATTTATAGCTCAAATATGCACATTTTTCAAACAAAACATAGATTTATTGTGTAACATGTTATAGGACTGTCATCTGATGAAGTTGTTTCTTGGTTAGTTTGGTTGGATCTTGGTTAGTTATGTTGGTTTTGTGCATGCTACCTGTGCTGTGAAAAATGTCTGTCCTTTTTTGTATTTGGTGGTGAGCTAACATAAATATACGTGGTGTTTTCGCTGTAAAACATTTTAAAAATCGGACATGTTGGCTGGATTCACAAGATGTTTATCTTTCATATGCTGTATTGGACTTGTTAATGTGTGAAAGTTAAATATTTCTAAAAAATATATTTTGAATTTCGCGCCCTGCACTTGAGCTGGCTGTTGTCATAAGTGTACCGACGTCGGGCTTGCAGCCAGAAGAAGTTAATCTGGGCACATGGTCACTGGAAAGAGAGAATAAAGTAGACGGCACACGTCAAACGTTTGATTTATGACCATATGTCCGGATGATGTGTGCATGTCCAAATTTGGGCATCTTGTCAGGACACCCTGGTGGGAAGTTATCACGTGGTTATGCCCATATATGGGCATCCTGTTCCTGTTCTCACGCTACCGTCCCACATATCTCAGAGAAGTTAAGGTGCCTGGTCTCAACAAATCCCACTACCTGGAGCCATCAACTGGTCTGGGTGGAGTATGCCCGGAACACCCTTCCCAGTTCTGCCACGGAACTCTCCCCTTTCAAGTGCACCATGGGGTATCAGCCTCCACTCTTCCCAGAACAAGAGCAGGAGGTCAGCGTACCCTCAGCCCAGATGTTTGTACTCCGCTGTCGACGTACCTGGAAAAGAGCCAGGGTGGCTATTCTCAAGACCAACTCGAGGTATCGTCGACAAGCGGACTGTTGCCGGACCCCAGCTCCCCGCTACCACATTGGGCAGAGGGTATGGCTTTCCACTCGAGATCTGCCCTTTCGGGTAGAGTCCCGCAAGCTGTCTCCCCAGTTTATTGGTCCTTTTCCTATCTCCAGAGTCCTGAGTTCCACTGCTGTTCATTTTATGTTGCCCCGTACCCTCCGTATTCGCTCTACCTTACATGTGTCTAGGATTAAGCTCATGTCTCACTGTCCTTTGTCTTCTGTCTCCAGGCCCAACCCCCGGGTTATCAATGGCCACCAGAGTATACGGTGAGACGCCTCCTGAAGGTTCAACCATGGGCCAGGGGTTTCCAGTACCTGGTTGACTGGGAGGGTTATGGCCCGGAAGAGAGGTATTGGGTCCCTGATAAAGACATCTTGGACCCGGCCCTCATGGAGAGAGAGATCCATTCCAAAACTTTTCTCATATCACTGGTATACAGGTTGGCAAATGGACAAGACATAATGAGTTGTGGTGGGGTTCAGGTGAGACATTGAAATTGGGACATTATCATGGGACATCCACTTTGAACTTTGAAGCTATCTGAAGAATAAAAGTGAAGCAATGCCAGAAGATTGAGTGCCGGAGAAGGGAGGTGGTTGGTCAACTGTGCCCGTAATTAAATTAGAATCTGAAATTGTTATTTGGGGTATCAGTTTGATGGGGGATGTCTACACTGCTAAATTTATAATGATTTAGGTTAAGAATGCATTGGGATATTGATCTGTAATTAATAACCCTGATGAGAGAGTTAATTGGGTTAATTATAAGGTGAATATTTTGTATTGCCGCTAGCGGGACACCTCGACAACATCCGGTGAAATTGCAGAGTGCGAAATTCAAACTACAGTATTATAAATATTTAACTTTCATAAAATCACAAATGTAATACATCAAAATAAAGTTTAATTTCTTGTTAATCCAGCTGCTGTGTCAGATTTCAAAAAGGCTTTATGGAGAAAGCAAACCATGCGATTATCTGAGGACAGCGCCCCGCATACAAAACCATGAAAAACATATTTCAATCAGGCAGGTGCGACACGAAAGTCAGAAAAAGTGATATAATAAATGCCTTACCTTTGATGATCTTCTTCTGTTGGCACTCCAAAAGGTCCCAGTTACATCACAAATGGTCCTTTTGTTCGATAATGCCCTTATTTATATCCATAAAAACTCAGTTTAGCTGGCGTGATTCAGTCAATAATCCATACAGTTTCCCTCCATCAAAATGCATACAAAATGAATCCCAAACGTTAATTAATAAACTTTTCCAAAGAAGTCAAACAACGTTTATAATCAAACCTTAGGTACCCTAATACGTAAATAAACAATGAAATTTAAGACGGAGAATCGTTATTGTCTTTACCGGAGAAAAATTCCAAAGCACGCACTCTCATTCACGCGCTTGGAAACACTACAGCCAAAATGAGAGCCACCTAGGAAAACTACAATTTCTGGCTCATTTTTCCAAAAACCAGCCTGAAACTCTTTCTAAAGACTGTTGACATCTAGTGGAAGCCCTTGGAACTGCAATCTGGGAGGACTGGGCCTTTTAATAAAAGTGATAGCCATTGAAAATAGTGGTAGGCTGAATTTTTTTTTGTTGGGGGGGGTGGTTTGTCCTCGGGGTTTTGCCTGCCATATCAGTTCTGTTATACTCACAGACAGAATGTTTTCTATCCAAATCTACCAATTATATGCATATCCTAGCTTCTGGGCCTGAGTAACAGGCAGTTTACTTTGGGCACGCTTTTCATCCGGACGTCAAACTACTGCCCCTTATCCCAAACAAGTTAAGTTGAGGATTTTCATTTTGGGTGATAAAACCAATATGAAGCACTGAGCAATGCCATTGTACATTTTGGTTGGATAATTAATTGAGTTTTGATTATGATTTGGGAACTGAATGATTTCCCTGACCTATTCCGGACTACATCTCCGATGAGGACCCCGATTCTGAGCATAAGGACCCAGATGTGGAGCTCATGCTCCTACTGAGTGTACAACGTGCCCAGAGAGGGGTGTTTGTCACTGGTGTTGGAAGGGTTTGTTCTAAATTGGGTGGACATTTTCCTCATGCTAACCCCTACCTTTGTGTGTGGTGCCAGCGTGATGACTGTCCTATCTGTTGAAATGAAGCTTGTGTGTGATGTTCATTTTATCGGTTTTATTATGTTCCAAATTGACTGTGTTTTGATAAAGAAGGTATTAAGCTCAACAACCCAGAGGAAGGTTGTTTACTATGGATGAAATGTCAGGCACCAGAGGGATCTATTTTGTTAGTTTAAATGTATACTTAACAAACTTTAATTTTTCTAGAAGAACCTGAGTTTCTTGAGAGGGGAATGTGAGGGAAAAATTATATATTTACCTGATTATTTGATATTAATGTTTAACAATTAATATTTAACTAATAGTAAAACATTTCTGTCCTGTATGTGTTTTCATGGGCTCCACTCTAGTTCCCAGCAGCTATTCTGGGCACATGGTCACTGGAGATGGCTTGAGCTGACAAATGGGTTAAAGGCTGCATTACAGAGACAATAATGTGTTTTACTAGAGATAGGTTAGGAGTAGAACAATCCCTCATTGTCTCAAAATCATCCTTGCATCTGAGAAACTAAGTCAGGGTGGGGTTAAGACAACAACCCACGTGCAGATAACGACAGGATGAAGCCAGAGTGGCTTATGATGCCCCAATCTGCATGAGGGAGGTTGAACCAACCATGACTGAGCATTGTTAATGTCAGCTATATATAGTACTCTGCATTTGTGTAATGGTTAGGTTACTCGGTCCAACACCCAAGGGTGGGGGGTCGACCAGCCTCATTATTTCAATAATTAATCAATATTAAATAAAGATGATTGTTTGAAGAAATGACCAAGTTTCACTCAGTACTGCATTTCCACGACAGATGTGGGCCACCAAAAATCTGATATCATCATGAGGGTCCACAGTTGCTCGCAGATTTGTGTACCCAGATGTGCATACTCCCCACATTTTGCCAATGGGCGTTGAGAAAATGTTGCCGTTTTAAAGCAAGTTTGATGCAATTCTACACATTTTGACATGGGTCGGAGAGAAGATTTTGCAATCTCTGACCACCCAAAAAAAGTAACCACAGAGTAATCACAGAGCGAGGATAGATAGAGATAGATAGATAGAGAGCAGGAGAGATAGAGGAGAGGGGACAACTAACACACAGAAATAGGTAGGAAACAGAGGACAGATGAGATGATGAAAGGAGAGAGAAAGATAGAGAGAGAGAGAGAGAAGAGAGAGAGCACTTAGTTTCCTGATCACCACTAAGATGTTAAGGAGCTAATTTAGATGTTTGTGTTGCTCTTTTTCTTCCTCTGTCTTCCTCTCTCTCCCCATCTCGCTCTCTGTCTTCCTATCTCTCTTTATCTCTCTCTCTCTGTCTTCCTCTCTCTCCCCATCTCGCTCTCTGTCTTTTTATCTCTCTCTCTGTCTTCCTCTCTCTCCCCATCTCGCTCTCTGTCTTCCTATCTCTCTTTATCTCTCTCTCTGTCTTCCTATCTCTCTTCATCTCTCTCTCCCCGTCTCTCCCTGTCTTCATCTCTCTCCCCGTCTCTCTCTCTCTCTTCCTCTCTCCTGTCTCTCTCTCTCTGTATTTTCCTCTCTCCCCATCTCTCTCTCTGTCTTCCTCTCTCTCCCATCTCTTGCTCTCTGTCTCCCTCTCTCTCCCATCTCTTTCTGTCTCCCATCTCTCTTTCTGTCTCCCATCTCTCTCTCTGTCTTCCTCTCTCTCCCCATCTCTTTCTCTCTCCCCATCTCTTTCTCTCTCTCCCATCTCTTTCTCTCTGTCTTCCTTTTTCTCTCTGTCTCTCTCTTTTGCAAATTTGCAAATAAGAGTCATCCATTTGATAGGAAGCTAAGCATGAAAAAGACACAATTTTGTCAAAATGTAAAACCCTCTGGGAGTCAGCATAGGGGAAATAACACAGAGCACGGGGCTGTCTGATGGAGCCGATCTGATAACTGTAACAGGAGCAGAAATATTAAGGGGCCACGCCAGGCTGCCACCAAGGTGAGTGTGTGGGTATGTGTATGTGGAGGTGAACTTTGTGGGGTGCCCAGCAGAGAGCCCACTCACCAGGGGCGTCAGGGTCATGGCGGTGATACCTACTAGTCGGCACACATGACGATGTCAAAGTGTCCCTCCAGAGCTGTGACATCTGTCTTACAGTTCCCATCCTCCCTCCCTCTCTCTCTCCCATCCTCCCATCCTCGCTCCCTCCCATCCTTCCTCCCTCTCTCTCTCCCATCCTCCCTCCCTCCCTCTCTCCCATCCTCCCTCCCTTCCTCCTTCCCCTCTCAGTGTGTCATCCCCTGGCGTCTCAACCACTGTGTGTGTGCCTCAGTGCTCAGAGGTAAAACACCTTGTCAAAGAGAGCCCTATCTGACATGACACCTGAAATCACCAGCCCATTGTCTCAGCCCAGGTACCCCACTGCTAGTATTACGACTGCTGTCACCACTGACAGGTACTCTCCATGTTTACAGGAGCGTCATCAGTAGGCCACTACTGTAGTGTACCGTGAGTGCTGCTGCTATTAATGTTAATGTACAGTTACTAGCCCCAGCTCCTGACAGTCCCCTCCTATCCACTGTCCACCCACCCTGCCTGTGGTTTCTCTCTCACTCAAGAGATCGGGCCTGGGCCCCAGACAGCCAAATAGGATTATTAATTGGTCATTATTAACACTCAGTAAACAAAAATTATATCTTGTGGAAATACAATCTCATCTCCCTACAGGGGGCCCGCGCCTGCTTTTTATTCAGTGACTTGAGAAAAGCAATCCCCCTTCATCCAATCACGGGGCGACCTGCACCCCTCTCAAACCGTGCTTTCTGACAGGAGGTTAAATCTGTAACGAAAACAATCAAAGTAATGAAGTCTAATTATACGTTTACTTTTTCACTTCATCATCCCCGTGTAAATACACAAGGAAGAGGGAGGGAGGTGGTGCCGAAAGTGAGGGAGGGAGAGGCGAGAAGGGGAAGCGAGGGAGGGGGGAGAGAACAGCAGGGAAAGCGAGGAAGGGAGAAGAGAGAATAGCAGGGAAAGCGAGGGAGGGAGAGGAGAGAATAGCAGGGAAAGCAAGGGAGGGAGAAAAGAGAATAGCAGGGAAAGCGAGGAACGGAGAGGAGAGAACAGCAGGGAAAGCGAGGGAGGGAGAGGAGAGAATAGCAGGGAAAGCAAGGGAGGGAGAAAAGAGAATAGCAGGGAAAGCGGGGAACGGAGAGGAGAGAACAGCAGGGAAAGCGAGGGAATAGCAGGAGAGAATAGCAGGGAAAGCGAGGGAATGGCAGGAGAGAATAGCAGGGAAAGCGAGGAAGGGAGGGGAGAGAACAGCAGGGAAATCGAGGAAGGGAGAGGAGAGAATAGCAGGGAAAGCGAGGAAGGGAGAGGAGAGAATAGCAGGGAAAGCGAGGGAGGGAGAGTAGAGAATAGCAGGGAAAGCGAGGAAGGGAGAGGAGAAAATAGCAGGGAAAGCGAGGAAGGGAGAGGAGAGAATAGCAGGGAAAGCGAGGAAGGGAGAGGAGAGAATAGCAGGGAAAGCGAGGGAATATCAGGAGAGAATAGCAGGGAAAGCGAGGAAGGGAGAGGAGAGAATAGCAGGGAAAGCGAGGGAGGGAGAGGAGAAAAGAGCAGAGAAAGTGAGGGAGGAAGAGTAGAGAATAGCAGGGAACGCGAGGAAGGGAGAGGAGAGAATAGCAGGGAAAGTAAGGAAGGGAGAGGAGAGAATAGCAGGGAAAGTGAGGGAATAGCAGGAGAGAATAGCAGGGAAAGCGAGGAAGGGAGAGGAGAGAATAGCAGGGAAAGTGAGGGAATAGCAGGAGAGAATAGCAGGGAAAGCAAGGGAGGGATAAAAGAGAATAGCAGGGAAAGCAAGGGAGGGATAAAAGAGAATAGCAGGGAAAGCGAGGAAGGGAGAGGAGAGAATAGCAGGGAAAGTGAGGGAATAGCAGGAGAGAATAGCAGGGAAAGCGAGGAAGGGAGAGGAGAGAATAGCAGGGAAAGTGAGGGAGGAAGAGGAGAGAATAGCATGGAAAGCAAGGGAGGGAGAAAAGAGAATAGCAGAGTAAGTGAGGGAGGAAGAGGAGAGAATAGCAGGGAAAGTGAGGGAGGGAGATGCAAAAATCCTAGCAAAATGCTTGGCGCATAGATTTTAAAAAGTATTGTCAGATATTATTCATCCTAATCAGACAGGTTTTTTACATGGACGATACATAAGACAAGCACTGGAAACAATAGAATACTATGAAATATCGGGGACACCAGGCCTGGTTTTCATAGCTGATTTTGAAAAGGCTTTTGATAAAGTACGACTGGAGTTTATATATAAATGCCAAGAATATTTCAATTTTGGGGAATCTCTTATAAAATGGGTTAAAGTTATGTATAGTAACCCTAGGTGTAAAATAGTAAATAATGGCTACATCTCAGAAAGTTAAAAACTATCTAGAGGAGTAAAACAAGGTTGTCCACTATCGGCATATCTATTTATTATTGCCATCAAAAAGTTAGCTGTTAAAATTAGATCCAACAATAATATCAAGGGATTAGAAATCCAGGGCTTAAAAACTAATGTGTCATTGTACGCTGATGATTCATGTTTTCTTTTAAAACCACAATTAGAGTCTCTCCATGGCCTCATAGAGGATCTAGATACTTTTGCTATCCTCTCTGGATTAAAACCAAATTATGATAAATGTACCATATTACGTATTGGATCACAAAAAAATTCACATTTTACATTACCATGTAGTTTACCAATTAAATGGTTTGACGGAGATGTGGACATACTCGGTATACAAATCCCAAAAGAAAGAAATGATCTCACTCCAATACATTTTTATATAAAGTTAGCAAAAATAGATAAGATCTTGCTACCATGGAAAGGAAAATACCTGTATATTTGTGGAAAAATTACCCTGATTAACTCTTTAGTCATATCACAGTTTACCTATTTGCTTATGGTTTTGCTTACACCTCGTGACCTGCTTTTTAAATTATATGATCAAAAATATTTCAATTTTATTTGGAACGGCAAGCCAGATAAAATTAAAAGGGCCTATTTATATAACGAATATGAATTCGGAGGGCAGAAATTATTAAATATTAAAGCATTAGACCTCTCACTAAAGGCATCAGTCATACAAAAGTTATACTTAAATCCAAACTGGTTCTCTAGTAAATTGGTACGAATGTCTCATCCTATGTTCAAGAAGGGCCTTTTTCCCTTTATTCAGATTACACCTGCTCACTTTCGGGTTGTTTGAAAAGGAAATAATCTCCAAAATATCTTAATTTTTTAAACAAGCCTTAGAAAGTTGGTTGCAATTTCAGTTTAATCCACCTGAAAGGACGGAACAAATAGTACAACAAATATTGTGGTTAAATTCAAATATACTAATTGATAAAAAACTGTATTTATTGAAGAAATTTAAAAAAAAAAGGTATAATTTTTGTGAATGATATCATAAATGGGACATGTGGAGTTATGTCACACATGCAGCTAACACAGACATATGGAAATGTCTGCTCTACCAAAAATTACAACCAATTAATTGCAGCATTACCACAAAAATGGAAGTAGAAGGGGAAAAAAGAAGGGGGAAAAAGTAAGGAACTTGTATGGTAAATTACCATGTAGTTTACCTATTAAATGGTTTGACTGTCACGTTCCTGACCAGTTTTCTGTTGTTTTGTATGTGTTTAGTTGGTCAGGGCGTGAGTTGGGGTGGGCATTCTATGTGTTGTGTTTCTATGTTGGGTTTAATGTGTTGCCTGATATGGTTCTCAATTAGAGGCAGGTGTTTGACCTTTCCTCTGATTGAGAGCCATATTTAAGGTAGGCTGTTTTCACTGTTTGTTTGTGGGTGGTTGTCTTCCGTGTCAGTACATGTTACCACACGGGACTGTTTCGGTTTGTCTGTTCCTGTTCGTGTGTTCATCGTTTCATGTAAGTTCGTAAGTTTAGGTCTGTTTAGTTCGTTTTGTTATTTTGTATTTCTAAGTGTTATTTCGTGTTTCGTCGTTTTGTCTAATAAATCATTATGTCAACATACCTCGCTGCGTGTTGGTCTGATCCATGCTCCTCCTCATCCAAGGAGGAGGAATATGACGACGATCGTTACATTGACGGAGATGTGGACATACTCGGTATACAAATCCCAAAAGAAAGAAATGATCTCACTCCAATACATTTTTATATAAAGTTAGCAAAAATAGATAAGATCTTGCTACCATGGAAAGGAAAATACCTGTCTATTTGTGGAAAAATTACCCTGATTAACTCTTTAGTCATATCACAGTTTACCTATACCTGTATTAAAGAACATAAATGGTTAAAGAAAAGTGTGATAAATAAAAACATATACCAATTTCATTTAAGGACCAAAAAACTGACAGCTGTGCCATATAAATTAGAAAATAGTTGGGAAGAGATTTTCGATGTACCCATTCCATGGCACATGGTTTATGAATTGATACGCAAAACAACGCCGGATTCAAAACTTCAAATTTTTCAATTTAAATTACTATACAAAATTCTTGCAACTAATAGAATGTTATATATATGGGGGATACAATCTTCCCAGCTCTGCAGATTCTGCTGTGAGGAGGCAGAGTCATTAGATCATTTATTTTGGTATTGTCCATATGTAGCTCGTTTTTGGTCACAGATCCAGGAATGGCTGAAGAATTGCAATATTTGCCTAGAACTAACGCTACAGATAGCAATACTGGGTGATTTGAAAAGCCATAGTAAATCAATCAATAATATAATAATTATTTTAGCAAAAAAAAATATTTTTAATTTACAATCTGTAGAAGCTATGAGAATAGGAAGGTTCAATTATTTTGTGAAGCATCACAGCACAGTTGAAAAATATATGACAAATAGAAATCCGAAATGGATGATGTTGAGAGATAGATGGGAGGGGTTGAATGGAGCTGAAGGGTGGGACTAATAACAAGATAAACAATGTAAAACATACGGGATCTGTAAAATGTATATAGGTTCGGAACTTTTGTGAAATAGCACAGTTACAAATAGAAATTAAACTGGATGGACATCAGAAATAGAGGAAGGACTAAGAACAAACAAGAGAGAACTATTGTAAAGTAGACTGTGTCTGTAAAATGTGTATAAGATGTATAAATTGAAGGTAAAAGCAGAAGTGTTTATTAGTTTACTCCAATTGGGGGATCGGTGGTAGGGTTTGCTGGGAATAATAATAAAGGTATATTATTTTAAAAAGTATGTATGTCTATATAGGTATGTGTATGTATATATGTGTATATGTATGCATGCATGTATGGATATACAGTGGGGAGAACAAGTATTTGATACACTGCCGATTTTGCAGGTTTTCCTACTTACAAAGCATGTAGAGGTCTGTCATTTTTTATCATAGGTACACTTCAACTGTGAGAGACGGAATCTAAAACAAAAATCCAGAAAATCACATTGTATGATTTTTAAGTAATTAATTTGCATGATATCCACAGTGATTTTCCCTTCTCATCTACCCCCACTCTACCCCCCTCCCTGTAGACTGTGATATCCACAGTGATGTTCCAATCTCATCTACCCCCACTCTACCCCCCTCCCTGTAGACTGTGATATCCACAGTGATGTTCCAATCTCATCTACCCCCACTCTACCCCCCTCCCTGTAGACTGTGATATCCACAGTGATGTTCCAATCTCATCTACCCCCACTCTACCCCCCCCCTCCCTGTAGACTGTGATATCCACAGTTATGTTCCAATCTCATCTACCCCCACTCTACCCCCCTCCCTGTAGACTGTGATATCCGCAGTGATGTTCCAATCTCATCTATCCCCCAACTCTACCCCCCCCCCCCCTCCCTGTAGACTGTGATATCCACAGTGATGTTCCAATCTCATCCACCCCCCCGCATTTTCCAACTCAAAAAAAATATGTAGAAAGTTAAAGATAATTCCTTAGTCATCGGTCAAAGGGGATAACTGAGGTAACTTATGAGCTGAATGCGTAGGTCATTAAAGTAACAGTGATACAGAAATGTGTATCAGCTAGTCGTCTCACCTGCTGGAAACATCTGTGGAGCCAAAGACACCGGCCTGTCTGTTCCTCTCGATGACTCCACACACATCTGGGGATCTAGTTAATGTAGCTACTGACATGTTCCACCATTTTATTAGGCAAGTTTAGGGTCTTTAGTTGTAAGTTATTATCATCTGCGGTCACACACACACACACACACACACAAACGCACACACACACACTCACACTCCATCCCTGATCTCCAGGGACAGAGAGAGAAGTTGCCAGATGCAGAGCAGATCAATGAGAAGGCTTTTAACCTGTTGCCTACGCCTGAGAGGAGCTCGCCACATCACCACTATAACACACAGGCTGATTGATGTTAACCTCTATTAACACAATGTCTGGAGGCAATTCAATTAGGATTTCTCTGTCTTTAAAGCAGCAAAGAGCTGTAGCAAATCCAATCTAGAGTGTGTAGAGGGGAGAGGGGGAGAGAGGGAGAGGTCTCTGCTGGATGGATAGAAAGCCAATCCTAGATCAAAGGGAGCTCGGATGGCCCTCACACATACACGAGCAAGCATGCACACATACGCATGAACGTTCGGAGGGGTTCCACTCACACACAGACACACACAGACACAGGCACAAACACAGAGACACACGGCAAGTCTTTGTGTCTAAGTGTCAGTGGACTGAGATCATGGGCTGAGGAAACGAGGAATTCACAGGGTAATCTCATCAGTACCACCCCACTGGGGAGAGGTCATCCTGCACACAGCCAAGTGCTGTAACAGCCATGTACACACTATAACGACACAAGGCGAGACCCAGATGCAGACACAGGAGGCAGATGGTTATAGTCTCTGATATTTATTAAACAACGAGGGGCAGGCAAGAGTTCATAACCAGGTCAGAGTCCAAACAGTACAGGGCGGTAGGCGGGCTCGAGGTCAGAGGCAGGCAGAATGGTCAGGCAGGCGGGCTCAGTGTCAGGGCAGGCAACAGGTCAGAACCGGGAGGACTTGAAAAGAGAGACTAGGAAAAACAGGAGCTTGGAAAAACACTGGTTGACCTAGCAAGACAAGACGAACTGGCAACAGACAAACAGAGAACACAGGTATAAATACACTGAGGGTAATAGGGGAGATGGGTGATACCTGGAGGGGCGTGGAGACAAACACAAGGACAGGTGAAAGAGATCAGGGTGTGACATACACAGTGGTGTACGAGGCTTGTTGGGGCCAATTTGAATTAAGGTCAACCCTAACAGGCTTGTACTCTCAGTCACTCAGTCACTCAGTCATTCAAACATGCACGCACAGTACTCAAACCAACGGGCATACAGAAATACATTTAACAGCACTCAAAACCTCAAGTTCTCACACATACACAAAAAATCAAATCAAGTCAAATTGTATTTGTCACATGCTTTATATATAGATGTAGAGTAACAGTGAAATGCTGACGGGAGAGAGACAGGGAGAGACATAGTAAAAAAATATATACAGTACCAGTAAAACGTTTAGAACACCTACTCATTCCATGATTTTTCTTTATTTTTACTATTTTCTACATTTTATTAAAAATAGTACAGATATCAAAACTAAGAAAAAGCACATATGGAATCATGTAGTAACCAAAAATGTTAAAAAAAAATGTAAATATATTTTATGATTGGTAATGCAAACCAACTAAAGAGCAGGGAGCTGGCAGGGTGGGGCAGGGAGCTGGCAGGGTGGGGCAGGGAGCTGGCAGGGTGGGGCAGGGAGCTGGCAGGGTGGGGCAGGGAGCTGGCAGGGTGGGGCAGGGAGCTGGCAGGGAGCTGGCAGGGTGGGGCAGGGAGCTGGCAGGGAGCTGGCAGGGTGGGGCAGGGAGCTGGCAGGGAGCTGGCAGGGTGGGGCAGGGAGCTGGCAGGGAGCTGGCAGGGTGGGGCAGGGAGCTGGCAGGGTGGGGCAGGGAGCTGGCAGGGAGCTGGCAGGGAGCTGGCAGGGAGCTGGCAGGGTGGGGCAGGGAGCTGGCAGGGAGCTGGCAGGGTGGGGCAGGGAGCTGGAGGTGGGGCAGGGAGCTGGCAGGGAGCTGGCAGGGTGGGGCAGGGAGCAGGGTGGGGCAGGGAGCTGGCAGGGTGGGGCAGGGAGCTGGCAGGGAGCTGGCAGGGTGGGGCAGGGAGCTGGCAGGGAGCTGGCAGGGTGGGGCAGGGAGCTGGCAGGGTGGGGCAGGGAGCTGGCAGGGAGCTGGCAGGGAGCTGGCAGGGAGCTGGCAGGGTGGGGCAGGGAGCTGGCAGGGTGGGGCAGGGAGCTGGCAGGGAGCTGGCAGGGAGGGGCAGGGAGCTGGCAGGGTGGGGCAGGGAGCTGGCAGGGAGCTGGCAGGGAGCTGGCAGGGTGGGGCAGGGAGCTGGCAGGGTGGGGCAGGGAGCTGGCAGGGAGCTGGCAGGGTGGGGCAGGGAGCTGGCAGGGTGGGGCAGGGAGCTGGCAGGGTGGGGCAGGGAGCTGGCAGGGAGCTGGCAGGGTGGGGCAGGGAGCTGGCAGGGTGGGGCAGGGAGCTGGCAGGGTGGGGCAGGGAGCTGGCAGGGAGCTGGCAGGGTGGGGCAGGGAGCTGGCAGGGTGGGGCAGGGAGCTGGCAGGGAGCTGGCAGGGTGGGGCAGGGAGCTGGCAGGGAGCTGGCAGGGAGCTGGCAGGGTGGGGCAGGGAGCTGGCAGGGAGCTGGCAGGGTGGGGCAGGGAGCTGGCAGGGTGGGGCAGGGAGCTGGCAGGGAGCTGGCAGGGTGGGGCAGGGAGCTGGCAGGGAGCTGGCAGGGTGGGGCAGGGAGCTGGCAGGGAGCTGGCAGGGTGGGGCAGGGAGCTGGCAGGGAGCTGGCAGGGTGGGGCAGGGAGCTGGCAGGGTGGGGCAGGGAGCTGGCAGGGAGCTGGCAGGGTGGGGCAGGGAGCTGGCAGGGAGCTGGCAGGGAGCTGGCAGGGTGGGGCAGGGAGCTGGCAGGGAGCTGGCAGGGTGGGGCAGGGAGCTGGCAGGGTGGGGCAGGGAGCTGGCAGGGAGCTGGCAGGGTGGGGCAGGGAGCTGGCAGGGAGCTGGCAGGGTGGGGCAGGGAGCTGGCAGGGAGCTGGCAGGGTGGGGCAGGGAGCTGGCAGGGAGCTGGCAGGGTGGGGCAGGGAGCTGGCAGGGTGGGGCAGGGAGCTGGCAGGGAGCTGGCAGGGAGCTGGCAGGGAGCTGGCAGGGAGCTGGCAGGGAGCTGGCAGGGTGGGGCAGGGAGCTGGCAGGGTGGGGCAGGGAGCTGGCAGGGAGCTGGCAGGGAGCTGGCAGGGTGGGGCAGGGAGCTGGCAGGGTGGGGCAGGGAGCTGGCAGGGAGCTGGCAGGGTGGGGCAGGGAGCTGGCAGGGAGCTGGCAGGGAGCTGGCAGGTTCGGACAGGGAGCTGGCAGGGTGGGGCAGGGAGCTGGCAGGTTGGGACAGGGAGCTGGCAGGGAGCTGGCAGGGTTTGGCAGGGAGCAGGCAGGGAGCTGGCAGGTTGGAGCAAGGAGCTGGCAGGGTGGGTACTGGTGGGGGGCATGAGACCCTCTGGGTAGGCTGTTCCGCTGCCCCAAGTGAGTAACGAACAGACGATAAGCCACATTAATCAAAGAAGACATCCAGCTACTCAAAAACAACTCCTACCTGGTTAATCAAAGAAGCCGTCCAGCTACTACACAACAACGCCCCAACAACTCCTACCTGGTTCTAATCCCATCCAAAATTGATCCCATCTTCAAAAGTAGAAGACAAATGGAAATGTGATGTTCTTGTATATTGTTTATGTCAAAACATGAAAAAAATTAAAAGGGTACTTTAATGATATTTACGTTTTTATTTAAACACTACTCATATTTCAGAGCACACTGTAAGGTGTCAAATGTTACCAAGACTGTCTCTGTAGCGTCGACAGACTCATCATTCTAGTGTCTTAAAGAAGGCCTGGGTAGAGACAAAATGTCAGAAATTTCCCAACTTTATTTTGTTATTTCTATCTTTTTTTCAGGAAGATCCAAAACATCAGAAATATCTTGGTGACAATCTTGTATGGAATGCCCATTTTTTTTAAAAATTGAATTGAATTAAATGTAATGAAATGCTCAGTCATCTAGCATTGTGGCTTTGGCCATGGGAGGGAGTTGAAAGGACATGCATTTGGTGGTACTTTGAGACAGTAGTCGAGTTAGCCCAAGGCTCTTATGTCTCTCAAACAAGCAGGGCAAGGTATTCCCGACCACTTTCAATCACTCATAACATAACTGTAGAAGGATGGGTTGACATGAAATGTTGTGAAGGGGACATTCCGCTGGATTCTATGTGATATTGGGACCAGAGTGCAGAGTGCAGAGTGCTGTGTGTCTCTGTGAAACATACACATTCCCTCACATCCTCAGACAACTGTAATATTCTCTGGCCTTGTAAAAAAATGCACTCAATACCACAGACACAAAGATTTACAGACACCAACATGCCCACACACACACACACGCATGCGCACACACAAAAACACAGCATCTCTAAGGGCTTGTTAATGAGACAAGGCTGAGCGCTGTGTTTGTGTGTCTGATGGAGTGAGACAGGAGGAGGAGGAGGATACTCTGAATAGCCTTCTCGTTCCCATCTGATAGCAAAACTTCCTTCACGTCAGCACAAATGGCAATCTGAAAGAGAGAGAGGGAAATCACAGAGTGAGAGATGAGATGGAAAGGGGACAAAACAAAGGCAATAGACCCCTAGAGAGACATAGGGAGGGAGGGAGGAGTCACCCCTCCCTATCCTCCCCCTCCCTATCTCCCTCCCTATCCTCCCCCCTCCCTATCCTCTACATCCCCCTCCCTATCCTCCTTCCTCCACATCCCCCTCCCTATCCCCCCTACCCCCCCTCCCTATCCCCCTCCCTACCCCCCCCCCCTCCTTATCCTCTACATCCTCCACCATATCCTCCCCCCTCCCTATCCTCCCCCTCCCTATCCCTCTCCCTAGCCTCCCCCCTCCATATCCCCTTCCCTATCCTCCACCTTATCCTCCCCCCTCCCTATCCCCCACCATGCCCTCCCCTTCCCTGTCCCCACCATATCATCCCCCATCCCTATCCCCCACCATATCCTCCCTATCCTCCCTCCCTCCATATCCTCCCTCCCTCCCTATACTCCCCCCTCCTCCCTCTCTATCCTCCCACTCTCCTTATCCTCTCCCCCTATCCTCCTCCCTCCCCGACTACTTATCCTCTCCCCTATCCTCATCCCTATCCTTCCCCACCCCATCCTCCCCCTATACTTATCCTCTCCCCCTATTCTCCACTCTCCCCCCTCCCTATCCTCCCCTCCCCCTCCAAACACACAGGACAGAAGCATCTCCTCGTCTACAAAGCCTAATACTCACCAGCTCCCTCCCTCCTTCCCTCCCCTCTTTTCAGCCATCCTTTTTTCAGTCCATTTTATGTCTGCATTATTTTTATCATTCAATCAAATCAGTCAATACTTTTATCATTCCCGTTAGCTGTGGGCCTCTATCTTGCTATCAGTCTGTTCAGTAATTGCATTGTGACAGGGGATGATGGCGAGCAGAGAGCCTTTCATTTGGCGGTTTGTGTTTATCAGGCGGAGCATCACACCCCACTGTCACTCTGCTCTCTGCTCTCGGCCTGCCAGATGCCCTTCATATAACTTTGCACCGCAGACGATGGAGTTCTTTGTGCTGCTGCTCGCTTCAGCTTCTTTACAACTCAGTCTCTTCTCTCTTTGCACCCTTCTTTCTTTTCACATTGTGTGTATGTGTGTGTGGCACATTCATATAAGATCATTGTTGTTAAATGCTTTATGACACAATGACAAGTACATCACATGTCAGTCACACCCCCACGTACATGTATACACTCCACTTCAGCACCAGGAAATACATCCAGAGAAAACAGAGAGCCATGGACAATCCCTCTCCCTTCTTCTTCGCTCCTTTCCTCCCTCCTCTCCCTAACATCCTAGTGGGCTGCTCGCTCCTCCACCTTTACCTCCCCCCGCCCTCTCTCTCTCCCCGCGCCCACTCTCCCTGTGGGGTGTAAGGGGTCAGACAGCCCTGTCCCACCAGCTGACCAGATGGGGACAAGGAGCCTCAGGCCGATCAGAGCCAGGCCAGCCATGCAGAAGAGAAGAGCAGGACTCTGGAAACCCTGCCAAGGTAGACCCCCTACAGGGAACTACAAGGAGAGAGAGAGAGAGAGAGGAGGGAGAATGAAAAGGAGAGGATTAGATAAAAGGGGTGGATATGGATGGAGAGGAGAGAGAAGATGATGGAAGATATAGGGAGGGAGGGATGGAGGAAGGAGGGAGGGAGGGAAAAAATGAAGAGGTGTGGATGGAGGAAGTTTGGACTGATGAGGATGAGGGCAAGGGATATGGAGGAGAGGAAAAATAATGTGGGAGTGCAAGGGGCAAGAACTGGAGGAGGGAGGGAGAGGTGTGAGGGAAGCTCTCCAGCAGCAGCCTGCAATGTCACAACATGGGATATTGACTCCAGGGAGATAAAGGCAGGCTGGTCTTCTGAAGACGGCAGCAGATCGATGACATGCTAAAGCCTGTCGATGTGGAGGGGCTCTTAAGACCTCGGCTAACAATCCCTCAACCTCTCAGCACAGGGGGCTGGCCTAGGGCTCTCTGCCCCTGCACACATATGGACAAACACATGCACACAGACACATGCGGACATACCCACACACACATTTTTACACTGCATGGAATTACAAATGTAACAGTAGGGGTGTGTGAGTGTGTGTGTGTATGCGTGTGTGTGTGTTTTTGGGATTGCACACACGCTGTGTGTATGGATTCACACTGATTAGTGAGAGAGCAGCCAAGTATGTAACCGTATGGTTGAATATGTGCAGGGAGGGAGGCTTGTCACTTACCATGAGCCCTGCTAGACAGGTCATCCCTCCTCCCAACTCACACACCGCATCTGGTTGGCCTCTAGGTTACAGAGAGCTGGTAGTCCCATCCACCAAACTACCATGTGTGAAACAGGGAAGGGACTCAGGGGGGTATGCTAATTTTATATATACCAGACCTAACTCACTCCATTAAATTAATCAAAACAGGAACATTTTATATTTGGCAAGAATTTCAAAAGGAAAGTATCTTAACAGAGAAATATGTCCTCCCACTAGAATCCCCATATTTTAATGAAGACAGCTTCTCCATCCTGGAGGGGGAAATCAATAATTTCCCGGCCCAGTGACATGTACATACTAGACTGTGGCAACCTAAATGCCAGAACCGGACAAGAACCTGACACCCTCAGCACACAGGGGGACAAACACCTGCCTGGAGGTGACAGAATTCCTTCCCCATATGCCCCCCTAGGCACAATTTTGACAACATAACCAACAAAAACGGGTCACAACACTTGCAGCTCTGTCGCATGCTGGGTATGTACATAGTCAATGGTTTGCTTTGAGAAGACTCTTATGGTAGCTACACCCATAGCTCATCTCTTGTCAGTAGTACTGTAGACTACTTTATCACTGACCTCAACCCAGAGTTTCTCAGAGCGTTCACAGTCAGCCCACTGACACCCCTATCAGATCACAGCAAAATCACAGTCTACTTGAACGGAGCAATACTCAATCATGAGGCATCAAAGCCAAAGGATTTGAGTAATATTAAGAGATGCTATAGATGGAAGGAATGTAGTGTGGAAACCTACCAAAAAACTATTGGGCAACAACAAATTCAATCCCTTTTAGACAACTTCCTGGACAAAAGTTTCCACTGTAATAGTGAAGGTGTAAACTTGGCAATAGAAAACCTAAATAGTATATTTGACCTCTTAGCTACCCTCTCAAATCTAAACATTTCAAACAGAAAACCCGAAGAATAATAACAACAATGACAAATGGTTTGATGAAGAATGCAAAAACCTAAGAAAGAACTTGAGAAACCTGTCCAACCAAAAACATGGAGACCCGGAAAACCTGAGTCTACGCCTTCACTATGGTAAATCACTAAAACAATACAGAAATACACTACGGAAACAGAAGGAACAACACGTCAGAAATCAGCTCAATGTAATGAAGAATCCATAGAATCTAACCACTTCTGGGAAAATTGGAAAACACTAAACAAACAACAACTTGAAGAGAAATCTTTCCGAAATGGAGATGTATGGGTAAACCACTTCTCCAATCTTTTTGGCTCTTTAACAACAAACAAACAGCAAAAACATATACATGATCAAATACAAATCTTAGTATCAACTATTAAAGACTACCAGTACCCACTGGATTCTCCAATTAACTTGAATGAACTACAGGGCAAAATACAAGCCCTCCAACCCAAGAAGGCCTGTGATGTTGATGGTATCCTCAATGAATGATAAAATATACAGACCACAAATTCCAATTGGCTATACTTCAACTCTTTAACATCATCCTTAGCTCTGGCATCTTCCGTAATATTTGGAACCAAGGACTGATCACCCCAATCCACAAAAGTGGAGACAAATTTGACCCCAATAACAACCGTGGGTTATGCGTCAACAGCAACTTTGGGAAAATTCTCTGCATTATCATTAACAGCAGACATGTACATTTCCTCAGTGAAAACAATGTACTGAGCAAATGTAAAATTGGCTTTTTTCCAAATTATCATACGGCAGACCACATATTCACCCTGCACACCCTAATTGACAAACAAACCAAAACAAAGGCATAGTCTTCTCATGCTTTGTTGATTTCAAAAAACCCTTCGACTGAATTTGGCATGAGCGTCTGCTACACAAAGTGATGGAAAATGGTGTTGGTCGAAAAACATACAACATGATAAAACCATGTACACAAACAACAAGTATGCGGTTAAAATTTGAAAAAACACACACATTCTTTCCACAGGGCCGTGGGGTGAGACAGGGATGCAGCTTAATAAGCCCCACCCTATTCAACATATATATCAACGAATTGGCAAGGGCACTAGAACAGTCTGCAGCACCAGGCCTCACCCTACAAGAATCTGAAGTCAAATGTCTACTGTTTGCTGATTATCTGGTGCTTCACTGATGCTCTAGATCACACAAAAACTATACATACCTTGGCCTAAACATCAGCGTAATACTTTTATCACAACATCATCAGGTAACTTCCACAAAGCTGTGAACGATCTGAGAGACAAGGCAAGAAGGGCCTTCTATGAAATCAAAAGGAACATACATTTTGACATACAAATTATGATCTGGCTAAAGAAAAACTTTCGTCCGTTTTTGAACCCATTGCCCTTTATGGTTGTGAGGTCTGGTGTCCGCTCACCAACAAATAATTCCCAAAATGTGACAAACACCAAATTGAGAGTCTGCATGCAGAATTCTGCAAAAATATCCTCCGTGTACAACGTAAAACACCAAATAATGCACAGACAGCAGAATTCAGCCGATACCCGCTAATTATAAAAATTTCAGAAAAGAGACGTTAAATTCTACCAAAACCTAAAATTAAGCATTTCCCAAACCTTCCATTCAAAGCCATTACCTACAGAGAGATGAAACTGTGTTCACAAACACAAACAAACCCCACAGAACCAATTAGACACAACCAAATCATGAGAAAATAAAAAGATAATTACTTCACACATTGGAAAGAATTCACAAAAAAATTCACAACAAACTGGAATGCTATTTTCCACTAAACAGAGAATACACAGTGGCAGAATACCTGACCACTGTGACTGACCCAAACTTAAGGAAAGCTTTGACTATGTCCAGACTCAGTGACCATAGCCTTGCTATTGAGCAAGGTCACCGTAGGCAGACCTGGCTCTCAAGAGAAGTCCGGCTATGTGCACACTGCCCACAAAATGAGGTGGAAACTGAACTGCACTTCCTAACCTCCTGCCAAATGTATGACAATATTAGAGACACATATTTCCCTCAGATTACACAGATCCACAAACAATTTGAAAACAAACCCAATTTTGATAAACTGCCATATCTACTGGGTGAAATAACACAGTGTGCAGTCACAGCAGCAAGATTTGTGACCTTTGGTCACAAGAAAAGGGCAACCAGTGAAGAACAAAGACCATTGTAAATACAACCCATATTTATGGTTATTTTATTATCTGCAGAAAATGTTGCAACTCGTATAACTAGCCTGTTCAACCTCACTTTTGTATCGTCTGAGATTCCCAAAGATTGTAAAGCTGCTGTGATCATCCCCCTCTTCCAAGGGGGAGACACTCTAGACCCAAACTGCTACGGACCTATATCCATCCTGCCCTGCCTTTCTAAGGTCTTCGAAAGCCAAGTTAAGAAACAGATTACCGACCATTTCAAATCCCACCGTACCTTCTCCTCTATGCAATCTGGTTTCAGAGCTGGTCATGGGTGCAACTCAGCCACGCTTAAGGTCCTAAACGATATCAGAACCGCCATCGATAAGAGACATTACTGTGCAGCCGTATTCATCGAGCTGGCCAAGGTTTTCGACTCTGTCAATCACCACATTCTTATTGGCAAACTAAACAGCCTTGGTTTCTCAAATGACTGCCTCGCCTGGTTCACCAACTACTTCTCTGATAGAGTTCAGTGTGTCAAATCGGAGGGCCTGTTGTCCGGACCTCTGGCAGTCTCTATGGGGGTGCCACAGGGTTCAATTCTCGGGCCGACTCTCTTCTCTGTATACATCAATGATGTCGCTCTTGCTGCTGGTGATTCTCTGATCCACCTCTACGCAGACGACACCATTCTGTATACTTATATCCCTTCTTTGGACACTGTGTTAACCTGTCTAGGACTGGGGTTCCGCTAGCGGAATGAAATTGCAGGGCGCCAAATTCAATCAACAGAAATCTCATAATTAAATTTTCTCAAACATACAAGTATTAGACACCATTTCAACGATAAAATTCTCGTTATCCAACCACAGTGTTCGATTTCAAAAAAGCTTTTCGGCGAAAGCAGAACATATCATTATGTTAGGTCAGCAACTAGTCACAGAAAGCATACAGCGATTTTCCAAACAAAGAGAGGAGTCACAAAAAGCTGAAATATTGATAAAATGAATCACTAACCTTTGATATTCTTCATCAGATGACACTCCCGGGACAACATGTTACACAATACATGTATGTTTTGTTCGATCAAGTTCATATTTATATCCAATAACCTCAGTTTACATTTGGCTTTGCCTCCAAAACATCCCGTGAATTTGCACAGAGCCACATCAAATCACAGAAATACTCATAATAAACATTGATAAAAGAAACAAGTGTTTTTCACAGATTTAATGATATGCTTCTCCTTAACTAACCTCCAGACGAGGTTCAATGCCATACAACTCTCCTTCCATGGCCTCCAACTGCTTTTAAATGCAAGTAAAACTAAATGCATGCTCTTCAACCGGTCGCTGCCCACACCTGCCCGCCCGTCCAGCATCACTACATCACTACTGGACGGTTCTGACTTAGAATATGTGAACAACTACAAATACCTAGGTGTCTGGCTAGACTGTAAACTCTCCTTCCAGACTCACGTTAAGCATCTCCAAAATTAAATTTAGAATTGACTTCCTATTTCGCAACAAAGCATCCTTCGCTAAACATACCCTCGTAAAACTGACCATCCTACCAATCCTACAACTTCGGCAATGTCATTTACAAAATATCCTCCAACACTCTACTCAACAAATTGGATGCAGTCTATCACAGTGCCATCCGTTTTGTCACCAAAGCCCCATATACTACCCACCACTGCGACCTGTACGCTCTCATTGGCCGGCCCTCACTTCATACTCGTCGCCAAACCCACTGGCTCCAGGTCATCTACAAGTTTTCGCTAGGTAAAGCCCGGCCTTATCTCAGCTCACTGGTCACCATAGCAGCACCCACCCGTAGCATGCGCTCCAGCAGGTACATCTCACTGGTCACCCCCAATGCCAATTCCTCTTTTGGCCGCCTTTCCTTCCAGTTCTCTGCTGCCAATGACTGGAACGAACTGCAAAAATCCCTGAAGCTGGAGACTCATATCTCCCTCACTAACTTTAAGCACCAGCTGTCAGAGCAGCTCACGGATTACTGCACCTGTACATAGCACATCTGTAAATAGCCCATCCAACTACCTACCTTCCCCATACTGTATTTATTTATCTATCTTGCTCCTTTTTGCACCCCAGTATCTCTAATTGCAAATTCATCTTCTGCACATCTATCACTCCAGTGTTTAAATGGTATATTGTAATTACTTCGCCACCATGGCCTATTTATTGCCTTACCTCCCTTATCTTACCTCATTTGCACACACTGTATATATACTTTTTCTACTGTATTATTGAATGTATGTACAGTGAGCTGTCCAAAGCTGTTGTTGTAATCTACAGTGAGCTGTCCAAAGTTGTTGTTGTGATCTACAGTGAACTGTCCGGAGTTGTTGTTGTAATCTACAGTGAGTTGTCCATAGCTGTTGTTGTAATCTACAGTGAGCTGTCCGGAGTTGTTGTTGTAATCTACAGTGAGTTGTCCATAGCTGTTGTTGTAATCTACAGTGAGCTGTCCGGAGTTGTTGTTGTAATCTACAGTGAGTTGTCCATAGTTGTTGTTGTAATCTACAGTGAGCTGTCCGGAGTTGTTGTTGTAATCTACAGTGAGCTGTCCGGAGGTGTTATTGTGATCTACAGTGAGCTGTCCAAAGCCGTTGTTGTGATCTACAGTGAGCTGTCCAAAGCCGTTGTTGTGATCTACAGTGAGCTGTCCAATGTTGTTATTGGGATCTACAGTGAGCTGTCCAAAGTTGTTATTGGGATCTACAGTGAGCTGTCCAAAGTTGTTATTGGGATCTACAGTGAGCTGTCCAAAGCTGTTGTTGTGATCTACAGTAAGCTGTCCGGAGGTGTTGTTGGGATCTACAGTGAGCTGTCCAAAGCTGTTATTGGGATCTACAGTGAGCTGTCCAAAGTTGTTGTTTGGATCTACAGTGAGCTATCCAAAGCTGTTATTGGGATCTACAGTGAGCTGTCCAAAGTTGTTGTTTGGATCTACAGTGAGCTGTCCAAAGCTGTTGTTGTGATCTACAGTGAGCTGTCCGGAGTTGTTGTGATCTACAGTGAGCTGTCCGGAGTTGTTGTGATCTACAGTGAGCTGTCCGGAGTTGTTGGGATCTACAGTGAGCTGTCCAAAGCTGTTGTTGTGATCTACAGTGAGCTGTCCGGAGTTGTTGTGATCTACAGTGAGCTGTCCGGAGTTGTTGTGATCTACAGTGAGCTGTCCGGAGTTGTTGTGATCTACAGTGAGCTGTCCGGAGTTGTTGGGATCTACAGTGAGCTGTCCCAAGCTGTTATTGGGATCTACAGTGAGCTGCCCAAAGTTGTTGTTTGGATCTACAGTGAGCTGTCCCAAGCTGTTTTTGTGATCTACAGTGAGCTGTCCCAAGCTGTTGTTGTGATCTACAGTGAGCTGTCCCAAGCTGTTGTTGTGATCTACAGTGAGCTGTCCCAAGCTGTTGTTGGGATCTACAGTGAGCTGTCCCAAGCTGTTGTTGGGATCTACAGTGAGCTGTCCAAAGTTGTTATTGGGATCTACAGTGAGCTGTCCAAAGCTGTTGTTGTGATCTACAGTGAGCTGTTCAAAGCTGTTATTGGGATCTACAGTGAGCTGTCCAAAGTTGTTGTTTGGATCTACAGTGAGCTGTCCAGAGCTGTTGTTGTGATCTACAGTGAGCTGTCCGGAGTTGTTGTGATCTACAGTGAGCTGTCCGGAGTTGTTGTGATCTACAGTGAGCTGTCCGGAGTTGTTGTGATCTACAGTGAGCTGTCCGGAGTTGTTCGGATCTACAGTGAGCTGTCCCAAGCTGTTATTGGGATCTACAGTGAGCTGTCCAAAGTTGTTGTTTGGATCTACAGTGAGCTGTCCCAAGCTGTTTTTGTGATATACAGTGAGCTGTCCCAAGCTGTTGTTGTGATCTACAGTGAGCTGTCCCAAGCTGTTGTTGGGATCTACAGTGAGCTGTCCCAAGCTGTTGTTGGGATCTACAGTGAGCTGTCCCAAGCTGTTGTTGTGATCTACAGTGAGCTGTCCCAAGTTGTTGTTTGGATCTACAGTGAGCTGTCCCAATCTGTTGTTGGGATCTACAGTGAGCTGTCCCAAGCTGTTTTTGTGATCTACAGTGATCTGTCCGGAGTTGTTGTGATCTACAGTGAGCTGTCCCAAGCTGTTGTTGTGATCTACAGTGAGCTGTCTGGAGTTGTTGTTGTGATCTACAGTGAGCTGTCCGGAGTTGTTGTGATCTACAGTGAGCTGTCCGGAGTTGTTGTGATCTACAGTGAGCTGTCACAAGCTGTTTTTGGGATCTACAGTGAGCTGTCCAAAGCTGTTGTTGTGATCTACAGTGAGCTGTCCGGAGTTGTTGTGATCTACAGTGAGCTGTCCCAAGCTGTTGTTGTGATCTACAGTGAGCTGTCCGGAGTTGTTGTGATCTACAGTGAGCTGTCCGGAGTTGTTGTGATCTACAGTGAGCTGTCCAAAGCTGTTGTTGTGATCTACAGTGAGCTGTCCGGAGTTGTTGTGATCTACAGTGAGCTGTCCAAAGCTGTTGTTGTAATCTACAGTGAGCTGTCCAAAGCTGTTGTTGTGATCTACAGTGAGCTGTCCGGAGTTGTTGTGATCTACAGTGAGCTGTCCGGAGGTGTTGTTGTGATCTACAGTGAGCTGTCCGGAGTTGTTGTGATCTATAGTGAGCTGTCCGGAGGTGTTGTTGTGATCTACAGTGAGCTGTCCAAAGATGTTGTTGTAATCTACAGTGAGCTGTCCCAAGCTGTTGTTGGGATCTACAGTGAGCTGTCCGGAAGTGTTGTTGTAATCTACAGTGACCTGTCCATGTTTGTTGTTGTGATCTACATTGAGCTGTCCCAAGCTGTTGTTGGGATCTACTGTGAGCTGTCCAAAGCTGTTGTTGTGATCTACAGTGAGCTGTCCGGAGTTGTTGTGATCTACAGTGAGCTGTCCGGAGGTGTTGTTGTGATCTACAGTGAGCTGTCCGGAGTTGTTGTGATCTATAGTGAGCTGTCCGGAGGTGTTGTTGTGATCTACAGTGAGCTGTCCAAAGATGTTGTTGTAATCTACAGTGAGCTGTCCCAAGCTGTTGTTGGGATCTACAGTGAGCTGTCCGGAAGTGTTGTTGTAATCTACAGTGACCTGTCCATGTTTGTTGTTGTGATCTACATTGAGCTGTCCCAAGCTGTTGTTGGGATCTACTGTGAGCTGTCCAAAGCTGTTGTTGTAATCTACAGTGAGCTGTCCCAAGCTGTTGTTGGGATCTACAGTGAGCTGTCCCAAGCTGTTGGTGGGATCTACAGTGAGCTGTCCAACGCTGCTGTTGTGATCTACAGTGAGCTGTCCGGAGTTGTTGTGATCTACAGTGAGCTGTCCCAAGCTGTTGTTGGGATCTACAGGTAGCTGTCCAAAGCTGCTCTTGTGATCTACAGTGAGCTGTCCGGAGTTGTTGTGATCTACAGTGGGCTGTCCCAAGCTGTTGTTGGGATCTACAGTGAGCTGTCCCAAGCTGTTGTTGTGATCTACAGTGAGCTGTCCCAAGCTGTTGTTGGGGTCTACAGTGAGCTGTCCAAAGCTGCTGTTGTGATCTACAGTGAGCTGTCCGGAGTTGTTGTGATCTACAGTGGGCTGTCCCAAGCTGTTGTTGTGATCTACAGTGAGCTGTCCCAAGCTGTTGTTGGGATCTACAGTGAGCTGTCCAAAGCTGTTGTTGTAATCTACAGTGAGCTGTCCCAAGCTGTTGTTGGGATCTACAGTGAGCTGTCCCAAGCTGTTGGTGGGATCTACAGTGAGCTGTCCAAAGCTGCTGTTGTGATCTACAGTGAGCTGTCCGGAGTTGTTGTGATCTACAGTGAGCTGTCCCAAGCTGTTGTTGGGATCTACAGTGAGCTGTCCAAAGCTGCTGTTGTGATCTACAGTGAGCTGTCCGGAGTTGTTGTGATCTACAGTGGGCTGTCCCAAGCTGTTGTTGGGATCTACAGTGAGCTGTCCCAAGCTGTTGTTGGGATCTACAGTGAGCTGTCCCAAGCTGTTGTTGGGATCTACAGTGAGCTGTCCAAAGCTGCTGTTGTGAACTACAGTGAGCTTTCCGGAGTTGTTGTGATCTACAGTGAGCTGTCCCAAGCTGTTGTTGTGATCTACAGTGAGCTGTCCGGAGTTGTTGTTGTGATCTACAGTGAGCTGTCCGGAGTTGTTGTGATCTACAGTGAGCTGTCCGGAGTTGTTGTGATCTACAGTGAGCTGTCACAAGCTGTTTTTGTGATCTACAGTGAGCTGTCCAAAGCTGTTGTTGTGATCTACAGTGAGCTGTCCTGAGTTGTTGTGATCTACAGTGAGCTGTCCCAAGCTGTTGTTGTGATCTACAGTGAGCTGTCCGGAGTTGTTGTGATCTACAGTGAGCTGTCCGGAGTTGTTGTGATCTACAGTGAGCTGTCCGGAGGTGTTGTTGTGATCTACAGTGAGCTGTCCAAAGCTGTTGTTTTAATCTACAGTGAGCTGTCCCAAGCTGTTGTTGGGATATACAGTGAGCTGTCCGGAGGTGTTGTTGTAATCTACAGTGAGCTGTCCAATGTTGTTGTTGTTATCTACAGTGAGCTGTCCCAAGCTGTTGTTGGGATCTACAGTGAGCTGTCCAAAGCTGTTGTTGTAATCTACAGTGAGCTGTCCCAAGCTGTTGTTGGGATCTACAGTGAGCTGTCCCAAGCTGTTGTTGGGATCTACAGTGAGCTGTCCAAAGCTGCTGTTGTGATCTACAGTGAGCTGTCCGGAGTTGTTGTGATCTACAGTGAGCTGTCCCAAGCTGTTGTTGGGATCTACAGTGAGCTGTCCAAAGCTGCTCTTGTGATCTACAGTGAGCTGTCCGGAGTTGTTGTGATCTACAGTGGGCTGTCCCAAGCTGTTGTTGGGATCTACAGTGAGCTGTCCCAAGCTGTTGTTGTGATCTACAGTGAGCTGTCCCAAGCTGTTGTTGTGATCTACAGTGAGCTGTTCAAAGCTGTTATTGGGATCTACAGTGAGCTGTCCAAAGTTGTTGTTTGGATCTACAGTGAGCTGTCCAGAGCTGTTGTTGTGATCTACAGTGAGCTGTCCGGAGTTGTTGTGATCTACAGTGAGCTGTCCGGAGTTGTTGTGATCTACAGTGAGCTGTCCGGAGTTGTTCGGATCTACAGTGAGCTGTCCCAAGCTGTTATTGGGATCTACAGTGAGCTGTCCAAAGTTGTTGTTTGGATCTACAGTGAGCTGTCCCAAGCTGTTTTTGTGATCTACAGTGAGCTGTCCCAAGCTGTTGTTGTGATCTACAGTGAGCTGTCCCAAGCTGTTGTTGGGATCTACAGTGAGCTGTCCCAAGCTGTTGTTGGGATCTACAGTGAGCTGTCCCAAGCTGTTGTTGTGATCTACAGTGAGCTGTCCCAAGTTGTTGTTTGGATCTACAGTGAGCTGTCCCAATCTGTTGTTGGGATCTACAGTGAGCTGTCCCAAGCTGTTTTTGTGATCTACAGTGATCTGTCCGGAGTTGTTGTGATCTACAGTGAGCTGTCCCAAGCTGTTGTTGTGATCTACAGTGAGCTGTCCGGAGTTGTTGTTGTGATCTACAGTGAGCTGTCCGGAGTTGTTGTGATCTACAGTGAGCTGTCCGGAGTTGTTGTGATCTACAGTGAGCTGTCACAAGCTGTTTTTGGGATCTACAGTGAGCTGTCCAAAGCTGTTGTTGTGATCTACAGTGAGCTGTCCGGAGTTGTTGTGATCTACAGTGAGCTGTCCCAAGCTGTTGTTGTGATCTACAGTGAGCTGTCCGGAGTTGTTGTGATCTACAGTGAGCTGTCCGGAGTTGTTGTGATCTACAGTGAGCTGTCCAAAGCTGTTGTTGTGATCTACAGTGAGCTGTCCGGAGTTGTTGTGATCTACAGTGAGCTGTCCAAAGCTGTTGTTGTGATCTACAGTGAGCTGTCCGGAGTTGTTGTGATCTACAGTGAGCTGTCCCAAGCTGTTGTTGTGATCTACAGTGAGCTGTCCGGAGTTGTTGTGATCTACAGTGAGCTGTCCGGAGTTGTTGTGATCTACAGTGAGCTGTCCATGTTTGTTGTTGTGATCTACATTGAGCTGTCCCAAGCTGTTGTTGGGATCTACAGTGAGCTGTCCAAAGCTGTTGTTGTAATCTACAGTGAGCTGTCCCAAGCTGTTGTTGGGATCTACAGTGAGCTGTCCCAAGCTGTTGGTGGGATCTACAGTGAGCTGTCCAACGCTGCTGTTGTGATCTACAGTGAGCTGTCCGGAGTTGTTGTGATCTACAGTGAGCTGTCCCAAGCTGTTGTTGGGATCTACAGGTAGCTGTCCAAAGCTGCTCTTGTGATCTACAGTGAGCTGTCCGGAGTTGTTGTGATCTACAGTGGGCTGTCCCAAGCTGTTGTTGGGATCTACAGTGAGCTGTCCCAAGCTGTTGTTGTGATCTACAGTGAGCTGTCCCAAGCTGTTGTTGGGGTCTACAGTGAGCTGTCCAAAGCTGCTGTTGTGATCTACAGTGAGCTGTCCGGAGTTGTTGTGATCTACAGTGGGCTGTCCCAAGCTGTTGTTGTGATCTACAGTGAGCTGTCCCAAGCTGTTGTTGGGATCTACAGTGAGCTGTCCAAAGCTGTTGTTGTAATCTACAGTGAGCTGTCCCAAGCTGTTGTTGGGATCTACAGTGAGCTGTCCCAAGCTGTTGGTGGGATCTACAGTGAGCTGTCCAAAGCTGCTGTTGTGATCTACAGTGAGCTGTCCGGAGTTGTTGTGATCTACAGTGAGCTGTCCCAAGCTGTTGTTGGGATCTACAGTGAGCTGTCCAAAGCTGCTGTTGTGATCTACAGTGAGCTGTCCGGAGTTGTTGTGATCTACAGTGGGCTGTCCCAAGCTGTTGTTGTGATCTACAGTGAGCTGTCCCAAGCTGTTGTTGGGATCTACAGTGAGCTGTCCCAAGCTGTTGTTGGGATCTACAGTGAGCTGTCCAAAGCTGCTGTTGTGAACTACAGTGAGCTTTCCGGAGTTGTTGTGATCTACAGTGAGCTGTCCCAAGCTGTTGTTGTGATCTACAGTGAGCTGTCCGGAGTTGTTGTTGTGATCTACAGTGAGCTGTCCGGAGTTGTTGTGATCTACAGTGAGCTGTCCGGAGTTGTTGTGATCTACAGTGAGCTGTCACAAGCTGTTTTTGTGATCTACAGTGAGCTGTCCAAAGCTGTTGTTGTGATCTACAGTGAGCTGTCCGGAGTTGTTGTGATCTACAGTGAGCTGTCCCAAGCTGTTGTTGTGATCTACAGTGAGCTGTCCGGAGTTGTTGTGATCTACAGTGAGCTGTCCGGAGTTGTTGTGATCTACAGTGAGCTGTCCGGAGGTGTTGTTGTGATCTACAGTGAGCTGTCCAAAGCTGTTGTTTTAATCTACAGTGAGCTGTCCCAAGCTGTTGTTGGGATATACAGTGAGCTGTCCAAAGCTGTTGTTGTAATCTACAGTGAGCTGTCCCAAGCTGTTGTTGGGATCTACAGTGAGCTGTCCCAAGCTGTTGTTGGGATCTACAGTGAGCTGTCCAAAGCTGCTGTTGTGATCTACAGTGAGCTGTCCGGAGTTGTTGTGATCTACAGTGGGCTGTCCCAAGCTGTTGTTGTGATCTACAGTGAGCTGTCCCAAGCTGTTGGTGGGATCTACAGTGAGCTGTCCAAAGCTGCTGTTGTGATCTACAGTGAGCTGTCCGGAGTTGTTGTGATCTACAGTGAGCTGTCCCAAGCTGTTGTTGGGATCTACAGTGAGCTGTCCAAAGCTGCTGTTGTGATCTACAGTGAGCTGTCCGGAGTTGTTGTGATCTACAGTGGGCTGTCCCAAGCTGTTGTTGGGATCTACAGTGAGCTGTCCCAAGCTGTTGTTGGGATCTACAGTGAGCTGTCCGGAGTTGTTGTGATCTACAGTGGGCTGTCCCAAGCTGTTGTTGGGATCTACAGTGAGCTGTCCCAAGCTGTTGTTGGGATCTACAGTGAGCTGTCCCAAGCTGTTGTTGGGATCTACAGTGAGCTGTCCAAAGCTGCTGTTGTGAACTACAGTGAGCTTTCCGGAGTTGTTGTGATCTACAGTGAGCTGTCCCAAGCTGTTGTTGTGATCTACAGTGAGCTGTCACAAGCTGTTTTTGTGATCTACAGTGAGCTGTCCAAAGCTGTTGTTGTGATCTACAGTGAGCTGTCCGGAGTTGTTGTGATCTACAGTGAGCTGTCCCAAGCTGTTGTTGTGATCTACAGTGAGCTGTCCGGAGTTGTTGTGATCTACAGTGAGCTGTCCGGAGTTGTTGTGATCTACAGTGAGCTGTCCGGAGGTGTTGTTGTGATCTACAGTGAGCTGTCCAAAGCTGTTGTTTTAATCTACAGTGAGCTGTCCCAAGCTGTTGTTGGGATATACAGTGAGCTGTCCGGAGGTGTTGTTGTAATCTACAGTGAGCTGTCCAATGTTGTTGTTGTTATCTACAGTGAGCTGTCCCAAGCTGTTGTTGGGATCTACAGTGAGCTGTCCAAAGCTGTTGTTGTAATCTACAGTGAGCTGTCCCAAGCTGTTGTTGGGATCTACAGTGAGCTGTCCCAAGCTGTTGTTGGGATCTACAGTGAGCTGTCCAAAGCTGCTGTTGTGATCTACAGTGAGCTGTCCGGAGTTGTTGTGATCTACAGTGGGCTGTCCCAAGCTGTTGTTGTGATCTACAGTGAGCTGTCCCAAGCTGTTGGTGGGATCTACAGTGAGCTGTCCAAAGCTGCTGTTGTGATCTACAGTGAGCTGTCCGGAGTTGTTGTGATCTACAGTGAGCTGTCCCAAGCTGTTGTTGGGATCTACAGTGAGCTGTCCAAAGCTGCTGTTGTGATCTACAGTGAGCTGTCCGGAGTTGTTGTGATCTACAGTGGGCTGTCCCAAGCTGTTGTTGGGATCTACAGTGAGCTGTCCCAAGCTGTTGTTGGGATCTACAGTGAGCTGTCCGGAGTTGTTGTGATCTACAGTGGGCTGTCCCAAGCTGTTGTTGGGATCTACAGTGAGCTGTCCCAAGCTGTTGTTGGGATCTACAGTGAGCTGTCCCAAGCTGTTGTTGGGATCTACAGTGAGCTGTCCAAAGCTGCTGTTGTGAACTACAGTGAGCTTTCCGGAGTTGTTGTGATCTACAGTGAGCTGTCCCAAGCTGTTGTTGTGATCTACAGTGAGCTGTCACAAGCTGTTTTTGTGATCTACAGTGAGCTGTCCAAAGCTGTTGTTGTGATCTACAGTGAGCTGTCCGGAGTTGTTGTGATCTACAGTGAGCTGTCCCAAGCTGTTGTTGTGATCTACAGTGAGCTGTCCGGAGTTGTTGTGATCTACAGTGAGCTGTCCGGAGTTGTTGTGATCTACAGTGAGCTGTCCGGAGGTGTTGTTGTGATCTACAGTGAGCTGTCCAAAGCTGTTGTTTTAATCTACAGTGAGCTGTCCCAAGCTGTTGTTGGGATATACAGTGAGCTGTCCGGAGGTGTTGTTGTAATCTACAGTGAGCTGTCCAATGTTGTTGTTGTTATCTACAGTGAGCTGTCCCAAGCTGTTGTTGGGATCTACAGTGAGCTGTCCAAAGCTGTTGTTGTAATCTACAGTGAGCTGTCCCAAGCTGTTGTTGGGATCTACAGTGAGCTGTCCCAAGCTGTTGTTGGGATCTACAGTGAGCTGTCCAAAGCTGCTGTTGTGATCTACAGTGAGCTGTCCGGAGTTGTTGTGATCTACAGTGAGCTGTCCCAAGCTGTTGTTGGGATCTACAGTGAGCTGTCAAAAGCTGCTCTTGTGATCTACAGTGAGCTGTCCGGAGTTGTTGTGATCTACAGTGGGCTGTCCCAAGCTGTTGTTGGGATCTACAGTGAGCTGTCCCAAGCTGTTGTTGTGATCTACAGTGAGCTGTCCCAAGCTATTGTTGGGATCTACAGTGAGCTGTCCAAAGCTGCTGTTGTGATCTACAGTGAGCTGTCCGGAGTTGTTGTGATCTACAGTGGGCTGTCCCAAGCTGTTGTTGGGATCTACAGTGAGCTGTCCCAAGCTGTTGTTGTGATCTACAGTGAGCTGTCCCAAGCTGTTGTTGGGATCTACAGTGAGCTGTCCAAAGCTGCTGTTGTGATCTACAGTGAGCTTTCCGGAGTTGTTGTGATCTACAGTGAGCTGTCCCAAGCTGTTGTTGTGATCTACAGTGAGCTGTCCGGAGTTGTTGTTGTGATCTACAGTGAGCTGTCCGGAGTTGTTGTGATCTACAGTGAGCTGTCCGGAGTTGTTGTGATCTACAGTGAGCTGTCCAAAGCTGTTGTTGTGATCTACAGTGAGCTGTCCGGAGTTGTTGTGATCTACAGTGAGCTGTCCGGAGTTGTTGTGATCTACAGTGAGCTGTCCGGAGTTGTTGGGATCTACAGTGAGCTGTCCCAAGCTGTTGTTGGGATCTACAGTGAGCTGTCCAAAGCTGCTCTTGTGATCTACAGTGAGCTGTCCGGAGTTGTTGTGATCTACAGTGGGCTGTCCCAAGCTGTTGTTGGGATCTACAGTGAGCTGTCCCAAGCTGTTGTTGTGATCTACAGTGAGCTGTCCCAAGCTGTTGTTGTGATCTACAGTGAGCTGTCCAAAGCTGCTGTTGTGATCTACAGTGTGCTGTCCGGAGTTGTTGTGATCTACAGTGGGCTGGGGAGCCGATGACATGTAGCTATTTGTCTGTACAGTCTGGGGAGACTTCCTTTTCTTCTTTTATCCTCCTCCTCTTTTTTTCCCTGCTGAGTGGCTGATAACAGGTCCAGGAGATAGAGAGATGCACCCTCATACTCACATGCATTCACACACACACGACATGGTGCTTTCACCCTCCCTCTGTCCCTGCCTCCCTCCCTCTCTCCCTGAGTGTGCGGCCTAGCTGACCTTCAGCGCAGTGGCCTGATCAATATCCCTCTCTTCCTCTTGAATGTAAAAACAGGAAATCAAAGGGTTGTGTACCACCGTGAGTGAAAATCAAACGTTCCATACGCCTATCAGCTCTGAGCTCCCTCTCTGCCGGAGCAGCACAACGCAGTGCAGAGGCCGGAGCTGGGGCTTACAATCTATTCTACATTCTACTGCCTGTCTGGCAGGGACAGAGGGAGGAGAGAGAGAGAGAGAGAGGGAGGAGAGGTAGAGAGGGAGGAGAGGTAGAGAGGGGAGGTGAGGGTGGAGAGAGAGGTTTAGGGACCAGATCAGAACCACTCACCGGAACATGTGACATTTATTGAGGCAGTAGTGGGCCATCACCTCCTCAGAGGGCCACACCTCTGAAAAGAACAGAGGACAACATGAGAGGACAAGATGAAGACATACAACTATTGACTGATATACGTAATCAAATCAAATCAAATATATTTATATAGCCCGTCGTACATCAGCTGATATCTCAAAGTGCTGTACAGAAACCCAGCCTAAAACCCCAAACAGCAAGCAATGCAGGTGTAGAAGCACGGTGGCTAGGAAAAACTCCATAGAAAGGCCAAAACCTAGGAAGAAACCTAGAGAGGAACCAGGCTATGAGGGGTGGCCAGTCCTCTTCTGGCTGTGCCGGGTGGAGATTATAACAGAACATGGCCAAGATGTTCAAATGTTCATAAATGACCAGCATGGTCAAATAATAATAATCACAGTAGTTATCGAGGGTATCAAACTGACCCTAGCCCCCCGACACATTAACTACTGCAGCATAAATACTGGAGGCTGAGACAGGAGGGATCAGGGGACACTGTGGCCCCATCCGATGATACCCCCGGACAGGGCCAAACAGGAAGGATATAACCCCACCCACTTTGCCAAAGCACAGCCCCCACACCACTAGAGGGAAACCTTCAACCACCAACTTACCATCCTGAGACAAGGCCGAGTATAGCCCACAAAGATCTCCGCCACGGCACAACCCAAGGGGGGACGCCAACCCAGACAGGAAGATCACGTCAGTGACTCAACCCACTCAAGTGACGCACCCCTCCTAGGGACGGCATGAAAGAGCACCAGTAAGCCAGTGACTCATTCCCTGTAATAGGGTTAGAGGCAGAGAATCCCAGTGGAGAGAGGGGAACCGGCCAGGCAGAGACAGCAAGGGCGGTTCGTTGCTCCAGAGCCGTTCCGTTCACCTTCACACTCCTGGGCCAGACTACACTCAATCATATGACCTACTGAAGATATGAGTCTTCAGTAAAGACTTAAACGTTGAGACCGAGTCTGCGTCTCTCACATGGGTAGGCAGACCATTCCATAAAAATGTAGATCTATAGGAGAAAGCCCTGCCTCCAGCTGTTTGCTTAGAAATTCTAGGGACAATTAGGAGGCCTGCATCTTGTGAACGTAGCGTACATGTAGGTATGTACGGCAGGACCAACTCGGAAAGATAGGTAGGAGCAAGCCCATGTAACGCTTTGTAGGTTAACAGTAAAACCTTGAAATCAGCCCTTGCCTTAACAGGAAGCCAGTGTAGGGAAGCTAGCACTGGAGTAATATGATCAAATTTTTGGGTTCTAGTCAGGATTCTAGCAGCCGTATTTAGCACTAACTGAAGTTTATTTAGTGCTTTATCCGGGTAGCCGGAAAGTAGAGTATTGCAGTAGTCTAACCTAGAAGTAACAAAAGCATGGATACATTTTTCTGCATCATTTTTGGACAGAAAATTTCTGATTTTTGCAATGTTACGTAGATGGAAAAAAGCTGTTCTTGAAACAGTCTTGATATGTTCGTCAAAAGAGAGATCAGGGTCCAGAGTAACGCCGAGGTCCTTCACAGTTTAATTTGAGACGACTTTACAACCATCAAGATTAATTGTCAGATTCAACAGAAGATCTTTGTTTCTTGCGACCTAGAACAAGCATCTCTGTTTTGTCCGAGTTTAAAAGTAGAACGTTTTCAGCCATCCACTTCCTTATGTCTGAAACACAGGCTTCTAGCGAGGGCAATTTTGGGGCTTCACCATGTTTCATTGAAATGTACAGCTGCGTGTCATCCGCATAGCAGTGAAAGTTAACATTATGTTTTCGAATGACATCCCCAAGAGGTAAAATATGTAATCACTCTCGGTCCCCTCTATCACCATCACCCCCACTACCACCACCAACATCTAAACCAGGTATTGAACACAGTCATTTGAATGTTGTATTGGGCCTAATGATCAGTGCTATTTTGCCTCAAGATAATGTCTTGTTTCCAAAACATAACCAAACCAAATCAAAGTTTATTGGTCGAGTACACCGATTTGAAGATGATATCACAGGTGAAGTGAAATGTGTAACGGTGTTCCTCTCTCTCTTCATACGAAGAGGAGGAGTAGTGATTCGACCAAGGCGCAGCGGGTTGTGAATACATAATGATTTATTAGAACACGACGAAAAAACAAACTATACTTGAATAGACTTAACAAAACAAATAAACGATGCAGACAGACCTGAACGAGAGAACTTACATAAAACATGAAGAACGCACGAACAGGAACAGACTACATATACTAACGACAACGAAACAGTCCCGTGTGGTGCGAACATACACTGACACGGAAGACAACCACCCACAAACAAACAGTGTGAAAACACCTACCTTAATATGGCTCTCAATCAGAGGAAATGAAAACCACCTGCCTCTAATTGAGAGCCATATCAGGTCACCCTTAAACCAACATAGAAACAGAAAACATAGACTGCCCACCCAAACTCACGTCCTGACCAGCTAACATACACAAACTAACAGAAAACAGGTCAGAAACGTGACATAACCCCCCCCTCAAGGTGCGTACTCCGAACGCACCACCAAAAGTCTAGGGGAGGGTCTGGGTGGGCATCTGACCACGGTGGTGGCTCCGGCTCCGGACGCTGTCCCAATCCCACCATAATAAATCCCCGCTTCTGTGTCTTCCTCAAGGTGGCGACCCTCGCCACCGACCTTGGACTGGGAACCCTAGACATGGGTCCCGCTGGATTTAGGGGCCGCCCCGGACTGAGGGACGGCAGCTCCGGACTGAGGGACAACACCGGACTGGCTGGCGGATCCTGGCTGGCTGGCTCTGGCGGATCCTGGCTGGATGACGGCTCTGGCTGGTCATGGCTCGCTGACGGCTCTGGCTGGTCATGGCTCGCTGACGGCTCTGGCTGGTCCTGGCTGGACGGCTCTGGCTGGTCCTGGCTGGACGGCTCTGGCTGGTCCTGGCTGGACGGCTCTGGCTGGTCCTGGCTGGACGGCTCTGAAGGCTGGTCCTGGCTGGACGGCTCTGAAGGCTGGTCCTGGCTGGACGGCTCTGAAGGCTGGTCCTGGCTGGACGGCTCTGAAGGCTGGTCCTGGCTGGACGGCTCTGAAGGCTGGTCCTGGCTGGACGGCTCTGAAGGCTGGTCCTGGCTGGACGGCTCTGAAGGCTGATCCGGTCTGGCGGAAGGCTCTGGCTGATCCGGTCTGGCGGAAGGCTCTGGCTGATCCGGTCTGGCGGAAGGCTCTGGCTGATCCGGTCTGGCGGAAGGCTCTGGCTGATCCGGTCTGGCGGAAGGCTCTGGCTGATCCGGTCTGGCGGAAGGCTCTGGCTGATCCGGTCTGGCGGAAGGCTCTGGCGGCTCCTGTCTGGCCTACGGCTCTAGCGGCTCCTGTCTGGCGGACGGCTCTGTAGGCTCTTGGCAGACGGGCGGCTTTGCAGGCTCATGGCAGACGGGCAGCTTTGCAGGCTCATGGCAGACGGGCAGTTCAGGCGCCATTGGGCAGACGGGCAGTTCAGGCGCCATTGGGCAGACGGGCAGTTCAGGCGCCATTGGGCAGACGGGCAGTTCAGGCGCCATTGGGCAGACGGGCAGTTCAGGCGCCGCTGGGCAGACGGGCAGTTCAGGCGCCGCTGGGCAGACGGGCAGTTCAGGCACCGCTGGGCAGACGGGCACACCTGTAGGGAGGAGACGGAGAGACAGCCTGGTGCGTGGGGCTGCCACAGGACCCACCAGGCTGGAGAGACCTACAGGAGGCTTGATGTTAAAAGGCACCTGAAGGACCGGGCTGTGGGGGAGCACTGGAGCTCTGGTGCGCAGCCTTGGCACCACTCCCCCAGGCTGGCATACTACTCCAGCCCGTACCCTCCAGAGTGCAGGCACAGGTTGAACCGGGCTGTGGATGAGCACTGGAGATCTAGTGCCTACTACGCGCACTTCTCCCTTAGGCTCCACTCCCACATTTGCCCGGTACGAGCGGAGCGTAGGCATAGGACGCACTGCACCCTCCCAGCGCCCCGGAGACACAGCACGCAGAGCCGGCGCAGGATACCCTGGACCGAAACTGCGTACCGGAGACCAGACGCGCTGAGCAGGCACAATACGCCCCGGCTGGATGCCCACACTCACTTGACACTTTCGGGGGGCTGCCCTATAGCGCACCAGGCTATGGGCACGCACTGGCGACACCGTGCGCTTAACCGCATAACACGGTGCCTGACCAGTGACGCGTTGCTTATAATAAGCACGAGGAGTGCGCTCAGGTCTGCTACCTGGCTTAGCCACACTCCTCTCTAGGCGCCCCCCAAAAAAAATTCTGGGGTTGCCTCTCGTACCTGTCCCGCTGCCGTGCTGCCTCCTCATATCGCCGCCGCTCAGCACTCGCTTCCTCCAGCTCAGCTTTGGGGCGGCGATACTCCCCAGCCTGTGCCCAGGGTCCTTCTCCATTCAAGATCTCCTCCCATGTCCATGAATCCTGGGATTTCTGCGGTTGCTTTCGCTGCCCTTTTCCCCGCTGCTTGGTTCTGGTAATTTGGTGGGTGGTTCTGTAACGGTGTTCCTCTCTCTCTTCATACGAAGAGGAGGAGTAGTGATTCGACCAAGGCGCAGCGGGTTGTGAATACATAATGATTTATTAGAACACGACGAAAAAACAAACTATACTTGAATAGACTTAACAAAACAAATAAACGATGCAGACAGACCTGAACGAGAGAACTTACATAAAACATGAAGAACGCACGAACAGGAACAGACTACATATACTAACGACAACGAAACAGTCCCGTGTGGTGCGAACATACACTGACACGGAAGACAACCACCCACAAACAAACAGTGTGAAAACACCTACCTTAATATGGCTCTCAATCAGAGGAAATGAAAACCACCTGCCTCTAATTGAGAGCCATATCAGGTCACCCTTAAACCAACATAGAAACAGAAAACATAGACTGCCCACCCAAACTCACGTCCTGACCAGCTAACATACACAAACTAACAGAAAACAGGTCAGGAACGTGACAGAAATGCCTGTGTTTCTAGCTCCAACAGTGCAGTAATATCTAGAAACAATAAGCAAAAAAGTATATACAGTAACAGTCAAAAGATTGGACACACCTAATCATTCCAGGGTTTTTCTTTATTTTTACTATTTTCTACATTGTAGAGTAATAGTGAAGACATCAAAATTATGAAGTAATTGTCTCTGGCAACCTCCCAGTTAAGGGGAGTGATGAGCTATACTGCAGTCTCACAACTTAATCGCTGGTTGAAAACTGTTTTCTGCCCCCCCCAAAAGATAGCATTTGTAGATCATTGGCCCTCTTTCTGGGACTCATCCACAAACAGGACCAAGCCTGACCTGCTGAGGAGTGACGGACTCCATCCTAGCTGGAGGGGTGCTCTCATCTTATCTACCAACATAGACAGGGCTCTAACTCCCCTAGCTCCACAACGAGATAGGGTGAAGGCCAGACAGCAGGCTGTTAGCCAGCCTGCCAGCTTAGTGGAGTCTGCCACTAGCACAGTCAGTGTAGTCAGCTCAGCTATCCCAATTGAGACCGTGTCTATACCACAATCTAGGTTGGGCAAAACTAAACACGGCTGTATTCGCCTTAGCAATCTCACTGGAATAAAGACCTCCTCCATTCCTGTCATTATTGAAAGAGATTGTGATCTCTCACTTCTCAAAATAGGGCTACATAATGTTAGATCCCACACTTCCAAGTTATAGTCAATTAACTAATCAATGATCATAAACTTGATGTGATTGGCCTGACTTAAACATGGCTTAAGCCTGATGAATTTACTGTGTTAAATGAGGCCTCACCTCCTGGTTACACTAGTGACCATATCCCCTGCACATCCTGCAAAGGCAGAGGTGTTGCTAACATTTCCGATAGCAATTTCATATTTTTTTTTTAAAGTCCTTTTTACATCAGCCGATGTCACAAAGTGCTATACAGAAACCCAGCCTAAAACCCCAAACAGCAAGCAATGCAGATGTAAAAGCATGGTGGCTAGGAAAAACTCCCTAGAAAAGCAGGAACCTAGGAAGACACCTAGAGAAGAACCAGACTCTGACGGGTGGCCAGTCCTCTTCTGGCAGTGCCAGGTGGAGATTATAACAGTACATTGCCAAGATGTTCAAACGTTCATAGATGACCAGCAGGGTCAAATAATATTAATCACAGTGGTTGTAGAGGGTGCAACAGGTCAGCACCTCAGGACTAAATGTCAGTTGGCTTTTCATAGCCAGTCATTCAGAGTTTGAGACAGCAGGTGCGGTAGAGAGAGAGAGTCGAAAACAGCAGGTCCGGGACAAGGTAGCATGTCCGGTGAACAGGTCAGGGTTCCATAGCCACAGGCAGAACAGTTGAAACTGGAGCAGCAGCACGACCAGGTGGACTGAGGCATGGTCCTGGGTTTCAGGTTCTCCGAGAGAAGAGAAAGAGAAAGAGAGAAAGAGAGAATTAGAGGGAGCCAACTTAAATTCACACAGGACACCTGATAAGACATGAGAAATACACTAGATGTATTTTATTTATTTAACCTTTATTTACCTAGGCAAGTCAGTTAACTTCTCTACGGTATGTGGGACGGTAGCGTCCCACCTCGTCAACAGCCAGTGAAACTGCAGGGCGACAAATTCAAAACAACAGAAATCCCATAATTTAAATTCCTCAAACATACAAGTATTTTACACCATTTTAAAGATACACTTGTTGTAAATCCAGCCAAAGTTTTGTTCAGTAAAGTTCATATTTATATCCAAAAATCTGAGTTTAGGCGGGACGCTACTGTCTCCCTTGGCAAAAAGCCTGAGAAAATGCAGAGCGCCAAATTAAAATTAATTTAACTTTCATTAAATCACACATGAAAGATACCAAATTAAAGCTACACTGGTTGTGAATCCAGCAAACATGTCAGAATTCAAATAGGCTTTTTGGCGAAAGCATACGATGCTATTATCTGAGGATAGCACCATTGTAAACAAAGAGAGATAAGCATACTTCAAGCCTGCAGGCGCGACACAAAACGCAGAAATTTAAATATAATTCATGCCTTACCTTTGACGAGCTTCTGTTGTTGGCACTCCAATATGTCCCATAAACATCACAAATGGTCCTTTTGTTCGATTAATTCCGTCGATATATATCCAAAATGTCTAGATTTAACCAAGTCTAGATATAACCAAGTCTAGATTTAACTTTAGCCTGAAGCTTTGATATGTGCTGAGAGAAGGACAGTGTACTGTCTAGCCATACTCCCAAGTACTTGTATGAGGTGACTACCTCAAGCTCTAAACCCTCAAAGGTAGTAATAACACCTGTGGGAAGAGGGGCATTCTTCTTACCAAACCACATGACCTTTGTTTTGGAGGTGTTCAGAACAAGGTTAAGGGTCGAGAAAGCTTGTTGGACACTAAGAAAGTTTTGTTGTATAGAATTTAGCACAAAATCCAGGGAGGGGCCAGCTGAGTATAAGAATGTATAATCTGCATATAAATGGATGAGAGAGCTTCCTACTGCCTGAGCTATGTTGTTAATGTAAATTGAGAAGAGCATGCGGCCTAGGATTGAGCCTTGGGGTACTCCCTTGGTGACAGGCTGAGACAGCAAATTTTCTGACTTTATACACTGCACTCTTTGAGAGAGGTAGTTAGCAAAACAGGTCAAAGATCCCTCAGAGACACCAATACTCCTTAGCCGGCCCACAAGAATGGAATGGTCTACCATATCAAAAGCTTTGGCCAAGTCAATAAAAATAGAAGCACAATATTGCTTAGAATCAAGGGCAATGGTGACATCATTGAGGACCTTTAAGGTTGCAGTGACACATCCATAACATTAGCGGAAACCAAATTGCATACCCGAGAGAATACTATAGACATCAAGAAAGCCAGTCAGTTGATTATTGACAAGTTTTTCCAACACTTTTGATAAACAGGGCAAAATAGAAATAGGCCTATAATAGTTTGGATCAGCTTGATCTCCCCCTTTAAATAAGGGATGAACTGTGGCTGCCTTCCAAGCAATGGGAACCTCCCCAGAAAGGAGAGACAGGTTAAAAAGGTTGCCTGTCATATCAGTTCTGTTATACTCACAGACATTATTTTAACAGTTTTGGAGACTTCAGAGTGTTTTCTATCCAATGCTACCAAGGATATGCATATCCTAGCTTCTGGGCCTGAGCAACAGGCAGTTTACTTTGGGCACATCAGTGATTCGAAATTCCAAACAATAACCAGTCCCCAAAAGAAGTTAAAGATTTTTCGTCGTTTCACTGAGAAGTCATTACGAACACAGGCTGTAAAACAGTGATTAATAAGGTCATTACAGAAAACACCAGACTGATACCTACAAGGATTATTTGTGAGCATAACATCGAGGAGAGTAGCCTTTTCTGGGTGTTTGGAGTCCGTGGGATTAGTGATAATCTGAGAAAGATTTAGGGAGTCCCATTGCTTTAAGACTTGGTCAGGTGGTTTAACTTTTTATGGGCAGGTGGGACGGTAGGGTCCCACCTGGCAAACATCCTGTGAAATTGCAGAGCGCGAAATTCAAACTACTTCTTGTTAATCCAGCCGCTGTGTCAGATTTCAAAAAGGCTTTACGGAGAAAGCAAACCATGCAATTATCTGAGGACAGCGCCCCGCATATAAACACATGAAAAACATATTTCAACCAGGCAGGTGCGACACTAAAGTCAGAAAGAGCGATATAAAAAATGCCTTAACTTTGTTGATCTTCTTCTCTTGGCACTCCAAAAGGTCCCTGTTACATCACAAATGGTCCTTTTGTTCAATAATGTCCTTCATTATATCCATAAAAACTCAGTTTAGCTGGCGCGCTTCAGTCAATAATCCACCCAGTTTCCCTCCATCAAAATGCATACAAAATGAATCCCAAACGTTACTAATAAACTTTTCCAAACAAGTCAAACAACGTTTATAATCAAACCTTAGGTCCCTAATATGTAAATAAACAATAAAATTTAAGACGGAAAATCATTATTGTCTTTACCGGAGAAAAATACCAAAGAACGCGTTCTCTTCCATGCGCTTGGAAACACTACAACCAAAATGGGAGCCACCTAGAAAAACTACAATTTCTGGCTCATTTTTCCAAAAACCAGCCTGAAACTCTTTCTAAAGACCGTAAATGTTGACATCTAGTGGAAGCCCTTGGAACTCCAATCTGGGAGGACTTGGCCTTATAATTAAAGTACTAGCCATTGAAAATAGTGGTAGGCTGAATTTTCTTTTTTGGGGGGGGGGGGGTGGTTTGTCCTCTGGGTTTTGCCTGCCATATCAGTTCTGTTATACTCACAGACATAATTTTAACAGTTTTAGAAACTTTAGAGTGTTTTCTATCCAAATCTAACAATTATATGCATCCTATCCTAGCTTCTGGGCCTGAGTAACAGGCAGTTTACTTTGGGCACGCTTTTCATCCGGACGTCAAAATACTACCCCCTACCCAAGAGAGGTTAAGCATGTTCCAGTTTAGGTCACCTAGCAGGACAAATTTGGACTTAGTGTAAGGGGCCAGGAGAGTGCTTAGGGCAGGTATGGTACAGGCCAGTGCTGATGGAGGACAATAGCACTCAGCAACAGTCAACAAAGAGCTATTTGAAAGTTTAATGCTTAAAACCAGCAAATCAAATTGTTTGGGAACAAACTTGGTGGAGACAACCTGGAGGTGATCCTTGGTAAAGATTGTCACTTCCCCCACCATTGGAAGATCTGTCTTGCCGAAAAAGGTTATAACCTGAAAGGTTAACATCAGTATTCAAAACCCTTAACCACGTCTCAGTAATGACCAACACATCTGGATTGGAGCTGTGAACCCACACTTTCAATTGATCCATTTTAGGTAATAAGCTTCTAGTGTTAACGTGCAGACAACCCAGGCTTTTATGAGAGCAGAAATCAGTGAAGCAGATATCAGAGCACAAGTCAGAACTGGGGCTAGCAACAGTAGATGGGCCAGGGTGTACATGCACATTTCCAGATATCATCAACAGTAACACAATCAAGGCACGGTATAGGACAGAGCGTGCTCTGGAGTGCTGATTTAAGACATCTGAATGTGCATCAGATGGCAACAAGATCATATTATACAGCAATTTCATCAGGTAACATGAATACAAGGCCGGCGAGAGGTGGTTAGAATAGGATGGGAGGCCAAAAGTCTGTGTAACCAATAGAGAGTCGGAGTTCAGAGTGTGGGAACAGACATAGTCTGTCCCACGGTTGGGTAAAGAAAGTTTGTAGTCAGCAAAGTATGCAGGACTCATGAAGCAAATAGCAAAATAGCAAAATGCACAAGAAAAAATATATATATAACGACTTGGGGCTAGCTATTGGGATTTCTGTTGGGGCAAGTCACTTGCCCCAACAGTGTGTGTGCTGGAGGCGAGCGAAAGCTCGGGGGGAGAGGGGTGAGTGTGGTGGAGGTACCTGTATATAGCAGACTGACCCTAGACCCCCGACACATAAACTATTGCAGCATAACTACTGGAGGCTGAGACATTAGGGGTTGGGAGACACTGTGGCCCCGTCCGACTATACCCCCGGACAGGGCCATCCAGGCAGGATATAACCCCACCCACTTTGCCAATGCACAGCCCCCACACCACAAGAGAGATATCTTCAACAACCAACTTACTACCCGGAGACAAGGCCGATTATAGCCCACAAAGATGTCCCCCACGGCACAAACCCACGGGGGGGGCCAACCCGGACAGGAAGATCACATCAGAGACTCGACCCACTCAAGTGATGCACCCCTCCTAGAGACAGAATGGAAGAGCACCAGTGAGCCAGTGACTCAGCCTCCGTGATAGGGTTAGAGGCAGAGAATCCCAATGGAGAGAAGTGAACAGGTCAGGCAGAGACAGCAAGGGTGGTTTGTCGCTACAGGGCCTTTCCATTCACCTTCACACCCCTGGGCGAGACTACACTCAATCATAGGACATCCTGAAGAGATGAGTCTTCAGTAAGACTTAAAGTTTGAGACCGAGTTTGCGTCTCTCACGTGGATAGGCAGACCATTCCATCAAAATGGAGCTCTATAGGAGAAAGCCCTGCCTCCAGCTGTTTGCTTAGAAATTCTAGGGACAATAAGGAATCCCGCATCTTGTGACCATAGTGTACGTGTAGGTACACTATTTGGCATGACCAAATCTGAAAGATAGATAGGCGCAAGCCCATGTAATTATTTGTAGGTTAGCACTAAAACCTTGACATCAGCCCTAGCCTTAACAGGAAGCCAGTGTAGAGAGGCTAGCACTGGAGTAATATGATCACATTTTTGGGTTCTAGTAAAGATTCTAGCAGCCGTGTTTAACTCTAACTGAAGTTTATTTAGTGCTTTATCAGGGTACCCTGAAAGTAGAGCATTGCAATAGTCTAATTTTTAAAATGTCATTTAACTAGGAAAGTCAGTTAACCTCTAATTCCTCCCAAACCCGGATCCGGGAGCACCCCCCACAGTAAAAAAGCTGACTAGCATAGCCTAGCATAGCGTCACAAGTAAATACTAGCATCTAAATATCATTAAATCACAAGTCCAAGACACCAGATGAAAGATACACATCTTGTGAATCCAGCCATCATTTCTGATTTTTAAAATGTTTTACAGGGAAGACACAATATGTAAATCTATTAGCTAACCACGTTAGCAAAAGACACCACTTTTTTTACTCCACCAGTTTTTTACTCCATCAGTAGCCATCACTAATTCGACCAAATAAAGATATAAATAGCCACTAACCAAGAAACAACTTCATAAGATGACAGTCTGATAACATATTTATTGTATAGCATATGTTTTTTTAGAAAAATGTGCATATTTCAGGTATAAATCACAGTTCTACATTGCAGCTGCAATCTGAAATAGTGCCGAAGCTGCCAGAATAATTACAGAGACCAACGTCAAATACCTAATTACTCATCTTAAAACATTTCTGAAAAATACACAGCGTACAGCAAATGAAAGCCCAACATCTTGTGAATCCAGCCAATATGTCAGATTTTTTAAGTGTTTTACAGCGAAAACACAATATAGCATTATATTAGCTTAGCACAATAGCCAGAAACACAAGCAATTTACCAGCAGCACAGGTTAGCGATCGTAACAATACAGCAAAAGATATATAATTTTGGACTAACCTTGATATACTTCGTCAGATGACAGTCCTGTAACATCATATTACACAATGCATATAGGTTTTCTTCGAAAATGTGCATATTTAGCAGCACAAATCGTTGTTATACAATGTGATCAGTGGCAACAGGTCATGCATTCTGGCCGGCGCCATCTTGGAAAGGCACCTAAGTTTACGATTATTTATCGATTAGATTGACTAAAAAATACAGGTTGGACAGCAAATGAAAGATGCATTAGTTATTAATGCAACCGCTGAGTTAGATTTTTAAAATTAACGTTACTAGACATACAGTGTGCGTTACAGCCAGACTAGTGCCGCAATAACGGCGGACAAATGCGTTTACATTTTTCCACATAAATACGGAATAACATCATAAATAGTTCTTACTTTTGGACGAGCTTCCATCAGAATCTTGGGCAAGGTGTCCTTTGTCCAAAATAATCGTTGCTTGGTTGTAAAACGTCGTCTTCAACTTCGGAATTAGCAGCTAACAATAGCTATGTGGCCACAACATTCCCAAATCCCCAAAACGCAATACTAAGGAAATTCCGAAAATAGCAATATACTCGCATAAACTGATATAACTCGGTTTAAAATAACTTTGTTATGATGTTTCTAACACCTATATCAAATTAAATTACAGACGGATATAGCTAAGGCCCATAACTGAGCGTTTCAAAATGCCATCTTGAGGTCTTGCTTTGCGCAATGACGAACGACGAAAAGAGAGCGCACTTAGTTCCTTGGCCTTTTATAAGCTCTGAGAACTACGTAGACACTCCATTCCACTTCTCATTGGTTACTGACATCCAGGGGAAGGCGGGTGCAGTTCATGTCGACCCATAGGATACATACAGAGCTTTAAACTGATCTGAAAACAGATCCTCGTTTTCAGACCTTCGCAGTTCCTGTCATGGATTTCGCTGCAGAAAGAGTTCTGGTTCACCCACAGACATAATTCAAACGGTTTTAGAAACTAGAGATTGTTTTCTATCCAATAGTAATAATAATATGCATATTGTACGATCAAGAATTGAGTACGAGGCAGTTTAATTTGGGAACGATAAATGTCCAAGTTGAAACAGCACCCCCTGTAGTGTCAAGAGGTTTTTAGAACAAATTCTTATTTTCAATGACAGCCTAGGAACACTGGGTTGTGTAGGGGTAGAACGACAGATGCTTACCTTGTCAGCACAGGGATTTGAACTTGCAAGCTCTCGGTTACTAGCCCAACGCTCTAACCACTAGGCTACCCTGCCGCCCCAATCTAGAAGTGACAAAAGAATGGATACATTTTTCTGGACAGAAAGTTTCAGATTTTTGCAATGTTATGTAGATGGAAAAAAGCTGTCCTTGAAACAGTCTTGATATGTTCGTCAAAAGAGAGATCAGGGTCTAGAGTAATGCAGAGGTCCTTTACAGTTTAATTTGAGACAACTGTACAACCATCAAGATTAATTGTCAAATCCAACAGAATATCTCTTTGTTTCTTGGGACATAGAACGAGCATCTCTGTTGTGTCCGAGTTTTAAAGTAAAACATTTGCCGCCATCCACTTCCTTATTTCTGAACCAGGCTTCCAGGGAGGGTAATTTTGAGGCTTCACCATGTTTCATCGAAGTGTATCGTCCGCATAGCAGTGAAAGTTAACATTATGTTTCCGAATTACATCACCAAAAGGTAAAATATATTGTGAAAACAATAGAAGTCCTAAAACAGAGCCTTGAGGAACACCGAAATTTACAGTTGATTTGAGGAAAAACCATCTACAGAGACAAACTGATATCTTTCTAACAGACAAGATCTAAATCAGGCCAGAACTTGTCCGTGTAGACCAATTTGGGTTTCCAATCTCTCCAAAATAATGTGGTGATCAATTGTATCAAAAGCAGCACTAAGGTCTAGAAGCAGGAGGACAGATGCAGAGCCTTGGTATGACGCTAATAAAATGTATTTTACCACCTTCACGAGTGCAGTCTCAGTGCTATGATGGGGTCTAAAACCAGACTCAAGCGTTTCGAATACATTGGTTGTCTTCAGGAAGGCAGTGAGTCACTACGCAACAGCTTTTTCAAAAATGTTTGAGAGGAATGTGAGATTGGATATAGGCCGAGAGTTTGTTATATTTTTGGGGTCAAGGTTTGGCTTTTTCAAGAGCGGCTTTATTACTGCCGCTTTTAGTGAGTTTGGCACACATCCGGTGGATAGGGAGACATTTATTATGTTCAACATAGGAGGGCCAAGCACAGGAAGCAGCTCCTTCAGTAGTTTAGTTGGAATAGGGTCCAGTATGCAGCTTGAAATTTTAGAGGCCATGACAATTTTCATCAATGTGTCAAGAGATTGAATGTCTCCCTTGATCCTAGGTCCTGGCAGTGTTGTGCAGACTCAGGACAACTGAGCTTTGGAGAAATATACGCAGATTTAACCTCATTAGGGTACGTGGGACGCTAGCGTCACACCTGGCCAACATCCAGTGAAATTGCAGAGCGCCAAATTCAAAAACAGAAATACTCATTATAAAAATTCATAAAACATACAAGTGTTATGCATAGGTTTAAAGATTAACTTCTTGTTAATACAACCACGGTATCAGACCTCAAAAAGGCTTTACGGCGAAAGCGTACAATGTGATTACCTGAGAACAGCGTCCAGCAGACAAATCATTACAAACAGTAACCAGCCAAGGAGAGGAGTTACACAAGTCAGAAATAGTGATAGAATTAATCACTTACCTTTGATGATCTTTTACTCAATAAATGTTTGTTTTGTTCGACAAAGTCCATGTTTATATCCAAAAACCTCTGTTTTGTTTGTGCGTTTTGTTCAGTAATCCACAGGCTCAAACGTAGTCACAACAGGCAGACGTAAAATCCAAATAGTATCCGTAAAATCCGTATAAACATGTGAAACGATGTTTATAATCAATCCTCAGGTTGTTTTTAGTCATAATAATCAATAATATTTCAACCGGACAATAACGTTGTCAATTTAAAAGGTTAACAAGAAAGGCGGTGCGCATGAAAAAGCTCTGGGACACCGTAGGGTCCACTCATTCAGAGTGGTCTTACTCCCAAATTTTTCAGAATACAAGCCTGAAACAATTTCCAAAGACTGTTGACATCTAGTGGAAGCCATAGGACGTGCAATTTGAGTCCTAAGTCAATGGATACTGTAATGGCATTCAATAGAAAACTACAAACATAAAAAAAATCCCACTTCCTGGATGGATTTTTTTCAGGTTTTCACCTGCAAATCAGTTCTGTTATACTCACATACATTATTTTTAACAGTTTTGGAAACTTTAGAGTGTTATCTAACCGAATCTACCAATTATATGCATATCCTAGCTTCTGGGCCTGAGTAGCACGCTTTTTGGGCACGCTTTTCATCCGGAATTGAAAATAGTGCCCCCTACCCTAGTGAAGTTTAAAGAGGTGTCTGTAATTTGCTTTCTAATGATCATGATTTTTTCATCAAAGAGGTTTATGAATTTATCGCTGCTGAAGTGAAAGCCATCCTCTCTTGGGGAATGCTGAGTTAGGTGGTTCACCGATTGTTATACTCTGACATCCTTGGGTAGGTGGAGGGAGTCTGGGCATCTAGGAATCTTTGGGTTGTCTGAGAATGTATAGCACGGCTTTTGATGATCCTTGGTTGGGGTCTGAGCAGATTATTTGTTGTGATTGTAAATGTAATAAAATGGTGGTCCAACAGTCCAGGATTATGAGGAAAAACATTAAGATCCAAAAAGCCTTTTGGAGCGGGTCTGTGGACTTTTCCACGTGAATGTTAAAGTCACCAAAAATTTGAATATTATCTGCCATGACTACAAGGTCTGATAGGAATTCAGGGAACTCAGTGAGGAACGCTGTATACGGCCCAGGAGGCCTGTCATCTCTTTTTTTTGTAAATTTGCTATTGTAAATGTTAGCAACACCTCCGCCTTTGCGGGATACGCGGGGAGTATGGTCACTAGCGTAACCAGGAGGAGATGCCTCTTTTAACACAGTAAATTCATCAGGCTTAAGCCATGTTTCAGTCAGGCCAATCACATCAAGATTATAATCAGTGATTAGTTCAATGACCATGAATGCCTTTGAAGTGAGGGATCTAACATTAAGTAGCCCTATTTTGAGATGTGAGATATCACAATCTTTTGCAATAATGACAGGAATGGAGGAGGTCTTTATTCCAGTGAGATTGCTAAGGCGAACACCACCATGTTAGCCCAACGTAGATTGAGGCACAGACACAGTCTCAATGGGGATAGTTGAGCTGACTACACTGACTATGCTAGTGGCAGACTCCACTAAACTGGCAGGCTGGCTAACGGCCTGCTGCCCGGCCTGCACCCTATCTCATTGTGGAGCTAGAGGAGTTAGAGCCCTGTCTATGTTGGTAGATAAGATGAGGCATCCCTCCAGCTAGGATGGATTCCAGCACTCCTCAGCAGGCCAGGATTGGTCATGTTTGTGGGTGAGTCCCAGAAAGAGGGCCAATTTTCTACAAATTCTATCTTTTGGGAGGGGCAGAAAACAGTTTCAACCAGAGATTGAGTTGTGAGACTCTGCTGTAGAGCTCATCACACCCCCGTACCTGGGAGAGAACCAGAGACAATTACTCGATGCCGACACATCTTTTTAGCTTATTTGCACGCTGAGGCTATGTTGCGCTTGGTGACCTCTGACTGTTTCATCCTAACATTGTTGGTGCCGACGTAGATAACAATATCCCTATACTCTCTACACTCGCCAGTTTTAGCCTTAGCCAGCACCATCTTCAGATTAGCCTTAATGTCGAGTCGCCAATGACTAGGGTTTTCAATTTGTCAGAGCTAATGGTGGGAGGCTTCAGCGTCTCAGACCCCATAACGGGTGGAGGAGAGACCAGAGAAGGCTCGGCCTCTGACTCCGACTCGTAGCTTAGTGGGGAGAACCAGTTGAAATTTTATTTCCGCTAAATGAGCGAGATCGGTTGAGCATTCCTACAGCATTTCCTTCCAGAAGCCATGAGACAATTGTCTGGCTGCGGGGACTGTGCGAGGGGATTTATACTACCATCTGTACTTATTGGTGGCACAGCCGCTGTTCCATCCTTTCCTACACTTAAATGACCTTTGCCTAATGATTGCGTCTGAAGCTGGGCTTGCAGCACGGCTATCCTCACCATAACGCAATCGTTCTCCTGTATATTTTGAGTACTGCGACTGCAATTAGAAGACATAATGTTAACGTTACTACTTAGCTTCGGCTGGTGGAGGTCCTGTAGAACCATGTCCAGATAAAGCATCCGGGGTGAAAAAGTTGAATGAAAAATGTAGAGCGAGGGAAAACATTGAAATATAAAACGGTAATTAAAAAGTAAAAACCGCAAAGTTGGCAGGTAGCACAGTAAGGCTAGCTACTAAACTCACAGCAGCACGTAAACTAGTCCACAAGTTGTGACAGGAAATTACGTCATTTCACCTGGATTCACCTGGTCAGTCTATGTCACGGAAAGAGCAGATGTTCCTAATATTTTGGACATTCAGTGATCATATAAAGTGTAGTGGTCTGGGTGTAGCTGGTGCAGAGGTGTCAGGCGCAGAACAGCAGAGATGAGTAACAGAAGTAACTTTACTCAAATATTCCAATAACATGTCATAATACTGAGCCCACAATAACGGACTGAACATGCATAAAACAATCACGCACAAAAACCATGGGGGAAACAGAGGGTTAAATAATGAACATGCAATTGGGGAATTGAAACCAGGTGTGTAAAACAAAGACAAAACAAATGGAAAATTAAAAGTGGATCGCGATGGCTAGAAGGCTGGTGACGTTGCCCGCCCGAACGCCGCCCGAACAAGGAGAGGGACCGACTTCGGCGGAAGTCGTGACATAAAGTGGGTAAAACAGTACGTCAACATTATTAATGTGACAGTGTGCCATGACTATATACATAGGGCAGCAGTCTCTAAGGTGCAGGGTAGACTGCCGGGTGGTAGCCGGCTTGTAACAGTGACCGAGTTCAGTGCAGGGTACTGTGCGGAGGCCAGGTAGTGGTGACAATTTAACATTCTGATGGCCTGGAGATAAAATCTGTTTTTCAGTCTCTCAGTCCCAGCTTTGATGCACCTGTACTGTCTCTGTCTGCTAGATGGTAGCAGGGTGAACAGGCCATGGCTCAGGTGGCTGAGATCCTTGATGATCTACATGAATCATGTGCATGTCCATTTCAATATCCCCTACACCAAGACTAAAATCGCCAACTCAACCTGTAACCCCTTCTATATCTAAACCAGGGAGTTCTTCAAAGTGGAGCATCCTTACACCCATCGTCTGTTTGAACCACAGCAACAAATAATAAAGCCCTGTCTCCTCTCCTCCCCTTCCCTCCCCTCTACTCCCCTCTCCTCTCGTCTACTTTCCTCACCTCTCCTGTGTGTGTGTGTGTGTGTGTGTGTGTGTGTGTGTGTGTGTGTGTGTGTGTGTGTGTGTGTGTGTGTGTGTGTGTGTGTGTGTGTGTGTGTGTGTGTGTGTGTGTGTGTGTGTGTGTGTGTGTGTGTGTGTGTGTGTGTGTGTGTGTGTGTGTGTGTGTGTGTGTGTGTGTGTGTGTTTTCATGATACCATAATTTTTACTTCGATACCAGGTTTAGTATCACTATACTCAAAACCAAAACAATACCGAAATGATACCACGGCAACAAAGAAAGTATTATCCAAAGTCACAGAATGGCACTTGATCCAGACAGATCTTTTGAGTTCAATATCATCACATTCGAAGAAGTGTTTTAATTTTGAATGTATGCAATAATTAATCCATCATACAATAATACAATAAATTTGACTTAGCTTATTACCAATATATATATATACATACCAACTATATAACAACACAATGGTAAACATTTATTTGGATGGTAAATCTCTATTAATAAACTGGGTAAATCAAGATGTAGCCTAGGCCTATTCACAATACAGGTGAATGTATGGGGCTACAGATGAAAAAAAAAAAAATTCCTTCGGGACTTATTTTATTGTACTGATCAACAACATTTGCATAGAAGAAGCAATCTATTCTTTCATAAAAGTGTGCGCTGTCTCTTTAATGATATCATTCACACACACAGTAAGTTCAAGGCTGGAGCAAAGATGATCTCGACTTGGAGAGAGGGGAGGTGGGGGAGACGAAGTGAATTAATAAAGGTTTTTGATGACAATCATCTTTGAAGTCAGCAATATTTTTCATTATGGTCTCACAAACGAGGTACTAGGGTATTGAATTGATGTTAGCTTCAGCTGTTAGCTAGCAAGGAAAGTTACCCTACAAAGCCGGAAGCTACCGGTATCTTGCATTGTAAAGTGTTCTAACTTATAATGGACAGTGTTTTGCGAACAGTAATGGACAGTTTCAACATGTCTACATGCCGTGTTGCATTATTCAGGTGTAAGTGGTGATGCAGCCCAGACTACGAGTGAGAGCAGTGGTTCCTTAGAACAGGTTACAGCCAGCATGAGTGGAGCTCTAACATGATGCAGCCCAGACTCCCAGTGAGTGCATTGGTTCCTCAGGACAGGCTAGAGCGAGCAGTAACCACGTTTACATGCACACCAATATCCCGTTATTATTTGGGATACTCAAGTATTCTGTTTTTGAGTTGATGCATATAAACATCATATCCCGTTTACTTTAACCTGAAAAAGCTTGTATCCTGGTTATGAGAAACCTACATAAAATGCCTGACATATGCTGATCTTAGACGGGATACTGTGGCATGTAAACATCTTATGCCGTTTACTGTTGTTTTTCGCAGTCTGTGCAGGCTCAGTTCGTAGCAACATTTGAAATTGTGTTTTTTACATTGGATAAAAGCAGAGACACAGAGCTACAAAATGGTATTTCATACACTGCATCTGATGAACAATGGGAAAGTAATTATGCTTTGAAAGTTGAGAAACTTGTAAATTCACTTTTGAGAAAATGGCCTTTGAATGTTTGGGACCTACTGGAGAGCTCGTCTTTGTCTACAACCATTCAGCATCGTTCACACCCTCTTAAGCTTTAGCCCCCACCCAAACTCTGACCATTTTACTCACCTTAGCAGAGGAGGTTGGCTGTTTTCATGTTATCCAGAGCATTGGTGACGACAACTGTGCTTACTTGTAACAATTTAGTAAGGCTTGTTTGCTGACGTTTACTGAAACCGGGCCATATTCAAAGGATGTTGAGCGTTCGTAAATTCATCATTTATTCTGCCCTTTGGCACACACAGACGAGAGGGCTCTGAAATCGGAGTAGATAGCCAGACTGAATTTACGAATGCACACAAAATGGTTACTTGCATAGTGGAGTCTTTTGTTAAGACATGTAGCTAGCTAGCTAACTAAACAATGAACCACAATCCCAACTCATGACATTACTACCCTGCATGAATCTCAAGGTAGCTAACCAACCAGATTCCATGTTAGTTAGCTAACATTAGGCTATAACTAGCCAAGCAAATGGCTCTGAGATACGAATAATAAGATCATACACGTGACGTTAAGTAGAGAGCCAGCCAGCTAATGTTAGCTAGCTAGCAAACAGTACCCTTTAACTTTAAATAAAAAGGCTTTCTGTAACACTAGTGTGTGTTGAGGGGGCTAACACTAGTGTGTGTGGATGGGGGGGGGGGGGGGGTAATGCTAGTGTGTGTGGAAAGGAGAAGGGGCAAAACTAGAGTGTGTGGAGGAGGGGCAACACTAGAGTGTGTGGAGGGAGGGTAACACTACTGAGTGTGGATTGGGGGGAAACACTAGAGTGTGTGGGGGGGCAACACTAGAATGTGTGAAGGGGGGGTAACACTACTGTGTGTGGATGGGGGATAACACTAGAGTGTGTGGGATGGACAACACTAGAGTGTGTGGAGGGGGGGGTAACACCAGTGTGTGTGGAGAGGGGGTAACACGAATGTGTGTGGAGGGGGGGTAACACTAGTTTGTGTGGAGGGGGTTAACGCTAGTGTGTGTGTGGTGGGGGGGTAACGCTACTGTGTATGGATGTGGGGGTTAACGCTAGTGTGTGTGGAAGGGAGGAGGGGACATAACAGTAGAGTGTGTGGAGGGGGGGTAACACTAGTGTGTGTGGATGGGGGGGTAACACTACTGTGTGTAGAGGGGGATGTAACACTAGTGTTTGTGGATGGGGGTAAAACTATTGTGTGGAGGGGGTAACACTAGAGTTTGTGGAGGGGGGTAACACCAGAGTGTGTGGGGGAGGCAGCACCAGTGTGTGTGTGGAGGGAGGTTAAAACCAGTGTGTGTGGGGGGTAACACCAGTGTGTGTGGAGGGGTGGTAACATTAGTGTGTGTGGAGGGGTGTAACACCAGAGTGTGTGGGGGAGGTAGCACTAGTGTGTGTGTGGAGGGAGGTTAAAACTAGTGTGTGTGGGGGGTAACACCAGTGTGTGTGGAGGGGTGGTAACATTAGTGTGTGTGGAGGGGGTACAACAGGAGTGTAAAACTATTGTGTGTGGATGGGGGGTAGCACTAGTGTGTGTGGATGGGGGTAACACTAGTGTGTGTGGATGGGGGGGTAACACTAGTGTGTGTGGAGGGGGGTAACACTAGTGTGTGTGGAGGGGTGGTAATACTAGTGTTTGTGGAGGAGTGGTAACGCCAGTGTTTGTGGATTGGGGGTAACACTACATTGTGTGAATGGGGGGGTAAGACTATTGTGTGTGGAGGGGGAGTAACACAATTGTTTTTAGATGGGGGTAACACTATATGTGCTGACAAACTGCCTGGGAGCTCCTTAGTGGTGAAACTCCTCCTCCTTCAATCAGTGGTGAACCAGGTGGAACAAATCTTCCAGGCAATCTGGGCGTGCCAGCACCTGGCTCTGCTGTTGTCTTTAGACCGCAGTGAAAGGAGCATTTATAACACCACAAGACCAAGGAAACTTCATCTTTGTGATCAAGGTGACTGTGCAAGTCCAAGCCCTCCACAAAACTGTGAAAGACAGCCGGTAAGCGCCATATTGGCCATGCTTGACTATACTGACTTAAGCAGTGCATTGCTAATGATACTCTGGAAAACACAGACTCTTAACTCTTAACTTTGATAGGACTTTTGCAGTGGTATTTATAACTTCAAATGTTGTTTGTGGGGTATAAAGGAAAAGTAAGAAGAGCCAAATTCATTGTTGACAAAGAACTTGTTTGAAATGGTTAAAAGTAATTTAAACTTTGTAGAAATCTTAGTAAACCAAGTTCTTAATTCAGTAACAAATGTATAGTCTAAAAAATCTTTGGCCAAAAAATGTTAGATTTGTCTGCTTAAAACTACTGATTAGAAAATAAATGTAATTTTTTACTACTAAAAATATTTAGAATGTATTTGGCTAAAATGCAAATTTAGAGAAAATATACAGATTCTGCTCATTTGATTAAAAATGGTGGGTTTCTATTTTGGGAAACATTTGCTTAAAAGTGGAAACCTTGTGTTTTATGGTAGCAGAAATGTGTTTATCTGGGGTGAATGTGGATAAGTTTGTGTATTTGATTGGGCTGTCAACTCAAATAGTAACTTGTATTTGTCATCTCTTTTTTGAGGTTTTTCACCTGTTTACTGCCAACCAAAGCATGGTAAATAAAAGACAAACAACTGATTCCATGGCTGTTTATTGAGTGAAATCCAGTTAAAATCTTCATGTGGAGGGACTGTCCTTTTCAAGTGGGGAATTGCACAAGAAAGAGGTCAAAACTTGACAGTGTGTTTAGCGGAAGTAACAGTAGTGTGTGTTGATTGGGGTGTAACACTAGTGATGGTTGGGTGGGTGATACTAGTGTTCATAGATGTGGTGTAACAATAGTGTGTGTGGACGGGGGGTAACACTAGTGTGTGTGGAGGGGGGGTAACACTAGTGTGTGTGGAGGGGGGTAACACTAGTGTTTGTGGAGGAGTGGTAACGCCAGTGTTTGTGGATTGGGGGTAACACTACATTGTGTGAATGGGGGGGTAAGACTATTGTGTGTGGAGGGGGAGTAACACAATTGTTTTTAGATGGGGGGGTAACACTAGTGTGTGTGGATTGGGGTGAAATACTAGTGTTGGTTGGGGGGGGGGGGTAACACTAGCGTCTGTGAAGGGTTGGGTTTCACTAGAGTTTGTGGAGGGGGGAAACAATAGTGTGTGTGGATGGGGGGGGGGTAACACTAGTGTCTGTGGATCCGGGGGTAACGCTAGAATGTGTGGATTGTGGGTAAAGCTAATGTGTGTGTAGTGGGGGTAAAACTAGTGTGTGTGGATAGGGGGTAACACTAGTGTGTGTGGATGGGGGGTAAACACTAGTGTGTGTGGATGGGGGGTAGCACTAGTGTGTGTGGATGGGGGGTAGCACTAGTGTGTGTGGATGGGGGGTAACACTAGTGTGTGTGGATGGGGGGTAAACACTAGTGTGTGTGGATGGGGGGTAGCACTAGTGTGTGTGGATGGGGGGTAACACTAGTGTGTGTGGAGGTGGGGTGACACTAGTTTGTGTGGGGGTGGGGTGACACTAGTGTGTGTGGAGGTGGGGTGACACTAGTTTGTGTGGGGGTGGGGTGACACTAGTGTGTGTGGAGGTGGTGTAACACTAGTGTTGGTTGGTGGGGTAACACGTTTGTGTGTGTGAAGGGGTGGGTAACACTAGTGTGTGTGGAGGGGGGGTGTAACACTAGAGTTGGTTGGTGGAGTAACACGTTTGTGTGTGTGAAGGGGTGGGTAACACTAGTGTGTGTGGCGGGGGGTGTAACACTAGTGTTGGTTGGTGGGGTAACACGTTTGTGTGTGTGAAGGGGTGGGTAACACTAGTGTGTGTGGAGGGGGGGTGTAACACTAGAGTTGGTTGGTGGGGTAACACGTTTGTGTGTGTGAAGGGGTGGGTAACACTAGTGTGTGTGGAGGGGGGTGTAACACTAGTGTTGGTTGGTGGGGTAACACGTTTGTGTGTGTGAAGGGGTGGGTAACACTAGTGTGTGTGTGGAGGTGGTGTAACACTAGAGTTGGTTGGTGGGGTAACACGTTTGTGTGTGTGAAGGGAGTAACACTACATTGTGTGAAGGGGGGTAACACTAGTGTGTGTGGAGGGGGGGGAAACACTTGGAGGGGGGGTAACACTAGTGTGTGTGGTTGATATCACCAGTATTTGTAGAGGGGTAACACCAGAGTGTGTAGAGGGGAGGTAACACTAGAGTTTTTGGAGGGGATGGAACACTAGTGTGTTTGGAGGAGGTACACTGTTGTGTGTGAAGGGGTTGGTAACACTAGTGTGTGTGGAGGGTGGAAACAATATTGTGTGTGGAGGGGTGTAACACTAGTGTTTGTGGAATGGGGTAATACTAGTCTGTGAGGAGCTCTGGCTAACACAGGAGTGTGTGGAGAGGGGATAATACTAGTGTGTGTGGGGGGGGGGGGTAACACTAGTGTGTATGGAGAGGGGGGGGTAACAAAAGTGTTTGTGGAGGGGGGTAACACTTGTGTGTGTGAATGGGTTGGTAACAATAGTGTGTGTGGACGGGGGGTAACAATATTGTATGTGGAGGGTGGGCTAACACTGGTGTGTGTGAAGTTGTTGATAACACTAGTGTGTGTGAAGTTGTTGATAACACCTGTGTGTGTGAAGTTGTTGATAACACTAGTGTGTGTGAAGTTGGTTAAAACACTAGTGTGTGTGAAGTTGTTGATAACACTAGTGTGTGTGAAGTTGCTAATAACACTATTGTGTGTGAAGTTGTTGATAACAGTAGTGTGTGTGAAGTTGTTGATAACAGTAGTGTGTGTGAAGTTGTTGATAACACTAGTGTGTGTGAAGTTGTTGATAACACTAGTGTGTGTGAAGTTGTTGATAACAGTAGTGTGTGTGAAGTTGCTAATAACACTATTGTGTGTGAAGTTGTTGATAACACTAGTGTGTATGAAGTTGTTGATAACACTTGTGTGTGTGAAGTTGTTGATAACAGTAGTGTGTGTGAAGTTGTTGATAACACTGGTGTGTGTGAAGTTGTTGATAACAGTAGTGTGTGTGAAGTTGTTGATAACAGTAGTGTGTGTGAAGTTGTTGATAACAGTAGTGTGTGTGAAGTTGTTGATAACACTGGTGTGTGTGAAGTTGTTGATAACACTAGTGTGTTTGAAGTTGTTGATAACACTAGTGTGTGTGAAGTTGTTGATAACACTAGTGTGTGTGCAGTTGTTGATAACACTAGTGTGTGTGAAGTTGTTGATAACACTTGTGTGTGTGAAGTTGTTGATAACAGTAGTGTGTGTGTGAAGTTGTTGATAACACTAGTGTGTGTGTGTGTGAAGTTGTTGATAACACTAGTGTGTGTGAAGTTGTTGATAACACTAGTGTGTGTGAAGTTGTTGATAGCACTAGTGTGTGTGGAGTTGTTGATAACACTAGTGTGTGTGAAGTTGTTGATAACACTAGTGTGTGTGAAGTTGTTGATAACACTAGTGTGTGTGAAGTTGTTGATAACACTAGTGTGTGTGAAGTTGTTGATAACACTTGTGTGTGTGAAGTTGTTGATAACAGTAGTGTGTGTGTGAAGTTGTTGATAACACTAGTGTGTGTGTGTGTGTGAAGTTGTTGATAACACTAGTGTGTGTGAAGTTGTTGATAACACTAGTGTGTGTGAAGTTGTTGATAACACTAGTGTGTGTGAAGTTGTTGATAACAGTAGTGTGTGTGAAGTTGCTAATAACACTATTGTGTGTGAAGTTGTTGATAACACTAGTGTGTATGAAGTTGTTGATAACACTTGTGTGTGTGAAGTTGTTGATAACAGTAGTGTGTGTGAAGTTGTTGATAACACTGGTGTGTGTGAAGTTGTTGATAACAGTAGTGTGTGTGAAGTTGTTGATAACAGTAGTGTGTGTGAAGTTGTTGATAACAGTAGTGTGTGTGAAGTTGTTGATAACACTGGTGTGTGTGAAGTTGTTGATAACACTAGTGTGTTTGAAGTTGTTGATAACACTAGTGTGTGTGAAGTTGTTGATAACACTAGTGTGTGTGAAGTTGTTGATAACACTAGTGTGTGTGAAGTTGTTGATAACACTTGTGTGTGTGAAGTTGTTGATAACAGTAGTGTGTGTGTGAAGTTGTTGATAACACTAGTGTGTGTGTGTGTGAAGTTGTTGATAACACTAGTGTGTGTGAAGTTGTTGATAACACTAGTGTGTGTGAAGTTGTTGATAACACTAGTGTGTGTGGAGTTGTTGATAACACTAGTGTGTGTGAAGTTGTTGATAACACTAGTGTGTGTGAAGTTGTTGATAACACTAGTGTGTGTGAAGTTGTTGATAACACTAGTGTGTGTGAAGTTGTTGATAACACTTGTGTGTGTGAAGTTGTTGATAACAGTAGTGTGTGTGTGAAGTTGTTGATAACACTAGTGTGTGTGTGTGTGTGTGAAGTTGTTGATAACACTAGTGTGTGTGAAGTTGTTGATAACACTAGTGTGTGTGAAGTTGTTGATAACACTAGTGTGTGTGAAGTTGTTGATAACACTAGTGTGTGTGAAGTTGTTGATAACACTAGTGTGTGTGAAGTTGTTGATAACAGTAGTGTGTGTGAAGTTGCTAATAACACTATTGTGTGTGAAGTTGTTGATAACACTAGTGTGTATGAAGTTGTTGATAACACTTGTGTGTGTGAAGTTGTTGATAACAGTAGTGTGTGTGAAGTTGTTGATAACACTGGTGTGTGTGAAGTTGTTGATAACAGTAGTGTGTGTGAAGTTGTTGATAACAGTAGTGTGTGTGAAGTTGTTGATAACAGTAGTGTGTGTGAAGTTGTTGATAACACTGGTGTGTGTGAAGTTGTTGATAACACTAGTGTGTTTGAAGTTGTTGATAACACTAGTGTGTGTGAAGTTGTTGATAACACTAGTGTGTGTGCAGTTGTTGATAACACTAGTGTGTGTGAAGTTGTTGATAACACTTGTGTGTGTGAAGTTGTTGATAACAGTAGTGTGTGTGTGAAGTTGTTGATAACACTAGTGTGTGTGTGTGTGAAGTTGTTGATAACACTAGTGTGTGTGAAGTTGTTGATAACACTAGTGTGTGTGAAGTTGTTGATAACACTAGTGTGTGTGGAGTTGTTGATAACACTAGTGTGTGTGAAGTTGTTGATAACACTAGTGTGTGTGAAGTTGTTGATAACACTAGTGTGTGTGAAGTTGTTGATAACACTAGTGTGTGTGAAGTTGTTGATAACACTTGTGTGTGTGAAGTTGTTGATAACAGTAGTGTGTGTGTGAAGTTGTTGATAACACTAGTGTGTGTGTGTGTGTGAAGTTGTTGATAACACTAGTGTGTGTGAAGTTGTTGATAACACTAGTGTGTGTGAAGTTGTTGATAACAGTAGTGTGTGTGAAGTTGCTAATAACACTATTGTGTGTGAAGTTGTTGATAACACTAGTGTGTATGAAGTTGTTGATAACACTTGTGTGTGTGAAGTTGTTGATAACAGTAGTGTGTGTGAAGTTGTTGATAACACTGGTGTGTGTGAAGTTGTTGATAACAGTAGTGTGTGTGAAGTTGTTGATAACAGTAGTGTGTGTGAAGTTGTTGATAACAGTAGTGTGTGTGAAGTTGTTGATAACACTGGTGTGTGTGAAGTTGTTGATAACACTAGTGTGTTTGAAGTTGTTGATAACACTAGTGTGTGTGAAGTTGTTGATAACACTAGTGTGTGTGAAGTTGTTGATAACACTAGTGTGTGTGAAGTTGTTGATAACACTTGTGTGTGTGAAGTTGTTGATAACAGTAGTGTGTGTGTGAAGTTGTTGATAACACTAGTGTGTGTGTGTGTGAAGTTGTTGATAACACTAGTGTGTGTGAAGTTGTTGATAACACTAGTGTGTGTGAAGTTGTTGATAACACTAGTGTGTGTGGAGTTGTTGATAACACTAGTGTGTGTGAAGTTGTTGATAACACTAGTGTGTGTGAAGTTGTTGATAACACTAGTGTGTGTGAAGTTGTTGATAACACTAGTGTGTGTGAAGTTGTTGATAACACTTGTGTGTGTGAAGTTGTTGATAACAGTAGTGTGTGTGTGAAGTTGTTGATAACACTAGTGTGTGTGTGTGTGTGAAGTTGATAACACTAGTGTGTGTGAAGTTGTTGATAACACTAGTGTGTGTGAAGTTGTTGATAACACTAGTGTGTGTGAAGTTGTTGATAACACTAGTGTGTGTGAAGTTGTTGATAACACTAGTGTGTGTGAAGTTGTTGATAACACTAGTGTGTGTGAAGTTGTTGATAACACTAGTGTGTGTGAAGTTGTTGATAACACTAGTGTGTGTGAAGTTGCTGATAACACTATTGTGTGTGAAGTTGTTGATAACACTAGTGTGTGTGAAGTTGTTGATAACACTAGTGTGTGTGAAGTTGTTGATAACACTAGTGTGTGTGAAGTTGTTGATAACACTAGTGTGTGTGAAGTTGTTGATAACACTAGTGTGTGTGAAGTTGTTGATAACACTAGTGTGTGTGAAGTTGTTGATAACACTAGTGTGTGTGAAGTTGTTGATAACACTAGTGTGTGTGAAGTTAATGATAACACTAGTGTGTGAAGTTGTTGATAACACTAGTGTGTGTGAAGTTGTTGATAACACTAGTGTGTGTGAAGTTGTTGATAACACTAGTGTGTGTGAAGTTGTTGATAACACTAGTGTGTGTGAAGTTAATGATAACACTAGTGTGTGTGAAGTTAATGATAACACTAGTGTGTGTGAAGTTGTTGATAACACTAGTGTGTGTGAAGTTGTTGATAACACTAGTGTGTGTGAAGTTGTTGATAACACTAGTGTGTGTGAAGTTGTTTATAACACTAGTGTGTGTGAAGTTGTTGATAACACTAGTGTGTGTGAAGTTGTTGATAACACCTGTGTGTGTGAAGTTGTTGATAACACTAGTGTGTGTGAAGTTGTTGATAACACTAGTGTGCGTGAAGTTGTTGATAACACTAGTGTGCGTGAAGTTGTTGATAACACTAGTGTGCGTGAAGTTGTTGATAACACTAGTGTGCGTGAAGTTGTTGATAACACTAGTGTGCGTGAAGTTGTTGATAACACTAGTGTGTGTGAAGTTGTTGATAACACTAGTGTGTGTGAAGTTGTTGATAACACTAGTGTGTGTGAAGTTGTTGATAACACTAGTGTGTGTGGAGTTGTTGATAACACTAGTGTGTGTGAAGTTGTTGATAACACTAGTGTGTGTGAAGTTGTTGATAACACTAGTGTGTGTGAAGTTGTTGATAACACTAGTGTGTGTGAAGTTGTTGATAACACTAGTGTGTGTGAAGTTGTTGATAACACTAGTGTGTGTGAAGTTGTTGATAACACTAGTGTGTGTGAAGTTGTTGATAACACTAGTGTGTGTGAAGTTGTTGATAACACTAGTGTGTGTGAAGTTGCTGATAACACTATTGTGTGTGAAGTTGCTGATAACACTATTGTGTGTGAAGTTGTTGATAACACTAGTGTGTGTGAAGTTGTTGATAACACTAGTGTGTGTGAAGTTGTTGATAACACTAGTGTGTGTGAAGTTGTTGATAACACTAGTGTGTGTGGAGTTGTTGATAACACTAGTGTGTGTGAAGTTGTTGATAACACTAGTGTGTGTGAAGTTGTTGATAACACCTGTGTGTGTGAAGTTGTTGATAACACTAGTGTGTGTGAAGTTGTTGATAACACTAGTGTGTGTGAAGTTAGTGATAACACTAGTGTGTGTGAAGTTGTTGATAACACTAGTGTGTGTGAAGTTGTTGATAACACTAGTGTGTGTGAAGTTGTTGATAACACTAGTGTGTGTGAAGTTGTTGATAACACTAGTGTGTGTGAAGTTGTTGATAACACTAGTGTGTGTGAAGTTGTTGATAACACTAGTGTGTGTGAAGTTGTTGATAACACTAGTGTGTGTGAAGTTGTTGATAACACCTGTGTGTGTGAAGTTGTTGATAACAGTAGTGTGTGTGAAGTTGTTGATAACAGTAGTGTGTGTGAAGTTGTTGATAACACTGGTGTGTGTGAAGTTGTTGATAACACTAGTGTGCGTGAAGTTGTTGATAACACTAGTGTGCGTGAAGTTGTTGATAACACTAGTGTGCGTGAAGTTGTTGATAACACTAGTGTGCGTGAAGTTGTTGATAACACTAGTGTGCGTGAAGTTGTTGATAACACTAGTGTGCGTGAAGTTGTTGATAACACTAGTGTGTGTGAAGTTGTTGATAACACTAGTGTGTGTGAAGTTGTTGATAACACTAGTGTGTGTGAAGTTGTTGATAACACTAGTGTGTGTGAAGTTGTTGATAACACTAGTGTGTGTGAAGTTGTTGATAACACTAGTGTGTGTGAAGTTGTTGATAACACTAGTGTGTGTGAAGTTGTTGATAACACTAGTGTGTGTGAAGTTGTTGATAACACTAGTGTGTGTGAAGTTGTTGATAACACTAGTGTGTGTGAAGTTGTTGATAACACTAGTGTGTGTGAAGTTGTTGATAACACTAGTGTGTGTGAAGTTGTTGATAACACTAGTGTGTGTGAAGTTGTTGATAACACTAGTGTGTGTGAAGTTGTTGATAACACTAGTGTGTGTGAAGTTGTTGATAACACTAGTGTGTGTGAAGTTGTTGATAACACTAGTGTGTGTGAAGTTGTTGATAACACCTGTGTGTGTGAAGTTGTTGATAACACCTGTGTGTGTGAAGTTGTTGATAACACCTGTGTGTGTGAAGTTGTTGATAACACCTGTGTGTGTGAAGTTGTTGATAACACCTGTGTGTGTGAAGTTGTTGATAACACCTGTGTGTGTGAAGTTGTTGATAACACCTGTGTGTGTGAAGTTGTTGATAACAGTAGTGTGTGTGAAGTTGTTGATAACAGTAGTGTGTGTGAAGTTGTTGATAACAGTAGTGTGTGTGAAGTTGTTGATAACAGTAGTGTGTGTGAAGTTGTTGATAACAGTAGTGTGTGTGAAGTTGTTGATAACAGTAGTGTGTGTGAAGTTGTTGATAACACTAGTGTGCGTGAAGTTGTTATAACACTAGTGTGCGTGAAGTTGTTGATAACACTAGTGTGCGTGAAGTTGTTGATAACACTAGTGTGCGTGAAGTTGTTGATAACACTAGTGTGCGTGAAGTTGTTGATAACACTAGTGTGCGTGAAGTTGTTGATAACACTAGTGTGTGTGAAGTTGTTGATAACACTAGTGTGTGTGAAGTTGTTGATAACACTAGTGTGTGTGAAGTTGTTGATAACACTAGTGTGTGTGAAGTTGTTGATAACACTAGTGTGTGTGAAGTTGTTGATAACACTAGTGTGTGTGAAGTTGTTGATAACACTAGTGTGTGTGAAGTTGTTGATAACACTAGTGTGTGTGAAGTTGTTGATAACACTAGTGTGTGTGAAGTTGTTGATAACACTAGTGTGTGAAGTTGTTGATAACACTAGTGTGTGTGAAGTTGTTGATAACACTAGTGTGTGTGAAGTTGTTGATAACACTAGTGTGTGTGAAGTTGTTGATAACACTAGTGTGTGTGAAGTTGTTGATAACACTAGTGTGTGTGAAGTTGTTGATAACACTAGTGTGTGTGAAGTTGTTGATAACACTAGTGTGTGTGAAGTTGTTGATAACACTAGTGTGTGTGAAGTTGTTGATAACACTAGTGTGTGTGAAGTTGTTGATAACACTAGTGTGTGTGAAGTTGTTGATAACACTAGTGTGTGTGAAGTTGTTGATAACACTAGTGTGTGTGAAGTTGTTGATAACACCTGTGTGTGTGAAGTTGTTGATAACACCTGTGTGCGTGAAGTTGTTGATAACACCTGTGTGCGTGAAGTTGTTGATAACACTAGTGTGCGTGAAGTTGTTGATAACACTAGTGTGCGTGAAGTTGTTGATAACACTAGTGTGCGTGAAGTTGTTGATAACACTAGTGTGCGTGAAGTTGTTGATAACACTAGTGTGCGTGAAGTTGTTGATAACACTAGTGTGCGTGAAGTTGTTGATAACACTAGTGTGCGTGAAGTTGTTGATAACACTAGTGTGTGTGAAGTTGTTGATAACACTAGTGTGTGTGAAGTTGTTGATAACACTAGTGTGTGTGAAGTTGTTGATAACACTAGTGTGTGTGAAGTTGTTGATAACACTAGTGTGTGTGAAGTTGTTGATAACACTAGTGTGTGTGAAGTTGTTGATAACACTAGTGTGTGTGAAGTTGTTGATAACACTAGTGTGTGTGAAGTTAGTGATAACACTAGTGTGTGTGAAGTTAGTGATAACACTAGTGTGTGTGAAGTTAGTGATAACACTAGTGTGTGTGAAGTTAGTGATAACACTAGTGTGTGTGAAGTTAGTGATAACACTAGTGTGTGTGAAGTTGTTGATAACACTAGTGTGTGTGAAGTTGTTGATAACACTAGTGTGTGTGAAGTTGTTGATAACACTAGTGTGTGTGAAGTTGTTGATAACACTAGTGTGTGTGAAGTTGTTGATAACACTAGTGTGTGTGAAGTTGTTGATAACACTAGTGTGTGTGAAGTTGTTGATAACACTAGTGTGTGTGAAGTTGTTGATAACACTAGTGTGTGTGAAGTTGTTGATAACACTAGTGTGTGTGAAGTTGTTGATAACACCTGTGTGTGTGAAGTTGTTGATAACAGTAGTGTGCGTGAAGTTGTTGATAACAGTAGTGTGCGTGAAGTTGTTGATAACAGTAGTGTGCGTGAAGTTGTTGATAACAGTAGTGTGCGTGAAGTTGTTGATAACAGTAGTGTGCGTGAAGTTGTTGATAACACTGGTGTGCGTGAAGTTGTTGATAACACTGGTGTGCGTGAAGTTGTTGATAACACTAGTGTGCGTGAAGTTGTTGATAACACTAGTGTGCGTGAAGTTGTTGATAACACTAGTGTGCGTGAAGTTGTTGATAACACTAGTGTGTGTGAAGTTGTTGATAACACTAGTGTGTGTGAAGTTGTTGATAACACTAGTGTGTGTGAAGTTGTTGATAACACTAGTGTGTGTGAAGTTGTTGATAACACTAGTGTGCGTGAAGTTGTTGATAACACTAGTGTGCGTGAAGTTGTTATAACACTAGTGTGCGTGAAGTTGTTATAACACTAGTGTGCGTGAAGTTGTTATAACACTAGTGTGCGTGAAGTTGTTGATAACACTAGTGTGCGTGAAGTTGTTGATAACACTAGTGTGTGTGAAGTTGTTGATAACACTAGTGTGTGTGAAGTTGTTGATAACACTAGTGTGTGTGAAGTTGTTGATAACACTAGTGTGTGTGAAGTTGTTGATAACACTAGTGTGTGTGAAGTTGTTGATAACACTAGTGTGTGTGAAGTTGTTGATAACACTAGTGTGTGTGAAGTTGTTGATAACACTAGTGTGTGTGAAGTTGTTGATAACACTAGTGTGTGTGAAGTTAGTTGATAACACTAGTGTGTGTGAAGTTGTTGATAACACTAGTGTGTGTGAAGTTGTTGATAACACTAGTGTGTGTGAAGTTGTTGATAACACTGGTGTGCGTGAAGTTGTTGATAACACTAGTGTGCGTGAAGTTGTTGATAACACTAGTGTGCGTGAAGTTGTTGATAACACTAGTGTGTGTGAAGTTGTTGATAACACTAGTGTGTGTGAAGTTGTTGATAACACTAGTGTGTGTGAAGTTGTTGATAACACTAGTGTGTGTGAAGTTGTTGATAACACTAGTGTGTGTGAAGTTAGTGATAACACTAGTGTGTGTGAAGTTAGTGATAACACTAGTGTGTGTGAAGTTAGTTGATAACACTAGTGTGTGTGAAGTTGTTGATAACACTAGTGTGTGTGAAGTTGTTGATAACACTAGTGTGTGTGAAGTTGTTGATAACACTAGTGTGTGTGAAGTTGTTGATAACACTAGTGTGTGTGAAGTTGTTGATAACACTAGTGTGTGTGAAGTTGTTGATAACACTAGTGTGTGTGAAGTTGTTGATAACACTAGTGTGTGTGAAGTTGTTGATAACACTAGTGTGTGTGAAGTTGTTGATAACACTAGTGTGTGTGAAGTTGTTGATAACACCTGTGTGTGTGAAGTTGTTGATAACAGTAGTGTGCGTGAAGTTGTTGATAACAGTAGTGTGCGTGAAGTTGTTGATAACAGTAGTGTGCGTGAAGTTGTTGATAACAGTAGTGTGCGTGAAGTTGTTGATAACAGTAGTGTGCGTGAAGTTGTTGATAACACTGGTGTGCGTGAAGTTGTTGATAACACTGGTGTGCGTGAAGTTGTTGATAACACTAGTGTGTGTGAAGTTGTTGATAACACTAGTGTGTGTGAAGTTGTTGATAACACCTGTGTGTGTGAAGTTGTTGATAACACCTGTGTGTGTGAAGTTGTTGATAACACCTGTGTGTGTGAAGTTGTTGATAACACCTGTGTGTGTGAAGTTGTTGATAACACCTGTGTGTGTGAAGTTGTTGATAACACCTGTGTGTGTGAAGTTGTTGATAACACCTGTGTGTGTGAAGTTGTTGATAACAGTAGTGTGTGTGAAGTTGTTGATAACAGTAGTGTGTGTGAAGTTGTTGATAACAGTAGTGTGTGTGAAGTTGTTGATAACAGTAGTGTGTGTGAAGTTGTTGATAACAGTAGTGTGTGTGAAGTTGTTGATAACAGTAGTGTGTGTGAAGTTGTTGATAACACTAGTGTGCGTGAAGTTGTTATAACAGTAGTGTGCGTGAAGTTGTTATAACACTAGTGTGCGTGAAGTTGTTGATAACACTAGTGTGCGTGAAGTTGTTGATAACACTAGTGTGCGTGAAGTTGTTGATAACACTAGTGTGCGTGAAGTTGTTGATAACACTAGTGTGCGTGAAGTTGTTGATAACACTAGTGTGTGTGAAGTTGTTGATAACACTAGTGTGTGTGAAGTTGTTGATAACACTAGTGTGTGTGAAGTTGTTGATAACACTAGTGTGTGTGAAGTTGTTGATAACACTAGTGTGTGTGAAGTTGTTGATAACACTAGTGTGTGTGAAGTTGTTGATAACACTAGTGTGTGTGAAGTTGTTGATAACACTAGTGTGTGTGAAGTTGTTGATAACACTAGTGTGTGTGAAGTTGTTGATAACACTAGTGTGTGTGAAGTTGTTGATAACACTAGTGTGTGTGAAGTTGTTGATAACACTAGTGTGTGTGAAGTTGTTGATAACACTAGTGTGTGTGAAGTTGTTGATAACACTAGTGTGTGTGAAGTTGTTGATAACACTAGTGTGTGTGAAGTTGTTGATAACACTAGTGTGTGTGAAGTTGTTGATAACACTAGTGTGTGTGAAGTTGTTGATAACACTAGTGTGTGTGAAGTTGTTGATAACACTAGTGTGTGTGAAGTTGTTGATAACACTAGTGTGTGTGAAGTTGTTGATAACACTAGTGTGTGTGAAGTTGTTGATAACACTAGTGTGTGTGAAGTTGTTGATAACACCTGTGTGTGTGAAGTTGTTGATAACACCTGTGTGCGTGAAGTTGTTGATAACACCTGTGTGCGTGAAGTTGTTGATAACACTAGTGTGCGTGAAGTTGTTGATAACACTAGTGTGCGTGAAGTTGTTGATAACACTAGTGTGCGTGAAGTTGTTGATAACACTAGTGTGCGTGAAGTTGTTGATAACACTAGTGTGCGTGAAGTTGTTGATAACACTAGTGTGCGTGAAGTTGTTGATAACACTAGTGTGCGTGAAGTTGTTGATAACACTAGTGTGTGTGAAGTTGTTGATAACACTAGTGTGTGTGAAGTTGTTGATAACACTAGTGTGTGTGAAGTTGTTGATAACACTAGTGTGTGTGAAGTTGTTGATAACACTAGTGTGTGTGAAGTTGTTGATAACACTAGTGTGTGTGAAGTTGTTGATAACACTAGTGTGTGTGAAGTTGTTGATAACACTAGTGTGTGTGAAGTTAGTGATAACACTAGTGTGTGTGAAGTTAGTGATAACACTAGTGTGTGTGAAGTTAGTGATAACACTAGTGTGTGTGAAGTTAGTGATAACACTAGTGTGTGTGAAGTTAGTGATAACACTAGTGTGTGTGAAGTTGTTGATAACACTAGTGTGTGTGAAGTTGTTGATAACACTAGTGTGTGTGAAGTTGTTGATAACACTAGTGTGTGTGAAGTTGTTGATAACACTAGTGTGTGTGAAGTTGTTGATAACACTAGTGTGTGTGAAGTTGTTGATAACACTAGTGTGTGTGAAGTTGTTGATAACACTAGTGTGTGTGAAGTTGTTGATAACACTAGTGTGTGTGAAGTTGTTGATAACACTAGTGTGTGTGAAGTTGTTGATAACACCTGTGTGTGTGAAGTTGTTGATAACAGTAGTGTGCGTGAAGTTGTTGATAACAGTAGTGTGCGTGAAGTTGTTGATAACAGTAGTGTGCGTGAAGTTGTTGATAACAGTAGTGTGCGTGAAGTTGTTGATAACAGTAGTGTGCGTGAAGTTGTTGATAACACTGGTGTGCGTGAAGTTGTTGATAACACTGGTGTGCGTGAAGTTGTTGATAACACTAGTGTGCGTGAAGTTGTTGATAACACTAGTGTGCGTGAAGTTGTTGATAACACTAGTGTGTGTGAAGTTGTTGATAACACTAGTGTGTGTGAAGTTGTTGATAACACTAGTGTGTGTGAAGTTGTTGATAACACTAGTGTGTGTGAAGTTGTTGATAACACTAGTGTGTGTGAAGTTGTTGATAACACTAGTGTGCGTGAAGTTGTTGATAACACTAGTGTGCGTGAAGTTGTTATAACACTAGTGTGCGTGAAGTTGTTATAACACTAGTGTGCGTGAAGTTGTTGATAACACTAGTGTGCGTGAAGTTGTTGATAACACTAGTGTGTGTGAAGTTGTTGATAACACTAGTGTGTGTGAAGTTGCTGATAACACTAGTGTGTGTGAAGTTGTTGATAACACTAGTGTGTGTGAAGTTGTTGATAACACTAGTGTGTGTGAAGTTGTTGATAACACTAGTGTGTGTGAAGTTGTTGATAACACTAGTGTGTGTGAAGTTGTTGATAACACTAGTGTGTGTGAAGTTGTTGATAACACTAGTGTGTGTGAAGTTAGTGATAACACTAGTGTGTGTGAAGTTGTTGATAACACTAGTGTGTGTGAAGTTGTTGATAACACTAGTGTGTGTGAAGTTGTTGATAACACTGGTGTGCGTGAAGTTGTTGATAACACTAGTGTGCGTGAAGTTGTTGATAACACTAGTGTGCGTGAAGTTGTTGATAACACTAGTGTGTGTGAAGTTGTTGATAACACTAGTGTGTGTGAAGTTGTTGATAACACTAGTGTGTGTGAAGTTGTTGATAACACTAGTGTGTGTGAAGTTGTTGATAACACTAGTGTGTGTGAAGTTAGTGATAACACTAGTGTGTGTGAAGTTAGTGATAACACTAGTGTGTGTGAAGTTAGTGATAACACTAGTGTGTGTGAAGTTGTTGATAACACTAGTGTGTGTGAAGTTGTTGATAACACTAGTGTGTGTGAAGTTGTTGATAACACTAGTGTGTGTGAAGTTGTTGATAACACTAGTGTGTGTGAAGTTGTTGATAACACTAGTGTGTGTGAAGTTGTTGATAACACTAGTGTGTGTGAAGTTGTTGATAACACTAGTGTGTGTGAAGTTGTTGATAACACTAGTGTGTGTGAAGTTGTTGATAACACTAGTGTGTGTGAAGTTGTTGATAACACTAGTGTGTGTGAAGTTGTTGATAACACCTGTGTGTGTGAAGTTGTTGATAACAGTAGTGTGCGTGAAGTTGTTGATAACAGTAGTGTGCGTGAAGTTGTTGATAACAGTAGTGTGCGTGAAGTTGTTGATAACAGTAGTGTGCGTGAAGTTGTTGATAACAGTAGTGTGCGTGAAGTTGTTGATAACACTGGTGTGCGTGAAGTTGTTGATAACACTAGTGTGCGTGAAGTTGTTGATAACACTAGTGTGCGTGAAGTTGTTGATAACACTAGTGTGTGTGAAGTTGTTGATAACACTAGTGTGTGTGAAGTTGTTGATAACACTAGTGTGTGTGAAGTTGTTGATAACACTAGTGTGTGTGAAGTTGTTGATAACACTAGTGTGTGTGAAGTTGTTGATAACACTAGTGTGTGTGAAGTTGTTGATAACACTAGTGTGCGTGAAGTTGTTGATAACACTAGTGTGCGTGAAGTTGTTATAACACTAGTGTGCGTGAAGTTGTTATAACACTAGTGTGCGTGAAGTTGTTGATAACACTAGTGTGTGTGAAGTTGTTGATAACACTAGTGTGTGTGAAGTTGTTGATAACACTAGTGTGTGTGAAGTTGTTGATAACACTAGTGTGTGTGAAGTTGTTGATAACACTAGTGTGTGTGAAGTTGTTGATAACACTAGTGTGTGTGAAGTTGTTGATAACACTAGTGTGTGTGAAGTTGTTGATAACACTAGTGTGTGTGAAGTTGTTGATAACACTAGTGTGTGTGAAGTTAGTGATAACACTAGTGTGTGTGAAGTTGTTGATAACACTAGTGTGTGTGAAGTTGTTGATAACACTAGTGTGTGTGAAGTTGTTGATAACACTGGTGTGCGTGAAGTTGTTGATAACACTGGTGTGCGTGAAGTTGTTGATAACACTAGTGTGCGTGAAGTTGTTGATAACACTAGTGTGCGTGAAGTTGTTGATAACACTAGTGTGTGTGAAGTTGTTGATAACACTAGTGTGTGTGAAGTTGTTGATAACACTAGTGTGTGTGAAGTTGTTGATAACACTAGTGTGTGTGAAGTTGTTGATAACACTAGTGTGTGTGAAGTTGTTGATAACACTAGTGTGTGTGAAGTTGTTGATAACACTAGTGTGCGTGAAGTTGTTATAACACTAGTGTGCGTGAAGTTGTTGATAACACTAGTGTGTGTGAAGTTGTTGATAACACTAGTGTGTGTGAAGTTGTTGATAACACTAGTGTGTGTGAAGTTGTTGATAACACTAGTGTGTGTGAAGTTGTTGATAACACTAGTGTGTGTGGGAAGTTGTTGATAACAGTAGTGTGTGGGAAGTTGTTGATATCACTAGTGTGTGGGAAGTTGTTGATAACACTAGTGTGTGGGAAGTTGTTGGTAACACTAGTGTGTGTGGGGTTGGTAACAATATTGTGTGTGGATTGTTGTTTCACACTAATGTTGGTTGGGGGGATGACACTAGTGTGTGTGAAGTTGTTGATAACACTAGTGTGTGTGAAGTTGTTGATAACACTAGTGTGTGTGAAGTTGTTGATAACAGTAGTGTGTGTGAAGTTGTTGATAACACTAGTGTGTGTGAAGTTGTTGATAACACTAGTGTGTGTGAAGTTGTTGATAACACTAGTGTGTGTGAAGTTGTTGATAACACTAGTGTGTGTGAAGTTGTTGATAACACTAGTGTGTGTGAAGTTAGTGATAACACTAGTGTGTGTGAAGTTGTTGATAACACTAGTGTGTGTGAAGTTGTTGATAACACTAGTGTGTGTGAAGTTGTTGATAACACTAGTGTGTGTGAAGTTGTTGATAACACTAGTGTGTGTGAAGTTGTTGATAACACTAGTGTGTGTGAAGTTGTTGATAACACTAGTGTGTGTGAAGTTGTTGATAACACTAGTGTGTGTGAAGTTGTTGATAACACTAGTGTGTGTGAAGTTGTTGATAACACTAGTGTGTGTGAAGTTGTTGATAACACCTGTGTGTGTGAAGTTGTTGATAACACTAGTGTGTGTGAAGTTGTTGATAACACTAGTGTGTGTGAAGTTGTTGATAACACTAGTGTGTGTGAAGTTGTTGATAACACTAGTGTGTGTGAAGTTGTTGATAACACTAGTGTGTGTGAAGTTGTTGATAACACTAGTGTGCGTGAAGTTGTTATAACACTAGTGTGCGTGAAGTTAGTGATAACACTAGTGTGTGTGAAGTTAGTGATAACACTAGTGTGTGTGAAGTTAGTGATAACACTAGTGTGTGTGAAGTTGTTGATAACACTAGTGTGTGTGAAGTTGTTGATAACACTAGTGTGTGTGAAGTTGTTGATAACACTAGTGTGTGTGAAGTTGTTGATAACACTAGTGTGTGTGAAGTTGTTGATAACACTAGTGTGCGTGAAGTTGTTATAACACTAGTGTGCGTGAAGTTGTTGATAACACTAGTGTGCGTGAAGTTGTTGATAACACTAGTGTGTGTGAAGTTGTTGATAACACTAGTGTGTGTGAAGTTGTTGATAACACTAGTGTGTGTGAAGTTGTTGATAACACTAGTGTGTGTGAAGTTGTTGATAACACTAGTGTGTGTGGGAAGTTGTTGATAACAGTAGTGTGTGGGAAGTTGTTGATATCACTAGTGTGTGGGAAGTTGTTGATAACACTAGTGTGTGGGAAGTTGTTGGTAACACTAGTGTGTGTGGGGTTGGTAACAATATTGTGTGTGGATTGTTGTTTCACACTAATGTTGGTTGGGGGGATGACACTAGTGTGTGTGAAGTTGTTGATAACACTAGTGTGTGTGAAGTTGTTGATAACACTAGTGTGTGTGAAGTTGTTGATAACAGTAGTGTGTGTGAAGTTGTTGATAACACTAGTGTGTGTGAAGTTGTTGATAACACTAGTGTGTGTGAAGTTGTTGATAACACTAGTGTGTGTGAAGTTGTTGATAACACTAGTGTGTGTGAAGTTGTTGATAACACTAGTGTGTGTGAAGTTAGTGATAACACTAGTGTGTGTGAAGTTGTTGATAACACTAGTGTGTGTGAAGTTGTTGATAACACTAGTGTGTGTGAAGTTGTTGATAACACTAGTGTGTGTGAAGTTGTTGATAACACTAGTGTGTGTGAAGTTGTTGATAACACTAGTGTGTGTGAAGTTGTTGATAACACTAGTGTGTGTGAAGTTGTTGATAACACTAGTGTGTGTGAAGTTGTTGATAACACTAGTGTGTGTGAAGTTGTTGATAACACTAGTGTGTGTGAAGTTGTTGATAACACCTGTGTGTGTGAAGTTGTTGATAACACTAGTGTGTGTGAAGTTGTTGATAACACTAGTGTGTGTGAAGTTGTTGATAACACTAGTGTGTGTGAAGTTGTTGATAACACTAGTGTGTGTGAAGTTGTTGATAACACTAGTGTGTGTGAAGTTGTTGATAACACTAGTGTGCGTGAAGTTGTTATAACACTAGTGTGCGTGAAGTTAGTGATAACACTAGTGTGTGTGAAGTTAGTGATAACACTAGTGTGTGTGAAGTTAGTGATAACACTAGTGTGTGTGAAGTTGTTGATAACACTAGTGTGTGTGAAGTTGTTGATAACACTAGTGTGTGTGAAGTTGTTGATAACACTAGTGTGTGTGAAGTTGTTGATAACACTAGTGTGTGTGAAGTTGTTGATAACACTAGTGTGTGTGAAGTTGTTGATAACACTAGTGTGTGTGAAGTTGTTGATAACACTAGTGTGTGTGAAGTTGTTGATAACACTAGTGTGTGTGAAGTTGTTGATAACACTAGTGTGTGTGAAGTTGTTGATAACACCTGTGTGTGTGAAGTTGTTGATAACACCTGTGTGCGTGAAGTTGTTGATAACAGTAGTGTGCGTGAAGTTGTTGATAACAGTAGTGTGCGTGAAGTTGTTGATAACAGTAGTGTGCGTGAAGTTGTTGATAACAGTAGTGTGCGTGAAGTTGTTGATAACACTGGTGTGCGTGAAGTTGTTGATAACACTGGTGTGCGTGAAGTTGTTGATAACACTAGTGTGCGTGAAGTTGTTGATAACACTAGTGTGCGTGAAGTTGTTGATAACACTAGTGTGTGTGAAGTTGTTGATAACACTAGTGTGTGTGAAGTTGTTGATAACACTAGTGTGTGTGAAGTTGTTGATAACACTAGTGTGTGTGAAGTTGTTGATAACACTAGTGTGTGTGAAGTTGTTGATAACACTAGTGTGCGTGAAGTTGTTGATAACACTAGTGTGCGTGAAGTTGTTATAACACTAGTGTGCGTGAAGTTGTTATAACACTAGTGTGCGTGAAGTTGTTGATAACACTAGTGTGTGTGAAGTTGTTGATAACACTAGTGTGTGTGAAGTTGTTGATAACACTAGTGTGTGTGAAGTTGTTGATAACACTAGTGTGTGTGAAGTTGTTGATAACACTAGTGTGTGTGAAGTTGTTGATAACACTAGTGTGTGTGAAGTTGTTGATAACACTAGTGTGTGTGAAGTTGTTGATAACACTAGTGTGTGTGAAGTTGTTGATAACACTAGTGTGTGTGAAGTTGTTGATAACACTAGTGTGTGTGAAGTTAGTGATAACACTAGTGTGTGTGAAGTTGTTGATAACACTAGTGTGTGTGAAGTTGTTGATAACACTAGTGTGTGTGAAGTTGTTGATAACACTAGTGTGTGTGAAGTTGTTGATAACACTAGTGTGTGTGAAGTTGTTGATAACACTAGTGTGTGTGAAGTTGTTGATAACACTAGTGTGTGTGAAGTTGTTGATAACACTAGTGTGTGTGAAGTTGTTGATAACACTAGTGTGTGTGAAGTTGTTGATAACACCTGTGTGCGTGAAGTTGTTGATAACAGTAGTGTGCGTGAAGTTGTTGATAACAGTAGTGTGCGTGAAGTTGTTGATAACAGTAGTGTGCGTGAAGTTGTTGATAACAGTAGTGTGTGTGAAGTTGTTGATAACACTGGTGTGCGTGAAGTTGTTGATAACACTGGTGTGCGTGAAGTTGTTGATAACACTGGTGTGCGTGAAGTTGTTGATAACACTGGTGTGCGTGAAGTTGTTGATAACACTAGTGTGCGTGAAGTTGTTGATAACACTAGTGTGCGTGAAGTTGTTGATAACACTAGTGTGTGTGAAGTTGTTGATAACACTAGTGTGTGTGAAGTTGTTGATAACACTAGTGTGTGTGAAGTTGTTGATAACACTAGTGTGTGTGAAGTTGTTGATAACACTAGTGTGTGTGAAGTTGTTGATAACACTAGTGTGTGTGAAGTTGTTGATAACACTAGTGTGCGTGAAGTTGTTATAACACTAGTGTGCGTGAAGTTGTTGATAACACTAGTGTGCGTGAAGTTGTTGATAACACTAGTGTGTGTGAAGTTGTTGATAACACTAGTGTGTGTGAAGTTGTTGATAACACTAGTGTGTGTGAAGTTGTTGATAACACTAGTGTGTGTGGGAAGTTGTTGATAACAGTAGTGTGTGGGAAGTTGTTGATATCACTAGTGTGTGGGAAGTTGTTGATAACACTAGTGTGTGGGAAGTTGTTGGTAACACTAGTGTGTGTGGGGTTGGTAACAATATTGTGTGTGGATTGTTGTTTCACACTAATGTTGGTTGGGGGGATGACACTAGTGTGTGTGAAGTTGTTGATAACACTAGTGTGTGTGAAGTTGTTGATAACACTAGTGTGTGTGAAGTTGTTGATAACAGTAGTGTGTGTGAAGTTGTTGATAACACTAGTGTGTGTGAAGTTGTTGATAACACTAGTGTGTGTGAAGTTGTTGATAACACTAGTGTGTGTGAAGTTGTTGATAACACTAGTGTGTGTGAAGTTGTTGATAACACTAGTGTGTGTGAAGTTGTTGATAACACTAGTGTGTGTGAAGTTGTTGATAACACTAGTGTGTGTGAAGTTAGTGATAACACTAGTGTGTGTGAAGTTGTTGATAACACTAGTGTGTGTGAAGTTGTTGATAACACTAGTGTGTGTGAAGTTGTTGATAACACTAGTGTGTGTGAAGTTGTTGATAACACTAGTGTGTGTGAAGTTGTTGATAACACTAGTGTGTGTGAAGTTGTTGATAACACTAGTGTGTGTGAAGTTGTTGATAACACTAGTGTGTGTGAAGTTGTTGATAACACCTGTGTGTGTGAAGTTGTTGATAACACTAGTGTGTGTGAAGTTGTTGATAACACTAGTGTGTGTGAAGTTGTTGATAACACTAGTGTGTGTGAAGTTGTTGATAACACTAGTGTGCGTGAAGTTGTTATAACACTAGTGTGCGTGAAGTTGTTGATAACACTAGTGTGCGTGAAGTTGTTGATAACACTAGTGTGCGTGAAGTTGTTGATAACACTAGTGTGCGTGAAGTTGTTGATAACACTAGTGTGCGTGAAGTTGTTAATAACACTAGTGTGTGTGAAGTTGTTGATAACACTAGTGTGTGTGAAGTTGTTGATAACACTAGTGTGTGTGAAGTTGTTGATAACACTAGTGTGTGTGAAGTTGTTGATAACACTAGTGTGTGTGAAGTTGTTGATAACACTAGTGTGCGTGAAGTTGTTATAACACTAGTGTGCGTGAAGTTGTTGATAACACTAGTGTGCGTGAAGTTGTTGATAACACTAGTGTGCGTGAAGTTGTTGATAACAGTAGTGTGTGTGAAGTTGTTGATAACACTAGTGTGTGTGAAGTTGTTGATAACACTAGTGTGTGTGGGAAGTTGTTGATAACAGTAGTGTGTGGGAAGTTGTTGATATCACTAGTGTGTGGGAAGTTGTTGATAACACTAGTGTGTGGGAAGTTGTTGGTAACACTAGTGTGTGTGGGGTTGGTAACAATATTGTGTGTGGATTGTTGTTTCACACTAATGTTGGTTGGGGGGATGACACTAGTGTGTGTGAAGTTGTTGATAGCACTAGTGTGTGTGAAGTTGTTGATAACACTAGTGTGTGTGAAGTTGTTGATAACACTAGTGTGTGTGAAGTTGTTGATAACACTAGTGTGTGTGAAGTTGTTGATAACACTAGTGTGTGTGAAGTTGTTGATAACACTAGTGTGTGTGAAGTTGTTGATAACACTAGTGTGTGTGAAGTTGTTGATAACACTAGTGTGTGTGAAGTTGTTGATAACACTAGTGTGTGTGGAGTTGTTGATAACACTAGTGTGTGTGAAGTTGTTGATAACACTAGTGTGTGTGAAGTTATTGATAACACTAGTGTGTGTGAAGTTGTTGATAACACTAGTGTGTGTGAAGTTGTTGATAACACTAGTGTGTGTGAAGTTGTTGATAACACTAGTGTGTGTGAAGTTAATGATAACACTAGTGTGTGAAGTTGTTGATAACACTAGTGTGTGTGAAGTTGTTGATAACACTAGTGTGTGTGAAGTTGTTGATAACACTAGTGTGTGTGAAGTTGTTGATAACACTAGTGTGTGTGAAGTTGTTGATAACACTAGTGTGTGTGAAGTTAATGATAACACTAGTGTGTGTGAAGTTGTTGATAACACTAGTGTGTGTGAAGTTGTTGATAACACTAGTGTGTGTGAAGTTGTTGATAACACTAGTGTGTGTGAAGTTGTTGATAACACTAGTGTGTGTGAAGTTGTTGATAACACTAGTGTGTGTGAAGTTGTTGATAACACTAGTGTGTGTGAAGTTGTTGATAACACCTGTGTGTGTGAAGTTGTTGATAACACCTGTGTGTGTGAAGTTGTTGATAACACCTGTGTGCGTGAAGTTGTTGATAACACTAGTGTGCGTGAAGTTGTTGATAACACTAGTGTGCGTGAAGTTGTTGATAACACTAGTGTGCGTGAAGTTGTTGATAACACTAGTGTGCGTGAAGTTGTTGATAACACTAGTGTGCGTGAAGTTGTTGATAACACTAGTGTGTGTGAAGTTGTTGATAACACTAGTGTGTGTGAAGTTGTTGATAACACTAGTGTGTGTGAAGTTGTTGATAACACTAGTGTGTGTGAAGTTGTTGATAACACTAGTGTGTGTGGAGTTGTTGATAACACTAGTGTGTGTGAAGTTGTTGATAACACTAGTGTGTGTGAAGTTGTTGATAACACTAGTGTGTGTGAAGTTGTTGATAACACTAGTGTGTGTGAAGTTGTTGATAACACTAGTGTGTGTGAAGTTGTTGATAACACTAGTGTGTGTGAAGTTGTTGATAACACTAGTGTGTGTGGAGTTGTTGATAACACTAGTGTGTGTGAAGTTGTTGATAACACTAGTGTGTGTGAAGTTGTTGATAACACTAGTGTGTGTGAAGTTGTTGATAACACTAGTGTGTGTGAAGTTGTTGATAACACTAGTGTGTGTGAAGTTAATGATAACACTAGTGTGTGAAGTTGTTGATAACACTAGTGTGTGTGAAGTTGTTGATAACACTAGTGTGTGTGAAGTTGTTGATAACACTAGTGTGTGTGAAGTTAATGATAACACTAGTGTGTGTGAAGTTGTTGATAACACTAGTGTGTGTGAAGTTGTTGATAACACTAGTGTGTGTGAAGTTGTTGATAACACTAGTGTGTGTGAAGTTGTTGATAACACTAGTGTGTGTGAAGTTGTTGATAACACTAGTGTGTGTGAAGTTGTTGATAACACTAGTGTGTGTGAAGTTGTTGATAACACTAGTGTGTGTGAAGTTGTTGATAACACCTGTGTGTGTGAAGTTGTTGATAACACCTGTGTGTGTGAAGTTGTTGATAACACCTGTGTGCGTGAAGTTGTTGATAACACTAGTGTGCGTGAAGTTGTTGATAACACTAGTGTGCGTGAAGTTGTTGATAACACTAGTGTGCGTGAAGTTGTTGATAACACTAGTGTGCGTGAAGTTGTTGATAACACTAGTGTGCGTGAAGTTGTTGATAACACTAGTGTGTGTGAAGTTGTTGATAACACTAGTGTGTGTGAAGTTGTTGATAACACTAGTGTGTGTGAAGTTGTTGATAACACTAGTGTGTGTGAAGTTGTTGATAACACTAGTGTGTGTGGAGTTGTTGATAACACTAGTGTGTGTGAAGTTGTTGATAACACTAGTGTGTGTGAAGTTGTTGATAACACTAGTGTGTGTGAAGTTGTTGATAACACTAGTGTGTGTGAAGTTGTTGATAACACTAGTGTGTGTGAAGTTGTTTATAACACTAGTGTGTGTGAAGTTGCTGATAACACTAGTGTGTGTGAAGTTGTTGATAACACTAGTGTGTGTGAAGTTGTTGATAACACTAGTGTGTGTGGAGTTGTTGATAACACTAGTGTGTGTGGAGTTGTTGATAACACTAGTGTGTGTGAAGTTGTTGATAACACTAGTGTGTGTGAAGTTGTTGATAACACTAGTGTGTGTGAAGTTGTTGATAACACTAGTGTGTGTGAAGTTGTTGATAACACTAGTGTGTGTGAAGTTGTTGATAACACTAGTGTGTGTGAAGTTGTTGATAACACTAGTGTGTGTGAAGTTGTTGATAACACTAGTGTGTGTGAAGTTGTTGATAACACTAGTGTGTGTGAAGTTGTTGATAACACTAGTGTGTGTGAAGTTGTTGATAACACTAGTGTGTGTGAAGTTGTTGATAACACTAGTGTGTGTGAAGTTGTTGATAACACTAGTGTGTGTGAAGTTGTTGATAACACTAGTGTGTGTGAAGTTAGTGATAACACTAGTGTGTGTGAAGTTAGTGATAACACTAGTGTGTGTGAAGTTGTTGATAACACTAGTGTGTGTGAAGTTGTTGATAACACTAGTGTGTGTGAAGTTGTTGATAACACTAGTGTGTGTGAAGTTGTTGATAACACTAGTGTGTGTGAAGTTGTTGATAACACTAGTGTGTGTGAAGTTGTTGATAACACTAGTGTGTGTGAAGTTGTTGATAACACCTGTGTGTGTGAAGTTGTTGATAACACCTGTGTGTGTGAAGTTGTTGATAACACCTGTGTGTGTGAAGTTGTTGATAACACTAGTGTGTGTGAAGTTGTTGATAACACTGGTGTGTGTGAAGTTGTTGATAACACTGGTGTGTGTGAAGTTGTTGATAACACTAGTGTGCGTGAAGTTGTTGATAACAGTAGTGTGCGTGAAGTTGTTGATAACACTAGTGTGCGTGAAGTTGTTGATAACACTAGTGTGCGTGAAGTTGTTGATAACACTAGTGTGCGTGAAGTTGTTGATAACACTAGTGTGCGTGAAGTTGTTGATAACACTAGTGTGTGTGAAGTTGTTGATAACACTAGTGTGTGTGAAGTTGTTGATAACACTAGTGTGTGTGAAGTTGTTGATAACACTAGTGTGTGTGAAGTTGTTGATAACACTAGTGTGTGTGAAGTTGTTGATAACACTAGTGTGTGTGAAGTTGTTGATAACACTAGTGTGTGTGAAGTTGTTGATAACACTAGTGTGTGTGAAGTTGTTGATAACACTAGTGTGTGTGAAGTTAGTGATAACACTAGTGTGTGTGAAGTTGTTGATAACACTAGTGTGTGTGAAGTTGTTGATAACACTAGTGTGTGTGAAGTTGTTGATAACACTAGTGTGTGTGAAGTTGTTGATAACACTAGTGTGTGTGAAGTTGTTGATAACACTAGTGTGTGTGAAGTTGTTGATAACACTAGTGTGTGTGAAGTTGTTGATAACACTAGTGTGTGTGAAGTTGTTGATAACACTAGTGTGTGTGAAGTTGTTGATAACACCTGTGTGTGTGAAGTTGTTGATAACACCTGTGTGTGTGAAGTTGTTGATAACACCTGTGTGTGTGAAGTTGTTGATAACACCTGTGTGTGTGAAGTTGTTGATAACAGTAGTGTGTGTGAAGTTAGTGATAACACTAGTGTGTGTGAAGTTGTTGATAACACCTGTGTGTGTGAAGTTGTTGATAACACCTGTGTGTGTGAAGTTGTTGATAACACCTGTGTGTGTGAAGTTGTTGATAACACCTGTGTGTGTGAAGTTGTTGATAACAGTAATGTGTGTGAAGTTGTTGATAACACTAGTGTGTGTGAAGTTGTTGATAACACTGGTGTGTGTGAAGTTGTTGATAACACTAGTGTGCGTGAAGTTGTTGATAACACTAGTGTGCGTGAAGTTGTTGATAACACTAGTGTGCGTGAAGTTGTTGATAACACTAGTGTGTGTGAAGTTGTTGATAACACTAGTGTGTGTGAAGTTGTTGATAACACTAGTGTGTGTGAAGTTGTTGATAACACTAGTGTGTGTGAAGTTGTTGATAACACTAGTGTGTGTGACGTTGTTGATAACACTAGTGTGTGTGAAGTTGTTGATAACACTAGTGTGTGTGAAGTTGTTGATAACACTAGTGTGTGTGAAGTTGTTGATAACACTAGTGTGTGTGAAGTTGTTGATAACACTAGTGTGTGTGAAGTTGTTGATAACACTAGTGTGTGTGGGAAGTTGTTGATAACAGTAGTGTGTGGGAAGTTGTTGATATCACTAGTGTGTGGGAAGTTGTTGATAACACTAGTGTGTGGGAAGTTGTTGGTAACACTAGTGTGTGTGGGGTTGGTAACAATATTGTGTGTGGATTGTTGATAACACTAGTGTGTGTGAAGTTGTTGATAACACTAGTGTGTGTGAAGTTGTTGATAACAGTAGTGTGTGTGAAGTTGTTGATAACACTAGTGTGTGTGAAGTTGTTGATAACACTAGTGTGTGTGAAGTTGTTGATAAAACTAGTGTGTGTGAAGTTGTTGATAACACTAGTGTGTGTGAAGTTGTTGATAACACTAGTGTGTGTGAAGTTAGTGATAACACTAGTGTGTGTGAAGTTGTTGATAACACTAGTGTGTGTGAAGTTAGTGATAACACTAGTGTGTGTGAAGTTGTTGATAACACTAGTGTGTGTGAAGTTGTTGATAACACTAGTGTGTGTGAAGTTGTTGATAACACTAGTGTGTGTGAAGTTGTTGATAACACTAGTGTGTGTGAAGTTGTTGATAACACTAGTGTGTGTGAAGTTGTTGATAACACCTGTGTGTATGAAGTTGTTGATAACACTAGTGTGTGTGAAGTTGTTGATAACACTAGTGTGTGTGAAGTTGTTGATAACACTAGTGTGTGTGAAGTTGTTGATAACACTAGTGTGTGTGAAGTTGTTGATAACACTAGTGTGTGTGAAGTTGTTGATAACACTAGTGTGCGTGAAGTTGTTATAACACTAGTGTGCGTGAAGTTGTTGATAACACTAGTGTGCGTGAAGTTGTTGATAACACTAGTGTGCGTGAAGTTGTTGATAACACTAGTGTGCGTGAAGTTGTTGATAACACTAGTGTGCGTGAAGTTGTTAATAACACTAGTGTGTGTGAAGTTGTTGATAACACTAGTGTGTGTGAAGTTGTTGATAACACTAGTGTGTGTGAAGTTGTTGATAACACTAGTGTGTGTGAAGTTGTTGATAACACTAGTGTGTGTGGGAAGTTGTTGATAACAGTAGTGTGTGGGAAGTTGTTGATATCACTAGTGTGTGGGAAGTTGTTGATAACACTAGTGTGTGGGAAGTTGTTGGTAACACTAGTGTGTGTGGGGTTGGTAACAATATTGTGTGTGGATTGTTGTTTCACACTAATGTTGGTTGGGGGGATGACACTAGTGTGTGTGAAGTTGTTGATAACACTAGTGTGTGTGAAGTTGTTGATAACACTAGTATGTGTGAAGTTGTTGATAACACTAGTGTGTGTGAAGTTGTTGATAACACTAGTGTGTGTGAAGTTGTTGATAACACTAGTGTGTGTGAAGTTGTTGATAACACTAGTGTGTGTGAAGTTGTTGATAACACTAGTGTGTGTGGAGTTGTTGATAACACTAGTGTGTGTGAAGTTGTTGATAACACTAGTGTGTGTGAAGTTGTTGATAACACTAGTGTGTGTGAAGTTGTTGATAACACTAGTGTGTGTGAAGTTGTTGATAACACTAGTGTGTGTGAAGTTGTTGATAACACTAGTGTGTGTGAAGTTGTTGATAACACTAGTGTGTGTGAAGTTGTTGATAACACTAGTGTGTGTGAAGTTGTTGATAACACTGGTGTGTGTGAAGTTGTTGATAACACTAGTGTGCGTGAAGTTGTTGATAACACTAGTGTGCGTGAAGTTGTTGATAACACTAGTGTGCGTGAAGTTGTTGATAACACTAGTGTGCGTGAAGTTGTTGATAACACTAGTGTGCGTGAAGTTGTTGATAACACTAGTGTGTGTGAAGTTGTTGATAACACTAGTGTGTGTGAAGTTGTTGATAACACTAGTGTGTGTGAAGTTGTTGATAACACTAGTGTGTGTGAAGTTGTTGATAACACTAGTGTGTGTGAAGTTGTTGATAACACTAGTGTGTGTGAAGTTGTTGATAACACTAGTGTGTGTGAAGTTGTTGATAACACTAGTGTGTGTGAAGTTGTTGATAACACTAGTGTGTGTGAAGTTGTTGATAACACTAGTGTGTGTGAAGTTAGTGATAACACTAGTGTGTGTGAAGTTGTTGATAACACTAGTGTGTGTGAAGTTGTTGATAACACTAGTGTGTGTGAAGTTGTTGATAACACTAGTGTGTGTGAAGTTGTTGATAACACTAGTGTGTGTGAAGTTGTTGATAACACTAGTGTGTGTGAAGTTGTTGATAACACTAGTGTGTGTGAAGTTGTTGATAACACCTGTGTGTGTGAAGTTGTTGATAACACCTGTGTGTGTGAAGTTGTTGATAACACCTGTGTGTGTGAAGTTGTTGATAACACCTGTGTGTGTGAAGTTGTTGATAACACCTGTGTGTGTGAAGTTGTTGATAACACCTGTGTGTGTGAAGTTGTTGATAACAGTAGTGTGTGTGAAGTTGTTGATAACACTGGTGTGTGTGAAGTTGTTGATAACACTAGTGTGCGTGAAGTTGTTGATAACACTAGTGTGCGTGAAGTTGTTGATAACACTAGTGTGCGTGAAGTTGTTGATAACACTAGTGTGTGTGAAGTTGTTGGTAACACTAGTGTGTGTGAAGTTGTTGATAACACTAGTGTGTGTGAAGTTGTTGATAACACTAGTGTGTGTGAAGTTGTTGATAACACTAGTGTGTGTGAAGTTGTTGATAACACTAGTGTGTGTGAAGTTGTTGATAACACTAGTGTGTGTGAAGTTGTTGATAACACTAGTGTGTGTGAAGTTGTTGATAACACTAGTGTGTGTGAAGTTGTTGATAACACTAGTGTGTGTGAAGTTGTTGATAACACTAGTGTGTGTGAAGTTGTTGATAACACTAGTGTGTGTGAAGTTGTTGATAACACTAGTGTGTGTGAAGTTGTTGATAACACTAGTGTGTGTGAAGTTGTTGATAACACTAGTGTGTGTGAAGTTGTTGATAACACTAGTGTGTGTGAAGTTGTTGATAACACTAGTGTGTGTGAAGTTGTTGATAACACTAGTGTGTGTGAAGTTGTTGATAACACCAGTGTGTGTGAAGTTGTTGATAACACCTGTGTGCGTGAAGTTGTTGATAACACCTGTGTGCGTGAAGTTGTTGATAACACCTGTGTGCGTGAAGTTGTTGATAACACCTGTGTGCGTGAAGTTGTTGATAACACTAGTGTGCGTGAAGTTGTTGATAACACTAGTGTGCGTGAAGTTGTTGATAACACTAGTGTGCGTGAAGTTGTTGATAACACTAGTGTGCGTGAAGTTGTTGATAACACTAGTGTGTGTGAAGTTGTTGATAACACTAGTGTGTGTGAAGTTGTTGATAACACTAGTGTGTGTGAAGTTGTTGATAACACTAGTGTGTGTGAAGTTGTTGATAACACTAGTGTGTGTGAAGTTGTTGATAACACTAGTGTGTGTGAAGTTGTTGATAACACTAGTGTGTGTGAAGTTGTTGATAACACTAGTGTGTGTGAAGTTGTTGATAACACTAGTGTGTGTGAAGTTGCTGATAACACTAGTGTGTGTGAAGTTGCTGATAACACTAGTGTGTGTGAAGTTGCTGATAACACTAGTGTGTGTGAAGTTGTTGATAACACTAGTGTGTGTGAAGTTGTTGATAACACTAGTGTGTGTGAAGTTGTTGATAACACTAGTGTGTGTGAAGTTGTTGATAACACTAGTGTGTGTGAAGTTGTTGATAACACTAGTGTGTGTGAAGTTGTTGATAACACTAGTGTGTGTGAAGTTGTTGATAACACTAGTGTGTGTGAAGTTGTTGATAACACTAGTGTGTGTGAAGTTGTTGATAACACTAGTGTGTGTGAAGTTGTTGATAACACTAGTGTGTGTGAAGTTGTTGATAACACTAGTGTGTGTGAAGTTAGTGATAACACTAGTGTGTGTGAAGTTGTTGATAACACTAGTGTGTGTGAAGTTGTTGATAACACTAGTGTGTGTGAAGTTGTTGATAACACTAGTGTGTGTGAAGTTGTTGATAACACTAGTGTGTGTGAAGTTGTTGATAACACTAGTGTGTGTGAAGTTGTTGATAACACTAGTGTGTGTGAAGTTGTTGATAACACTAGTGTGTGTGAAGTTGTTGATAACACTAGTGTGTGTGAAGTTGTTGATAACACTAGTGTGTGTGAAGTTGTTGATAACACTAGTGTGTGTGAAGTTGTTGATAACACCTGTGTGCGTGAAGTTGTTGATAACACCTGTGTGCGTGAAGTTGTTGATAACAGTAGTGTGCGTGAAGTTGTTGATAACAGTAGTGTGCGTGAAGTTGTTGATAACAGTAGTGTGCGTGAAGTTGTTGATAACAGTAGTGTGTGTGAAGTTGTTGATAACACTGGTGTGCGTGAAGTTGTTGATAACACTAGTGTGCGTGAAGTTGTTGATAACACTAGTGTGCGTGAAGTTGTTGATAACACTAGTGTGCGTGAAGTTGTTGATAACACTAGTGTGTGTGAAGTTGTTGATAACACCTGTGTGCGTGAAGTTGTTGATAACAGTAGTGTGCGTGAAGTTGTTGATAACAGTAGTGTGCGTGAAGTTGTTGATAACAGTAGTGTGCGTGAAGTTGTTGATAACAGTAGTGTGTGTGAAGTTGTTGATAACACTGGTGTGCGTGAAGTTGTTGATAACACTAGTGTGCGTGAAGTTGTTGATAACACTAGTGTGCGTGAAGTTGTTGATAACACTAGTGTGCGTGAATTTGTTGATAACACTAGTGTGCGTGAAGTTGTTGATAACACTAGTGTGCGTGAAGTTGTTGATAACACTAGTGTGTGTGAAGTTGTTGATAACACTAGTGTGTGTGAAGTTGTTGATAACACTAGTGTGTGTGAAGTTGTTGATAACACTAGTGTGTGTGAAGTTGTTGATAACACTAGTGTGTGTGAAGTTGTTGATAACACTAGTGTGCGTGAAGTTGTTGATAACACTAGTGTGCGTGAAGTTGTTATAACACTAGTGTGCGTGAAGTTGTTGATAACACTAGTGTGCGTGAAGTTGTTGATAACACTAGTGTGCGTGAAGTTGTTGATAACACTAGTGTGCGTGAAGTTGTTGATAACACTAGTGTGTGTGAAGTTGTTGATAACACTAGTGTGTGTGAAGTTGTTGATAACACTAGTGTGTGTGAAGTTGTTGATAACAGTAGTGTGTGTGAAGTTGTTGATAACACTAGTGTGTGTGAAGTTGTTGATAACACTAGTGTGTGTGAAGTTGTTGATAACACTAGTGTGTGTGGGAAGTTGTTGATAACAGTAGTGTGTGGGAAGTTGTTGATATCACTAGTGTGTGGGAAGTTGTTGATAACACTAGTGTGTGGGAAGTTGTTGGTAACACTAGTGTGTGTGGGGTTGGTAACAATATTGTGTGTGGATTGTTGTTTCACACTAATGTTGGTTGGGGGGATGACACTAGTGTGTGTGAAGTTGTTGATAACACTAGTGTGTGTGAAGTTGTTGATAACACTAGTGTGTGTGAAGTTGTTGATAACACTAGTGTGTGTGAAGTTGTTGATAACACTAGTGTGTGTGAAGTTGTTGATAACACTAGTGTGTGTGAAGTTAGTGATAACACTAGTGTGTGTGAAGTTGTTGATAACACTAGTGTGTGTGAAGTTGTTGATAACACTAGTGTGTGTGAAGTTGTTGATAACACTAGTGTGTGTGAAGTTGTTGATAACACTAGTGTGTGTGAAGTTGTTGATAACACTAGTGTGTGTGAAGTTGTTGATAACACTAGTGTGTGTGAAGTTGTTGATAACACCTGTGTGTGTGAAGTTGTTGATAACACTAGTGTGTGTGAAGTTGTTGATAACACTAGTGTGTGTGAAGTTGTTGATAACACTAGTGTGTGTGAAGTTGTTGATAACACTAGTGTGTGTGAAGTTGTTGATAACACTAGTGTGTGTGAAGTTGTTGATAACACTAGTGTGCGTGAAGTTGTTATAACACTAGTGTGCGTGAAGTTGTTGATAACACTAGTGTGCGTGAAGTTGTTGATAACACTAGTGTGCGTGAAGTTGTTGATAACACTAGTGTGCGTGAAGTTGTTAATAACACTAGTGTGTGTGAAGTTGTTAATAACACTAGTGTGTGTGAAGTTGTTGATAACACTAGTGTGTGTGAAGTTGTTGATAACACTAGTGTGTGTGAAGTTGTTGATAACAGTAGTGTGTGTGAAGTTGTTGATAACACTAGTGTGTGTGAAGTTGTTGATAACACTAGTGTGTGTGAAGTTGTTGATAACACTAGTGTGTGTGAAGTTGTTGATAACACTAGTGTGTGTGAAGTTGTTGATAACACCTGTGTGTGTGAAGTTGTTGATAACACCTGTGTGTGTGAAGTTGTTGATAACACTAGTGTGTGTGAAGTTGTTGATAACACTAGTGTGTGTGAAGTTGTTGATAACACTAGTGTGTGTGAAGTTGTTGATAACACTAGTGTGTGTGAAGTTGTTGATAACACTGGTGTGTGTGAAGTTGTTGATAACACTAGTGTGCGTGAAGTTGTTGATAACACTAGTGTGCGTGAAGTTGTTGATAACACTAGTGTGCGTGAAGTTGTTGATAACACTAGTGTGCGTGAAGTTGTTGATAACACTAGTGTGCGTGAAGTTGTTGATAACACTAGTGTGTGTGAAGTTGTTGATAACACTAGTGTGTGTGAAGTTGTTGATAACACTAGTGTGTGTGAAGTTGTTGATAACACTAGTGTGTGTGAAGTTGTTGATAACACTAGTGTGTGTGAAGTTGTTGATAACACTAGTGTGTGTGAAGTTGTTGATAACACTAGTGTGTGTGAAGTTGTTGATAACACTAGTGTGTGTGAAGTTGTTGATAACACTAGTGTGTGTGAAGTTAGTTGATAACACTAGTGTGTGTGAAGTTGTTGATAACACTAGTGTGTGTGAAGTTGTTGATAACACTAGTGTGTGTGAAGTTGTTGATAACACTAGTGTGTGTGAAGTTGTTGATAACACTAGTGTGTGTGAAGTTGTTGATAACACTAGTGTGTGTGAAGTTGTTGATAACACTAGTGTGTGTGAAGTTGTTGATAACACTAGTGTGTGTGAAGTTGTTGATAACACTAGTGTGTGTGAAGTTGTTGATAACACCTGTGTGTGTGAAGTTGTTGATAACACCTGTGTGTGTGAAGTTGTTGATAACAGTAGTGTGTGTGAAGTTGTTGATAACACCTGTGTGTGTGAAGTTGTTGATAACATCTGTGTGTGTGAAGTTGTTGATAACAGTAGTGTGTGTGAAGTTGTTGATAACAGTAGTGTGTGTGAAGTTGTTGATAACACTAGTGTGCGTGAAGTTGTTGATAACACTAGTGTGCGTGAAGTTGTTGATAACACTAGTGTGCGTGAAGTTGTTGATAACACTAGTGTGCGTGAAGTTGTTGATAACACTAGTGTGCGTGAAGTTGTTGATAACACTAGTGTGTGTGAAGTTGTTGATAACACTAGTGTGTGTGAAGTTGTTGATAACACTAGTGTGTGTGAAGTTGTTGATAACACTAGTGTGTGTGAAGTTGTTGATAACACTAGTGTGTGTGAAGTTGTTGATAACACTAGTGTGTGTGAAGTTGTTGATAACACTAGTGTGTGTGAAGTTGTTGATAACACTAGTGTGTGTGAAGTTGTTGATAACACTAGTGTGTGTGAAGTTGTTGATAACACTAGTGTGTGTGAAGTTGTTGATAACACTAGTGTGTGTGAAGTTGTTGATAACACTAGTGTGTGTGAAGTTGTTGATAACACTAGTGTGTGTGAAGTTGTTGATAACACTAGTGTGTGTGAAGTTGTTGATAACACTAGTGTGTGTGAAGTTGTTGATAACACTAGTGTGTGTGAAGTTGTTGATAACACTAGTGTGTGTGAAGTTGTTGATAACACTAGTGTGTGTGAAGTTGTTGATAACACTAGTGTGTGTGAAGTTGTTGATAACACTAGTGTGTGTGAAGTTGTTGATAACACTAGTGTGTGTGAAGTTGTTGATAACACTAGTGTGTGTGAAGTTGTTGATAACACTAGTGTGTGTGAAGTTGTTGATAACACTAGTGTGTGTGAAGTTGTTGATAACACTAGTGTGTGTGAAGTTGTTGATAACACTAGTGTGTGTGAAGTTGTTGATAACACTAGTGTGTGTGAAGTTGTTGATAACACTAGTGTGTGTGAAGTTGTTGATAACACCTGTGTGTGTGAAGTTGTTGATAACACCTGTGTGTGTGAAGTTGTTGATAACAGTAGTGTGTGTGAAGTTGTTGATAACACCTGTGTGTGTGAAGTTGTTGATAACATCTGTGTGTGTGAAGTTGTTGATAACAGTAGTGTGTGTGAAGTTGTTGATAACAGTAGTGTGTGTGAAGTTGTTGATAACACTAGTGTGCGTGAAGTTGTTGATAACACTAGTGTGCGTGAAGTTGTTGATAACACTAGTGTGCGTGAAGTTGTTGATAACACTAGTGTGCGTGAAGTTGTTGATAACACTAGTGTGTGTGAAGTTGTTGATAACACTAGTGTGTGTGAAGTTGTTGATAACACTAGTGTGTGTGAAGTTGTTGATAACACTAGTGTGTGTGAAGTTGTTGATAACACTAGTGTGTGTGAAGTTGTTGATAACACTAGTGTGTGTGAAGTTGTTGATAACACTAGTGTGTGTGAAGTTGTTGATAACACTAGTGTGTGTGAAGTTGTTGATAACACTAGTGTGTGTGAAGTTGTTGATAACACTAGTGTGTGTGAAGTTGTTGATAACACTAGTGTGTGTGAAGTTGTTGATAACACTAGTGTGTGTGAAGTTGTTGATAACACTAGTGTGTGTGAAGTTGTTGATAACACTAGTGTGTGTGAAGTTGTTGATAACACTAGTGTGTGTGAAGTTGTTGATAACACTAGTGTGTGTGAAGTTGTTGATAACACTAGTGTGTGTGAAGTTGTTGATAACACTAGTGTGTGTGAAGTTGTTGATAACACTAGTGTGTGTGAAGTTGTTGATAACACTAGTGTGTGTGAAGTTGTTGATAACACTAGTGTGTGTGAAGTTGTTGATAACACCTGTGTGTGTGAAGTTGTTGATAACACCTGTGTGCGTGAAGTTGTTGATAACACCTGTGTGCGTGAAGTTGTTGATAACACCTGTGTGCGTGAAGTTGTTGATAACACCTGTGTGCGTGAAGTTGTTGATAACACTAGTGTGCGTGAAGTTGTTGATAACACTAGTGTGCGTGAAGTTGTTGATAACACTAGTGTGCGTGAAGTTGTTGATAACACTAGTGTGCGTGAAGTTGTTGATAACACTAGTGTGTGTGAAGTTGTTGATAACACTAGTGTGTGTGAAGTTGTTGATAACACTAGTGTGTGTGAAGTTGTTGATAACACTAGTGTGTGTGAAGTTGTTGATAACACTAGTGTGTGTGAAGTTGTTGATAACACTAGTGTGTGTGAAGTTGTTGATAACACTAGTGTGTGTGAAGTTGTTGATAACACTAGTGTGTGTGAAGTTGTTGATAACACTAGTGTGTGTGAAGTTGTTGATAACACTAGTGTGTGTGAAGTTGTTGATAACACTAGTGTGTGTGAAGTTGTTGATAACACTAGTGTGTGTGAAGTTGCTGATAACACTAGTGTGTGTGAAGTTGCTGATAACACTAGTGTGTGTGAAGTTGCTGATAACACTAGTGTGTGTGAAGTTGCTGATAACACTAGTGTGTGTGAAGTTGCTGATAACACTAGTGTGTGTGAAGTTGCTGATAACACTAGTGTGTGTGAAGTTGCTGATAACACTAGTGTGTGTGAAGTTGTTGATAACACTAGTGTGTGTGAAGTTGTTGATAACACTAGTGTGTGTGAAGTTGTTGATAACACTAGTGTGTGTGAAGTTGTTGATAACACTAGTGTGTGTGAAGTTGTTGATAACACTAGTGTGTGTGAAGTTGTTGATAACACTAGTGTGTGTGAAGTTGTTGATAACACTAGTGTGTGTGAAGTTGTTGATAACACTAGTGTGTGTGAAGTTGTTGATAACACTAGTGTGTGTGAAGTTGTTGATAACACTAGTGTGTGTGAAGTTAGTTGATAACACTAGTGTGTGTGAAGTTGTTGATAACACTAGTGTGTGTGAAGTTGTTGATAACACTAGTGTGTGTGAAGTTGTTGATAACACTAGTGTGTGTGAAGTTGTTGATAACACTAGTGTGTGTGAAGTTGTTGATAACACTAGTGTGTGTGAAGTTGTTGATAACACTAGTGTGTGTGAAGTTGTTGATAACACTAGTGTGTGTGAAGTTGTTGATAACACTAGTGTGTGTGAAGTTGTTGATAACACTAGTGTGTGTGAAGTTGTTGATAACACTAGTGTGTGTGAAGTTGTTGATAACACTAGTGTGTGTGAAGTTAGTGATAACACTAGTGTGTGTGAAGTTGTTGATAACACTAGTGTGTGTGAAGTTGTTGATAACACTAGTGTGTGTGAAGTTGTTGATAACACTAGTGTGTGTGAAGTTGTTGATAACACTAGTGTGTGTGAAGTTGTTGATAACACTAGTGTGTGTGAAGTTGTTGATAACACTAGTGTGTGTGAAGTTGTTGATAACACTAGTGTGTGTGAAGTTGTTGATAACACCTGTGTGTGTGTGAAGTTGTTGATAACACCTGTGTGTGTGTGAAGTTGTTGATAACACCTGTGTGTGTGAAGTTGTTGATAACAGTAGTGTGTGTGAAGTTGTTGATAACACCTGTGTGTGTGAAGTTGTTGATAACAGTAGTGTGTGTGAAGTTGTTGATAACAGTAGTGTGTGTGAAGTTGTTGATAACACTGGTGTGTGTGAAGTTGTTGATAACACTAGTGTGCGTGAAGTTGTTGATAACACTAGTGTGCGTGAAGTTGTTGATAACACTAGTGTGCGTGAAGTTGTTGATAACACTAGTGTGTGTGAAGTTGTTGATAACACTAGTGTGTGTGAAGTTGTTGATAACACTAGTGTGTGTGAAGTTGTTGATAACACTAGTGTGTGTGAAGTTGTTGATAACACTAGTGTGTGTGAAGTTGTTGATAACACTAGTGTGTGTGAAGTTGTTGATAACACTAGTGTGTGTGAAGTTGTTGATAACACTAGTGTGTGTGAAGTTGTTGATAACACTAGTGTGTGTGAAGTTGTTGATAACACTAGTGTGTGTGAAGTTGTTGATAACACTAGTGTGTGTGAAGTTGTTGATAACACTAGTGTGTGTGAAGTTGTTGATAACACTAGTGTGTGTGAAGTTGTTGATAACACTAGTGTGTGTGAAGTTGTTGATAACACTAGTGTGTGTGAAGTTGTTGATAACACTAGTGTGTGTGAAGTTGTTGATAACACTAGTGTGTGTGAAGTTGTTGATAACACTAGTGTGTGTGAAGTTGTTGATAACACTAGTGTGTGTGAAGTTGTTGATAACACTAGTGTGTGTGAAGTTGTTGATAACACTAGTGTGTGTGAAGTTGTTGATAACACCTAGTGTGTGTGAAGTTGTTGATAACACCTAGTGTGTGTGAAGTTGTTGATAACACCTGTGTGTGTGAAGTTGTTGATAACACCTGTGTGCGTGAAGTTGTTGATAACACCTGTGTGCGTGAAGTTGTTGATAACACCTAGTGTGCGTGAAGTTGTTGATAACACCTAGTGTGCGTGAAGTTGTTGATAACACTAGTGTGCGTGAAGTTGTTGATAACACTAGTGTGCGTGAAGTTGTTGATAACACTAGTGTGCGTGAAGTTGTTGATAACACTAGTGTGCGTGAAGTTGTTGATAACACTAGTGTGTGTGAAGTTGTTGATAACACTAGTGTGTGTGAAGTTGTTGATAACACTAGTGTGTGTGAAGTTGTTGATAACACTAGTGTGTGTGAAGTTGTTGATAACACTAGTGTGTGTGAAGTTGTTGATAACACTAGTGTGTGTGAAGTTGTTGATAACACTAGTGTGTGTGAAGTTGTTGATAACACTAGTGTGTGTGAAGTTGTTGATAACACTAGTGTGTGTGAAGTTGCTGATAACACTAGTGTGTGTGAAGTTGCTGATAACACTAGTGTGTGTGAAGTTGCTGATAACACTAGTGTGTGTGAAGTTGCTGATAACACTAGTGTGTGTGAAGTTGCTGATAACACTAGTGTGTGTGAAGTTGCTGATAACACTAGTGTGTGTGAAGTTGCTGATAACACTAGTGTGTGTGAAGTTGCTGATAACACTAGTGTGTGTGAAGTTGTTGATAACACTAGTGTGTGTGAAGTTGTTGATAACACTAGTGTGTGTGAAGTTGTTGATAACACTAGTGTGTGTGAAGTTGTTGATAACACTAGTGTGTGTGAAGTTGTTGATAACACTAGTGTGTGTGAAGTTGTTGATAACACTAGTGTGTGTGAAGTTAGTTGATAACACTAGTGTGTGTGAAGTTGTTGATAACACCTAGTGTGTGTGAAGTTGTTGATAACACCTAGTGTGTGTGAAGTTGTTGATAACACCTAGTGTGCGTGAAGTTGTTGATAACAGTAGTGTGCGTGAAGTTGTTGATAACAGTAGTGTGCGTGAAGTTGTTGATAACACTAGTGTGCGTGAAGTTGTTGATAACACTAGTGTGCGTGAAGTTGTTGATAACACCTAGTGTGCGTGAAGTTGTTGATAACACCTAGTGTGCGTGAAGTTGTTGATAACACTAGTGTGCGTGAAGTTGTTGATAACACTAGTGTGTGTGAAGTTGTTGATAACACTAGTGTGTGTGAAGTTGTTGATAACACTAGTGTGTGTGAAGTTGTTGATAACACTAGTGTGTGTGAAGTTGTTGATAACACTAGTGTGTGTGAAGTTGTTGATAACACTAGTGTGCGTGAAGTTGTTGATAACACTAGTGTGCGTGAAGTTGTTGATAACACTAGTGTGCGTGAAGTTGTTGATAACACTAGTGTGCGTGAAGTTGTTGATAACACTAGTGTGCGTGAAGTTGTTGATAACACTAGTGTGTGTGAAGTTGTTGATAACACTAGTGTGTGTGAAGTTGTTGATAACACTAGTGTGTGTGAAGTTGTTGATAACACTAGTGTGTGTGAAGTTGTTGATAACACTAGTGTGTGTGAAGTTGTTGATAACACTAGTGTGTGTGGGAAGTTGTTGATAACAGTAGTGTGTGGGAAGTTGTTGATATCACTAGTGTGTGGGAAGTTGTTGATAACACTAGTGTGTGGGAAGTTGTTGGTAACACTAGTGTGTGTGGGGTTGGTAACAATATTGTGTGTGGATTGTTGTTTCACACTAATGTTGGTTGGGGGGATGACACTAGTGTGTGTGAAGTTGTTGATAACACTAGTGTGTGTGAAGTTGTTGATAACACTAGTGTGTGTGAAGTTGTTGATAACAGTAGTGTGTGTGAAGTTGTTGATAACAGTAGTGTGTGTGAAGTTGTTGATAACACTAGTGTGTGTGAAGTTGTTGATAACACTAGTGTGTGTGAAGTTGTTGATAACACTAGTGTGTGTGAAGTTGTTGATAACACTAGTGTGTGTGAAGTTGTTGATACCACTAGTGTGTGTGAAGTTGGTGATAACACTAGTGTGTGTGAAGTTGTTGATAACACTAGTGTGTGTGAAGTTGGTGATAACACTAGTGTGTGTGAAGTTGTTGATAACACTAGTGTGTGTGAAGTTGGTGATAACACTAGTGTGTGTGAAGTTGTTGATAACACTAGTGTGTGTGAAGTTGTTGATAACACTAGTGTGTGTGAAGTTGTTGATAACACCTGTGTGTGTGAAGTTGTTGATAACACTAGTGTGTGTGAAGTTGTTGATAACACTAGTGTGTGTGAAGTTGTTGATAACACTAGTGTGTGTGAAGTTGTTGATAACACTAGTGTGTGTGAAGTTGTTGATAACACTAGTGTGTGTGAAGTTGTTGATAACACTAGTGTGTGTGAAGTTGTTGATAACACTAGTGTGCGTGAAGTTGTTATAACACTAGTGTGCGTGAAGTTGTTATAACACTAGTGTGCGTGAAGTTGTTGATAACACTAGTGTGCGTGAAGTTGTTGATAACACTAGTGTGCGTGAAGTTGTTGATAACACTAGTGTGCGTGAAGTTGTTAATAACACTAGTGTGTGTGAAGTTGTTAATAACACTAGTGTGTGTCAAGTTGTTGATAACACTAGTGTGTGTGAAGTTGTTGATAACACTAGTGTGTGTGAAGTTGTTGATAACAGTAGTGTGTGTGAAGTTGTTGATAACACTAGTGTGTGTGAAGTTGTTGATAACACTAGTGTGTGTGGGAAGTTGTTGATAACAGTAGTGTGTGGGAAGTTGTTGATATCACTAGTGTGTGGGAAGTTGTTGATAACACTAGTGTGTGGGAAGTTGTTGGTAACACTAGTGTGTGTGGGGTTGGTAACAATATTGTGTGTGGATTGTTGTTTCACACTAATGTTGGTTGGGGGGATGACACTAGTGTGTGTGAAGTTGTTGATAACACTAGTGTGTGTGAAGTTGTTGATAACACTAGTGTGTGTGAAGTTGTTGATAACACTAGTGTGTGTGAAGTTGTTGATAACACTAGTGTGTGTGAAGTTGTTGATAACACTAGTGTGTGTGAAGTTGTTGATAACACTAGTGTGTGTGAAGTTGTTGATAACACTAGTGTGTGTGAAGTTGTTGATAACACTAGTGTGTGTGAAGTTGTTGGTAACACTAGTGTGTGTGGGGTTGGTAACAATATTGTGTGTGGATTGTTGTTTCACACTAATGTTGGTTGGGGGGATGACACTAGTATTTGTGGATGTAGGGTAACACCAATGTGTGTGGAGGGGGGGTGTAATACCTATGTTGGTTAGGGTTGTGACACTAATATTGTTTGGGGGGGGGTGAATGCAGCGTTTGTGGAGGGGTGGGTAACACTCGTGTGTGTTGATGTTACGTTCCCCAGTTTCTGTGTTGTAGTTTGTATTTGAGTGTGTGTGTTTCAGGAGATGGCTTCCTGAAATTCTCCCCAAGCAGCTAATTGGTCGGCCCCAATTGATGATTGGAGAGCTGACCCCGCCCCCTCGTCAAGACGCAGCTGTCTCTAATTACCAATACCTTCTGAAGCTATAAAAGCCAGTGTTCTGTTGTTCAGAAGAGAGAGATGATAGGCAGGCTGAGATGATAGGCAGGTTGAGATGATAGGCAGGCTGAGATGATAGGCAGGCTGAGATGATAGGCAGGCTGAGATGATAGGCAGGCTGAGATGATAGGCAGGCTGAGATGATAGGCAGGCTGAGATGATAGGCAGGCTGAGATGATAGGCAGGCTGAGATGATAGGCAGGCTGAGATGATAGGCAGGCTGAGATGATAGGCAGGCTGAGATGATAGGCAGGCTGAGATCATTGCTGGGAGAAGATTGCAGAAAGATTGATTGTGATAGAGAGATTGCAGAGAGAGATCATAGGCAGGCTGAGATCATTGCAGGCTGAGATCATTGCTGGAGAGATTGAATGTGATATAGATCCTTGCTGAGAGAGGAGGTTGATGGCTGAGGGTTATAGCATGTTGGTCGTTGGTATGTACTGTGTTAGTTGTTGCTGGGAGCAGTTGGTATGTACTGTGTTAGTTGTTGCTGGGAGCAGTTGGTATGTACTGTGTTAGTTGTTGCTGGGAGCAGTTGGTATGTACTGTGTTAGTTGTTGCTGGGAGCAGTTGGTATGTTCTGTGTGAGATTGTTGCTGGGAGCAGTTGGTATGTACTGTGTTAGTTGTTGCTGGGAGCAGTTGGTATGTACTGTGTTAGTTGTTGCTGGGAGCAGTTGGTATGTACTGTGTTAGTTGTTGCTGGGAGCAGTTGGTATGTACTGTGTTAGTTGTTGCTGGGAGCAGTTGGTATGTACTGTGTTAGTTGTTGCTGGGAGCAGTTGGTATGTACTGTGTTAGTTGTTGCTGGGAACAGTTGGTATGTACTGTGTTAGTTGTTGCTGGGAGCAGTTGGTATGTTCTGTGTGAGACTGTTCCTCAGAGAGCTTATTGGATGTCCTTTGTTTCTTAGTTTGAGATATTGTTTGATATTCTGTTTCATTTGTTCCCAGGGGGGAAGGGGAAGGCACCTAAGGAGTGCTTAGGCAAGAGGCCCGCGGGCATACATATACCCGTAGTACATTCACTGTCTAGGAACACTAGGTAAGACCTGGGTGGACCACCCCCTGTATTTTGGTTAGTGCACCAGGGGGTGCTAAGTTAGATAAGTAGTGAGTAGGCAGGTTAGATAGGAGAGGGGGGGCTTTGACATTTACTTTCTTTGCTTTGGTTCCGTCCAGACCCTTTTCCCCATATTACCGTGTAAAGGAAATAAATCCTAGTAAGCGGTCAATTCTGCATTTTGTCGTCCTTTCTCGCACCTACAGTTCATACCTCTTTTGCGTCACAGGGAGTTGAGTTGCAGCAGGGTGTTGCGTTCCCTCTTCTCAGAGGCGTGCGTAACAGTTGATTACAGGGGTAACACAAGAGTGTGTGGAGGGGGGATAACACTAGAGTGTGTGGAGGGGGGTAACACTAGTGTTTCGGGATGGGGGAAATGCTAGAGCGTGTGGAGTGGGGTGACACTAGTTGTTTGTGGGGGTAACACTAGAATGTATGTGGGATGGTAACAATTGTGAGTGTGGAAGGGGGTGTAACACCAGTGTGTAAAGTGGGGGTAACACTAGTGTGTGTGGAGGGGGGATAAAACTAGTGTGTGTGGAGGGGGGTAACACTAGTTTTTGTGGATGGGGATAACACTAGAGTGTGTGGTTTTGAGGTAACACTAGTGTGTGTGGATTGTTGTGTAACACTAGTGTTGGTTGGGAGGGGTGTCAGTAGTGTTTGTGGATGTGGGGTAACACTAGAGTGTGTGAAGTGGGGGTAACACTAGTGTGTGTGGAGGGGGGGTAACACTGCATTTTGTGAAGTGGGTGTAACACTGGTGTTATTTGTGAAGGGGGGTTAATGGTATTGTGGAGTGGGGTGGTAACTCCAGAGTGTGTGGAAGGGGGGTAACACTAGAGTGTGTGGAGGGGGGGTAACAGTAGTGTGTGTGGGTAACACTAGTGTTTGTGGGTAACACTAGTGTTTGTGGAGAGGAGGTAACAGTAGTGTGTGTGGGAGGGGTAACACTAGTCTGTGGAGGGGGGGTAACAGTAGTGTGCGTGGTGTGTCTCCCAGTAGTGTGCGTGGTGTATATCCCAGTAGTGTGCGTGGTGTATATCCCGGGTGGCGCAGTGGTCTAGGGCACTGCATCGCAGTGCTAGCTGCGCCACCAGAGTCTCTGGGTTCGCGCCCAGGCTGGGCTGGGTTCGCGCCCAGGCTCTGTCGCAGCTGGCCGCAACCGGGAGATCCGTGGGGCGACGCACAATTGGCATAGCGTCGTCCGGGTTAGGGAGGGTTTGGCCGGTAGGGAGGGTTTGGCCGGTAGGGATATCCTTGTCTCAGTATGTAAAAAAAAAAAAAAAAAAAATGTATGCACTCTACTGTAAGTCGCTCTGGATAAGAGCGTCTGCTCTTGGCCGGTAGGGATATCCTTGTCTCAGTATGTAAAAATGTAATAAAATGTATGCACTCTACTGTAAGTCGCTCTGGATAAGAGCGTCTGCTAAATGACTAAAATGTAAATGTAAATGTAAATGTGTGTGTGACACTAGTGTTTGTGGATGGGGATATCACTAGAGTGTGCGGAGGGGGGTAACACTTTTGTGTGGAGGGGGGTAACAGTAGTGTGTGTGTGTGGTAACAACACTAGTATTTGTGTGGGGGGGGGGGGTAATTCTAGTGTTTCTGGATGGGGGGGAAACAATGGAGTGTGTGGAGGGGGGGTAACACTAGAGTGTGTAGAGGTGGGTAACACTTGAGTGTGTGGAGGGGGTTAACACTAGTGTTTGTGGGTGGGGGTAACACTAGAGTGTTCGGAGGGGGGGGTAACACAAGTGTATGTGGAGAGGGGGTAACACTAGTTTGTATGGAGGTGGGGGCAACACTAGTGTTTGTGGATGGGGTGGCACTAGAGAGTGTGGAGGGGGGATCAATATTGCGTGAAGGAGGGTAACACTAGTGTGTGTGGAGGGGGGTAACAGTAGTGTATGTAGGGGGGTATCACTAGTTTGTGTGGAGGGGGGTAACACTAGTGTATGTAGGGGGGTATCACTAGTGTGTGTGGAGGGGGGTAACACTAGTGTATGTAGGGGGGTATCACTAGTGTGTGTGGAGGGGGGTAACACTAGTGTGTGTGTGGAGGGGGGTAACACTAGTGTGTGTGTGTGGAGGGGGGTAACACTAGTGTGTGTGGAGGGGGGTAACACTAGTGTGGGTGGAGGGGGGTAAAACTATTCTGTGAAGGGGGTAACACTAGTGTGTGTGGAGGGGGGTTAACACTATTGTGTGTGGACGGGGGGTAACACTATTGTGTGGAGGGGGGTTAACAGTAGTGTGTGTGGGGAGTAACTCTAGTGTGTGTGGAGGGGGGGGTAACAATATTGTGTCGAGGGGGGGTAACAGTGGTGTGTGTGTGGAGGGGGGCGTGTGGATCTAGCAGCACAGAGTAACTATCTTTCGAAACGACAGCCAAGGGAGAGATGCATGCTGCATCTATGTTTGTGCTACTTTGTAATTTTCACATTATTCACAAAGTGATGGTGTGTTTGTGTGTCAAGTCAAATCAAATTTTATTGGTCACATACACATGGTAAGCAGATGTTAATGCGAGAGTAGCGAAATGCTTGTGCTTCTAGCTCCGACTGTGCAGTAATATCTAACAATTAATAAGAATATGTACATATAAATACAGTGGGGCAAAAAAGTATTTAGTCAGCCACCAATTGTGCAAGTTCTCCCACTTAAAAAGATGAGAGAGGCCTATAATTTTCATCATAGGTACACTTCAACTATGACAGACAAAATGTGAAAAGAAAATCCAGAAAATCACATTGTAGGATTTTTAATGAATTTATTTGCAAATTATGGTGGAAAATAAGTATTTGGTCACCTACAAACAAGCAAGATTTCTGGCTCTCACAGACCTGTAACTTCTTCTTTAAGAGGCTCCTCTGTCCTCCACTCGTTACCAGTATTAATGGCACCTGTTTGAACTTGTTATCAGTATAAAAGACACCTGTCCACAACCTCAAACAGTCACACTCCAAACTCCACTATGGCCAAGACCAAAGAGCTGTCAAAGGACACCAGAAACAAAATTGTAGACCTGCACCAGGTTTGAAGAAATCAACTGTGGGAGCAATTATTAGGAAATGGAAGACATACAAGACCACTGATAATCTCCCTCGATCTGGGGCTCCACGCAAGATCTCACCCCGTGGGGTCAAAATGATCACAAGAACGGTGAGCAAAAATCCCAGAACCACACGGGGGGACCTAGTGAATGACCTGCAGAGAGCTGGGACCAAAGTAACAAAGCATACCATCAGTAACACACTACGCCGCCAGGGACTCAAATCCTGCAGTGACAGACGTGTCCCCCTGCTTAAGCCAGTACATGTCCAGGCCCGTCTGAAGTTTGCTAGAGAGCATTTGGATGATCCAGAAGAAGATTGGGAGAATGTCATATGGTCGGATGAAACCAAAATATAACTTTTTGGTAAAAACTCAACTCGTTGTGTTTGGAGGACAAAGAATGCTGAGTTGCATCCAAAGAGCACCATACCTACTGTGAAGCATGGGGGTGGAATCATCATGCTTTGGGGCTGTTTTTCTGCAAAGGGACCAGGACGACTGATCCGTGTAAAGGACAGAATGAATGGGGCCATGTATCGTGAGATTTTGAGTGAAAACCTCCTTCCATCAGCAAGGGCATTGAAGATGAAACGTGGCTGGGTCTTTCAGCATGACAATGATCCCAAACACACCGCCCGGGCAACGAAGGAGTGGCTTCGTAAGAAGCATTTCAAGGTCCTGGAGTGGCCTAGCCAGTCTCCAGATCTCAACCCCATAGAAAATCTTTGGAGGGAGTTGAAAGTCCGTGTTGCCCAGCAACAGCCCCAAAACATCACTGCTCTAGAGGAGATCTGCATGGAGGAATGGGCCAAAATACCAGCAACAGTGTGTGAAAACCTTGTGGAGACTTACAGAAAACGTTTGACCTCTGTCATTGCCAACAAAGGGTATATAACAAAGTATTGAGATAAACTTTTGTTATTGACCAAATACTTATTTTCCACCATAATTTGCAAATAAATTCATTAAAAATCCTACAATGTGATTTTTTGGATTTTTTCCCCTAATTTTGTCTGTCATAGTTGAAGTGTACCTATGATGAAAATTACAGGCCTCTCTCATCTTTTTAAGTGGGAGAACTTGCACAATTGGTGGCTGACTAAATACTTTTTTGCCCCACTGTATATGGATGAACGATAGCCGAATGACATAGCCAAGATGCAGTAGATGGTATAGAGTACAGTATTAACATATGAGATCAGTAATGTAGGTATGTATGTAAACATGATATGAAGTGGCATCATTTAAAGTGACTAGTGATACATTTATTACATCCAATTTTTTATTATTAAAGTGGCTAGAGATTTGAGTCAGTATGTTGGCAGCAGCCACTCAATGTTAGTGATGGCTGTTTAATAGTCTGATGGTCTTGAGATAAAACAGCTTCTTCAGTCTCTCGGTCCACGCTTTGATGCATCTGTACAGACCTCGCCTTCTGGATGATAGCGGGGTGAACAGGCAGTGGCTCGGGTGGTTGTTGTCCTTGATGATCTTTTTGGCCTTCCTGTGATATCGGGTGGTGTCGGTGTCCTGGAGGGCAGGTAGTTTGCCCCCGGTGATGCATTGTGCAGACCTCACAACCCTCTGGAGAGCCTTACGGTTGTGGGCAGAGCAGTTGCCGAACCAGGCTGTGATACAGCCCGACAGGATGCTCTCGATTGTGCATCTGTTAAAGTTTGCGAGTGTTTTTGGTGACAAGCCAAATTTCTTCAGCCTCCTGAGGTTCTTCACCCCGCTGTCTGTGAGGGTGGACCATTTCAGTTTGTCCGTGATGTGTATGCCGAAGAACTTAAAACTTTCCACCTTCTCCTCTACTGTCCCGTCGATGTGGAATGGGGGGTGCTCCCTCTGCTGTTTCCTGAAGTACACGATCATCTCCTTTGTTTTATTGACATTGAGTGTGAGGTTATTTTCCTGACACCACACTCCAAGGGCCCTCACCTCCTCCCTGTAGGCCGTGTCGTCGTTGTTGGTAATCAAGCCTACCACTGTAGTGTCTTCTGCAATAGCGTCACAAGTAAATAGTAGCATCTAAATATCATTCAATCACAAGTCCAAGATACCAGATGAAAGATCCACTTCTTGTGAATCCAGCAATCATTTCTGATTTTTAAAATGTTTTACAGGGAAGACACAATATGTAAATCTATTAGCTAACCACGTTAGCAAAAGACACCATTTTTCTTTGTCCTCCATTTTTTCTCTCCACCAGTAGTTATCACCAATTCGGCCAAATAAAGATATTGATAGCCACTAACCAAGAAAAAACCTCATCAGATGACAGTCTGATAACATATTTATTGTATAGGATAGTTTTTGTTAGAAAAATGTGCATATTTCAGGTAGAAATCATAGTTTACAATTGCACCCACCATCACAACTCGACTAGAATAAATACAGAGAGCAACGTGTATTACCATTTTACTCATCATAAAACATTTCATAAAAATAGACAAAGCATAGCAATGGAAAGACACAGATCTTGTGAATTCAGACAATATTTCAGATTTTCTAAGCGTTTTACAGCGAAAACACAATAAATCGTTATATTAGCATACCACATGTGCAAACGTTACCCCAGCATGAATCCAAGGCAAGGGGAGCGATAACGTTATGATCACCAAAATATATTAATTTTTTCACTAACCTTCTCAGAATTCTTCCGATGACAGTCCTGTAACATCATATTACAACATACATATAGAGTTTGTTCGAAAATGTGCATATTTAGCCGCAAAAAAACGTGGTTATACAATGAGAATAGTAGCAAAACTGCCCTGAAAATGTCGGGCGCTATATTTGAGAGTGATCTAGTCTAATCGATAGCTAATCATAAACTTGACTAAAAAATACAGGGTTGACAGGAATCGAAAGACAAATTAGTTCTTAATGCAATCGCTGACTTACATTTGTAAAATTATCCTTACTGTGCAATACCGGGTCCGCCAAGCGAAGCTACACAACAAAATGGCGACATATGCGTTTAAAATTTTTCAACAGAACAGCGATTTATCATCATAAATAGTTCTTACTGTGAGCTGTTCTTCCATCAGTATCTTGGGCAATGTATCCTTTCTTGGGTCTAATCTTCTTTTGGTCGAAAGATGTCCTCTTGTCCGTCAAAATGCCCACTAACGTTCGACCGGGACCCCGAAACGTGCCCGGCGCTTCAAAGTGCATCACAAAGCAATGCCTCAAAATCGCACTAAACGGATATAAATTGCTATAAAACGGTTTAAATTAACTACCGTATGATGTTTTTAACACCTATAACTAGTAAAAACATGACCGGCGATATATAAGTGGCTAAACCAACGCTTGGAAAGAGAGAGAGTCCAACGTCCATCTTGCGTGAGGCGCAGCAGGAAAAGAACGGTACATCCGGTCTTTCGCGTTTTATACTGGCCCTGATTGCGCAATCGACTCCATTCAAATTGTCACCTCTTACTGACATCTAGAGGAAGGCATGGGCAGTGTTTGTATCCTCATAGGATTTACAGGGACTTTAAAACTGACCTGGGACCAGAGGCCAAAATTTCTGAAATCTCACTCCATATCAGGAAAAGTGCTGTAGAATGAGTTCTGTTTCACTCAGAGACATAATTCAAACGGCTATAGAAACTAGAGAGTGTTTTCTATCCAATAATAACTATAATATGCATATTGTACGAGCAAGAATTGAGTATGAGGCAGTTTAATTTGGAGACGATAAATGCTAACGTTGAAACAGCACCCCCTATATTGAGAAAAGGTTAATGACGAGTTTGGAGGGTACTATGGTGTTAAATGCTGAGCTGTAATCGATGAACAGCTTTCTTACATAGGTATTCCTCTTGTCCAAATGGGTTAGGGCAGTGTGCAGCATGATTGCGATTGCGTCGTCTGTGGACCTATTTGGGCGGTAAGCAAATTGGAGTGGGTCTATGGTGTCAGGTAGGGTGGAGGAGATAATGTCTCTCAAAGCACTTCATGATGACGGAAGTGAGTGCTACGGGGCTATAGTCATTTAGCTCAGTTACCTTAGCTTTCTTAGGAACAGAAAAAATGGTGACCATCTAGAAGCATTTGGGAACAGCGGACTGGGATAGGGATTGATTGAATATGTTCGTAAACTCACCAGCCAGCTGGTCTGTGCATGCTCTGGGGACGCGGCTAGGGATGTATTCTGGGCCGGCAGCCTTGCGAGGTGTGTGTCTTTGTGTGCATCCGTGCGTACTAAGTGCAATTGTGTGTGTGAGTGTGCTGGCCTGTATGTGTGTGTGTGTTTGTGTGTGTTTGTCTGTGTCTATGTTTGTTCATCTTGCAGTGTTCTCGAAAGACAGAGAAGTAAAAAGAGAGAGAGAGAGAGAGAGAGAGAGAGAGAAAAGGCAGTCAATATAATAAGCAGCTTATAGGCAGCCTCTCTCCACCTCTCAGGGCTGACACAGCTCGTCTCTCCCTGCACCAGTGGCACAAAGATTAGCTCAACCAAGGAGGATTTAATAATGCCTATTGATAAAACGTCCAAATGTTCCTCTTCTATTAAAAACAGGCCTGCTCGCTCCTCACCCCTCAAATACACTCTGCTTGTCTCCTGATGAACCCGTTGACAGCCAGAGATGCTACAATTTACCAAGTGCCTGCATCACACCACTTTGAAAGCAGAAGAGGGCATCCTTATGCAGCGTATTGTATTTTAAAATGTTTTTTCTTGTAGTCTGGTACTCTATAGAATATTTTAAAGTTTGGTTTGTACTGTGTGTGTCTCTGTGTGTGTGTGTGTGTGTGTGTGTGTGTCAAATCAAATCAAATTTTATTGGTCGCATACACATGGTTAGCAGATGTTAATGCGAGTGTAGCGAAATGTTTGTGCTTCTAGTTCCGACCGTGCAGTAACATCTAACAAGTAATCTAACAATTTCACAACAACTACCTTATGCACACGAGTGTAAAGGAATGAATAAGAATATGTACATATAAATATATGGATGAGAGATGGCCGAACGGCATAGGCAAGATGAAGTAGATGGTATAAAGTACAGTATATACATATGAGATGAGTAATGTAGGGTATGTAAACATTATATAAAGTGGCTTTGTTTAAGTGAATAGTGATACATTTATTGCATCCAATTATGAATTATTAAAGTGGCTAGAGATTTGAGTCTGTATGTTGGCTGCAGCCACTCAGTGTTAGTGACGGCTGTTTAACAGTCTGATGGCCTTGAGATAGAAGCTGTTTTTCAGTCTCTCGGTCCCAGCTTTGATGCACCTGTACTGACCTCGCCTTCTGGATGATAGCGGGGTGAACAGGCAGTGGCTCGGGTGGTTGTTGTCCTTGATGATCTTTTTGGACTTTCTGTGACATCAGGTGGTGTAGGTGTCCTGGAGGGCAGGTAGTTTGCCCCCGGTGATGCGTTGTGCAGACCTCACTACCCTCTCGAGAGCCTTATGGTTGTGGGCGGAGCAGTTGCCGTACCAGGCGGTGATACAGCCCGACAGGATGCTCTCGATTGTTCATCTGTAAAAGTTTGCGAGTATTTCTGGTGACAAGCTACATTTCTTCAGCGCTGTTGCTCCTCTTCACCACACTGTCTGTGTGGGTGGACCATTTCAGTTTGTCCGTGATGTGAACGCCAAGGAACTTAAAAATGTCTACCTTCTCCACTACTGTCCGTCGATGTGGATAGGTGGGTGTTCCCTATGCTGTTTCCTGAAGTCCACGAGCATCTCCTTTGTTTTGTTGACATTGAGTGTGAGGTTATTTTCCTGACACCACATGCCGAGGGCCCTCACCTCCTCCTTGTAGGCCGTCTCATCGATGTTGGTAATCAAGCCTACCACTGTAGTGTCATCTGCAAACTTGATGATTGAGTTGGAGGCGTGCATGGCCACGCAGTCGTGGGTGAACAGGGAGTACAGGAGAGGGCTGAGAACGCATCCTTGTGGGGCCCAAGTGTTGAGGATCAGCGGGGTGGAGATGTTGTTTCCTACCCTCACCACCTGGGGGCGGCCCGTCAAAAAGTCCAGGACCCAGTTTCACAGGGCGAGGTCGAGACCCAGGGTCTTGAGCTTAATGACGAGTGGTCCCGTGTGGCTCAGTTGGTAGAGCATGGCGCTTGCAACGCCAGGGTTGTGGGTTCATTCCCCACGGGGGGACCAGGATGAATATGTATGAACTTTCCAATTTGTAAGTCGCTCTGGATAAGAGCGTCTGCTAAATGACTTAAATGTAAAATGTAAATGAGTTTAGAGGGTACTGTGGTGTTAAATGCTGAGCTGTAATCGATGAACAGCATTCTTACGTAGGTAATCCTCTTGTCCAGATGGGTTACGGCAGTGTGCAGTGCGATTGCGTTGTCTGTAGACCTATTGGCGCGGTAAGCAAATTGGAGTGGGTCTATGGTGTCAGGTAGGGTGGAGGTGAAATGATCCTTGACTAGTCTCTCAAAGGACTTCATGATGACGGAAGTGAGTGCTACGGGGCGGTAGTCGTTTAGCTCAGTTACCTTAGCTTTCTTGGGAACAGGAACAATGGTGTCCCTCTTGAAGCCTGTGAGAACAGCAGACTGGGATAGGGATTGATTGAATATGTCCGTAAACACACCAGCCAGCTGGTCTGCGCATGCTCTGAGGACGCGGCTAGGAATGCCGTCTAGGCTGGCAGCCTTGCGAGGGTTAACTTCTTGCAACTATAGGGGGTGCTGTTCCGCATTAGCATATTTGTGTCTCCAAATTAAACTGCCTCGTGCTAAATTCTTGATCGTACAATATGCATATTATTGTTATTATTGGATAGAAAACACCTTCTAGTTTCTATAGAAGTTGGAATTTTGTCTCTGAGTGGTACAGAACAATTTCTACAGCACTTTTCATGACAGGGTTCAGATTTCAGAAATTTTTACCTCTGATCTGGGGTCTGTTTATAAGGCCACAGTGAATGCTATGAAGAAACCGACACTGCCTACGTCTTCCTCTGGGTGTCTGTACGTCATCACGTTTTCAATGAAGTCGATGGGACGTTCACAGCCATTATAAATGACAAAAATGTACAGAGACCTCCCTTTCTCAACGTGCGCCTCAAGCGTGAAGGCCATCGGACCTGCCTCGTTCCAAATCGTTTTCTAACCAGCAATATTTCTCCGGTCATGTTTTCAGTCGTTATAGTTGTTAAAAACATCATAATGTAGTGAATTTGAACCGTTTTATATCAATTTATATCCGTTTAGTGCGATTCTGAGGAATTTATTTGTCGTGCACTCTGAAACTTTGGACACGTTTTGGAGTCCCGTTCGATCGTTAGTGGATATTTCGGAGGACAGAGGACATCTATCGACCAAAAGACGTTTATAACATAGAAAGGATACATTGCCCAAGAATATGATGGAAGAACAGCTCAAAGTAAGCAATATTTAATATGATAAATCGTGTTTCTGTCGAAATATTTTAAACGCATATTTCGCCATTTTGTTTGGTATAGCTTCACTTGGCCAACCCTGTATTGAAAAGTAAGGATAATTTTAAAAATGTAAATCCGCGGTTGCATTAAGAACTAATTTGTCTTTCGATTGCTGTCAACCCTGTATTTTTTAGTCAAGTATATGATTAGCTTTCAATTAAACTAGATCACTCTGATAGATGACGTCAGACATATTGAGGCTTGATTTCCTAGTATTTTTATTGTGTAACCACGGTTTTGTATGGCTAAATATGCACCTTTTCGAACAAACTGTATATGTATATTGTAAAATGATGTTACAGGAGTGTCATCGGAAGAATTCTGAGAAGGTTAGTGAAAAAATTAATATATTTTGGCGGTGATTACGTTATAGCGCTCTTTGGCTGGAATCGATGCTCTGGTAACGTTTGTTCATGTGGTATGCTAACTTATCGATTTATTGTGTTTTCGCTGAAAAACGCTTAGAAAATCTGAAATATGGTCTGAAATCACAAGAACTGGGTCTTTCCATTGCTATGCTTTGTCTATTTTTATGAAATGTTTTATGATGAGTAAATTGGTCATACACGTTGCTCTATCTAGTAATTCTAGTCGATTTGTGATGGTGGGTGCAATTGTAAACTGTGATTTCTACCTGAAATATGCACTTTTTTCTAACAAAAACTATCCTATACCATGAATATGTTATCAGACTGTCATCTGAAGAGGTTTTTTCTTGGTTAGTGGATATCAATATCTTAGTTGAGCCGAATTGGTGATAGCACCTGAAGGAGTAAGAAACTGATGGAGTTAGAATAGTGGTGTATTTTGCTAACGTGTTTAGCTAATAGATTTACATATTTTGTCTTCCCTGTAAAACATTTTAAAAATCTGAAATGGTGGCTTTATTCACAAGATCTGTATCTTTCATCTGGTGTCTTGGACTTGTGATTTAATGATATTTAGATGCTACTATCTACTTCTGAAGCTATGCTAGCTATGCTAATCAGTGTGTGGGGGGTGGGGGGTGCTCCCGGATCCGGGGTTGATACTCGTGAAAGGTTAACATGTTTAAATGTTTTACTCACATTGAATGCGGTGAAGGAGAGCTCGCAGGTTTTGGTAGTGGGCCGTGTCAGTGGCACTGTTTTGTCCTCAATGTGAGCAAAGAAAATGTTTAGTTTGTCTGGGAGCAAGACATCTGTGTCCGCGACGAGGCTGGTTTTCTTTTTGTAGTCCGTGATTGACTGTAGACCCTGCCACATACGTCTCGTGTCTGAGCCGTTGAATTGCGACTCTACTTTGTCTCTATACTGACGCTTAGTTTGTTTGATTGCCTTGCTACACGGTTTGTATTCGGTCATGTTTCCGGTTGCCTTGCCATGATTAAAAGCAGTGGTTCGCGCTTTCAGTTTTGCGCGAATGCTGACATCAATCCACGGTTTCTGATTGGGGAAGGATTTAATGGTCACCGTGGGTACCACATCACTGACGCATTTGCTCACCGAATCAGCGTATACATCAATGTTATTGTCCTATGCTATCCGGAACATATCCCAGTCCATGTGATCGAAGCAATCTTGAAGCGTGGAATCAGATTGGTCGGACCAGCGTTGAACAGAGCTGAGCACGGGTGTTTCCTGTTGTAGTTTCTGTCTATAGGCTGGGAGCATTTTGGGAGGGTTTTGTATGCATCGCGGAAATTAAAGTAGCAATGATCCAGGGTTTTGCCAGCCCGGGACGCGCATACGATATGCTGATCAAATTTAAGGAGCCTTGTTTTCAGATTAGCCTTGTTAAAAACCCCAGCTACAATAAATGCAGTCACAGGATATGTGGTTTCCAGTTTACATAGAGTCCAATGAAGTTCTTTCAGGGCCGTCGAGGTGTCTGCTTGGGGGGGATATACACGGCTGTGATTATAATCGAATGATTTGATCTTAAGTAATTCTAGGTCAGGTGATCAAAAGGACTTGAGTTCCTGTATATTTTATGATCACACCACGACTCGTTAATCATAAGGCATACACCCCCTTCTTCTTCTTACCAGAGAGATGTTTGTTTCTGTCGGTGCGATGCATGAAGAAACCGGTTGGCTCTACCGACTCTGATAACATATCCCGAGTGAGCCATGTTTCCGTGAAACAGAGAATGTTACAATCTCTGATGTCTCTCTGGAAGGCAACGAATGCTTGAATTACGTCTACCTCTTTGTCAAGAGACTGGAAATTGGCGAGTAGTATACTCGGGAGTGGTGCGTGATGTGCCCGTCTACGGAGCCTGACCAGAAGACCGCTCCGTCTGCCCCTTCTGTGTCGCCGTTGTTTTGGGTCGCCAGCTGGGATCCGATCTATTGTCCTGGGTGGTGGTCCAAACAGAGGATCCGCTTCAGGAAGGTCGTATTCCTGGGCGATAATGTTGACGTTGCTCTTATATCCAATAGTTCCTCCCGGCTGTATGTAATAAGACTTAAGATTTCCTGGGCTAACAGGAATTCCTAAGAACGCGAAGCGAGGCGGCCATCTCTGTCAGCGCCTGTGTGTGTGTGTGTGTGTGTGTGTGTGTGTGTGTGTGTGTGTGTGTGTGTGTGAGCTAAGTAGAAAAGCTTTGATTGAGGCATTAATAAAGCATATGTGGAATCTGATGGCTAATCCTTCACTCCAATAACACTAACAGCCGTGGGAGATAGTAGAGGGGAGAGAGTGTTTGTGTGTGTGTGTCTGTGCATGTGTGGCCTATCCTGGGGGAACAGAACACACACTCCCCATAGTTTGCGTGTGTGTGTGTGTGTGTCTATGCCTGTGTGTGTGTGTGTGAGTTTGCACGCGTGTGTTTGTCCCAGGTCGAGAAGCACTTGGAAAAATGAGCGGATCATGAGGTGAGACCAGATTACTCTCTTCCTGATGATAATTCAATCCTTTCTCACCTTCAATTACAAGATGAGAAAAGGAGCTGTGGGGGTTGTTGAGTCTGCTCTGCTCTACACTGGCCTGTATTCACGCTAAACTCTTCATCCGCCACATTTCACCCGCAAATCACCCTCCACAACACCTCCCTCTCTTCATTCGTAACATTAAATGACCAACATTGTGAGAGGCGTTATGGGACGTGGGTATATGGGGAACAAAATCAGCAGCATGTCCCACTGCAGAACATTAATGAATTACAGCCATTACGAGTTAGTCTCTCATGTGGCACAGAGAGGTTCAGGAAGATCAGCTCCTCCACTGCCCGCCCTGTGGTCAGAATACAATGTAGACCCAGCATTTACTGTACAGAGAGGACTCATTATCACGCCTGATATAGGTGTTACCCAATCCACCCAGAGAATACTAGCACATCAAAGAAGACACATAAACCAATCATAAACACAGAGGTAAAGACAGACATACACATACACATACACACACTCACACATACACACACTCTCACACTCTCACACTCACACACTCACACCCTCACACACTCATCTTCTCACACCCCCAGGTGGTGAGGGTAGGTAGCAACGCATTTGCCACGCTGATCCTCAACACTGGAGCCCCCCAGGGGTGCGTGCTCAGTCCCCTCCTTTACTCCCTGTTCACCCATGACTGCATGGCCAGGCACGACTCCAACACCATCATTAAGTTTGCAGACGACACAACAGTGGTAGGCCTGATCACCAACAACGACGAGACAGCCTATAGGGAGGAGGTCAGAGACCTGGCCGGGTGGTGCCAAAATAACAACCTATCCCTCAATGTAACCAAGACTAAGGAGATGATTGTGGACTACAGGAAAAGGAGCACCGAGCATGCCCCCATTCTCATCGACGGGGCTCTAGTGGAGCAGGTTGAGAGCTTCAAATTCCTTGGTGTCCACATCAACAAGAAAACTAGAATGGTCCAAACACACCAAGACAGTCGTGAAGAGGGAACAACAAAGCCTATTCCCCCTCATGAAACTAAAAAGATTTGGCATGGGTCCTGAGATCCTCAAAAGGTTCTACAGCTGCAACATCGAGAGCATCCTGACTGGTTGCATCACTGCCTGATACAACAATTGCTCGGCCTCCGACCGCAAGGCACAGCGTACGGCCCAGTACATCACTGGGGCAAAGCGGTAACCAAATGGTTACCCGGACTATTTGCATTGTGTGCCACCCCCCAAACCCCTCTTTTACGCTGCTGCCACTGTCTGTTTATCTTATATGCATAGTCACTTTAACTATACATTCATGTACATACTACCTCAATTGGCCTGACCAACCAGTGCTCCCGCACATTGGCTAACCGAGCTATCTGCATTGTGTCCCACCACCCGCCAACCCCTCTTTTTATGCTACTGCTACTCTCTGTTCATCATATATGCATAGTCACTTTAACCATATCTACATGTACATACTACCTCAATAAGCCTGACTAACCGGTGTCTGTATATAGCCTTGCTACTCTTATTTTCAAATGTATTTTTACTGTTGTTTTATTTCTTTACTTACCTACACACACACACACACACACACACACACACACACACACACACACACACACACCTTTTTTTCTATTGGTTAGAGCCTGTAAGTAAGCATTTCAGTGTAATGTCTACTACACCTGTTGTATTCGGGGCGCACGTGACAAATAAACTTTGATTTGATTTGACACTCACACTCTCACCCTCTCATCCTCTCACTCCCTCACTCGCATGCTCTCACTCCACACTATCACACTCACACTCTCACCCACTCACACACTCATCCTCTCACACTCACACCCTCTCAACCTCTCTCACTCTCACAATCTTGCACTCTCACCCTCTCACACTCACACTCTCACTCACATCTCACTCTCATTCTAAAACTATCACTCCACATTATCACACTCACACTCAGACTCACACTCACACTCTCACACTCTCACCCTCTCTTCCTCTCACACTCACACACTCAACCTCTCTCACTCTCACCCTATCTCACTCTCACCCTCTCAAACTCTCACTCTATCACCCTCTCACACTCACCCTCTCACACTCTCTCACTCACTCTCACACATACACACTCTCACACTCTTTCTATCTCACTCTCACACTCACAATCACACACTCATTCTCACACTCTCACTCCACACTATCACAATATCACAATCACAATATCACACTCACAATCTCACTCTCACACTCTCACATGCTCATCCTCTCACCCTCACACACTCACACACTCACACACTCATCCCCTCACACTCACTCTCACCCTCTCTCCCTCTCACCCTCTCACACTCTCTCACTCTCACACATACACACTCTCACTCACACTCACAATCTCACACTCATTCTCACACTTTCACACTCTCACTCCACACTCTCTCACGCTCTCACCCTCGCACACTCTCACACTTCCACTCACACTCACAATCTCACCCTCTCAAACTCTCACCCTCCCACCCTCTCACACACTCTCACACTCTCACTCCAGGCTATCACACTCACAATCTCACACTTTCACATGCTCACCCTCTCACATGCTCACCCTCTCACATGCTCAACCTCTCACACACTCTCACACTCTCAACCTCACACACTCTCAACCTCACACACTCTCAACCTCACACACTTGTCCTCTCACACGCACCCTCGAACACTCACACTCACACACTCTCACACTCTCACACATACACACTCTCACACTCTCACTCTCACACCTTCACAATCTCACTCACAATCTCACACTCATTCTCACACTTTCACACTCTCAATCCACACTATCACACTCACACTCACACTCACACTCTTACCCTCTCACACACACACACTCTCACACACTCACACACTCACCCAATCACACTCATAGTCTCCCTCTCACTTATACACACTCACACTCTCACTCTCACACTCTCACTCCCATTTGGATTCTCACACTTTCACACTCTCACTCCACACTCTCACCCTCTCACACTCATACTCTCACTATCATACTCTCAAACTCTCACTCTCACACACACTCACAATCTCACTCTCATTCTCATACTCACACACTCACACTCTCTCACTCTCACACTCTCACACAGTCATTCTGAGGACTAGACCAGGTCTCTGTCGGTAAGGCTTACTGAGTAGTATAATTGCTCACATTTAATTTATTAGACAGACTACTAACCCATCTGCACTGTACCAGCTAGTCATGCCACCTAGCCATGCCACCGAGCCATTCTAACCAGAGCCAAACATTTTGATGGGTTAAAGGCGTCTCGCTAGCGGGACAACTTCAGGTGAAACTGGAGGGTGCGCAATTCAAATAAATAAAATGTATATCAAATGTATTTATAAAGCCCTTCTTACACCAGCTGATGTCACAAAGTGCTGTACAGAAACCCAGCCTAAAACCCCAAACAGCAAGCAATGCAGGTGTAGAAGCACGGTGGCTAGGAAAAACTCCCTAGAAAGGCCAGAACCTAGGAAGAAACCTAGAGCGGAACCAGGCTACGAGTGGTGGCCAGTCCTCTTCTGGCTGTGCCGGGTGGAGATTATAACAGAACATGGCCAAGATGTTCAAATGTTCATAGATGACCAGCAGGGTGAAATAATAATAATCACAGTGGTTGTCGAGGGTGCAACAGGTCAGCACCTCAGGACTAAATGTCAGTTGGCTTTTCATAGCCGATCATTCAGAGTATCTTTACCGCTCCTGCTGTCTCTAGAGAGTTGAAAACAGCAGGTCTCGGACAAGGTAGTATGTCCGGTGAACAGGTCAGGGTTCCATAGCCGCAGGCAGAACAGTTGAAACTGGAGCAGCAGCACGGCCAGGTGGACTGGGGACAGCATGGAGTCATCAGGCCAGGTAGTCCTGAGGCATGGTCCTAGGGCTCAGGTCCTCCAAGAAAGAAAGAGAGAAAGAGAGAAAGAAAGAAAGAAAGAGAGAAAGAAAGAAAGAGAGAAAAAGAGAGAAAGACAGAGATAATTAGAGAGAGCATACTTAAATTCACACAGGACACTGGATAAGACAAGAGAAATACTCCAGATTTAACAGACTGACCCTAGCCCCCCGACACATAAAATACTGCAGCATAAATACTGGAGGCTGAGACAGGAGGGGTCGGGAGACACTGTGGCCCCATCCGACAATACCCCCGGATAGGACCAAACAGGCAGGATATATCCCCACCCACTTTGCCAAATTACAGCCCCCACACCACTAGAGGGATATCTTCAACCACCAACTTATCATCCTGAGACAAGGCCGAGTATAGCCCATAAAGATCTCCGCCATGGCACAACCCAAGGGGGGCGCCAACCCAGACAGGAAGATCATGTCAGTGACTCAACCCACTCAAGTGACGCACCCTTCCTAGGGACAGAATGGAAGAGCACCAGTAAGCCAGTGACTCAGCCCGTGTAATAGGGTTAGAGGCAGAGAATCACAGTGGAGAGAGCGGAGCCGGCCAGGCAGAGACAGCAAGGGTGGTTCGTTGCTCCAGTGCCTTTCCGTTCACCTTCACACTCCTGGGCCAGATTACACTCAATCATAGGACCTACTGAAAAAATTACATTTTTCATTTTACATTAGTCTTCAATAAAGACTTAAAGGTTGAGACTGAGTTTGCGTCTCTCACATGGATAGGCAGACCCTTCCATAAAATGGACCTCTATAGGAGAAAGCTCTGCCTCCAGCTGTTTGCTTAGAAATTCTAGGGACAATTAGGAGGCCTGCATCTTGTGACTGTAGCGTACGTGTAGGTATGTACGGCAGGACAAAATTGGAAAGATAGGTAGGAGCAAGCCCATGTAATGCTTTTTAGGTTAGCAGGAAAACCTTGAAATCAGCCCTAGCCTTAACAGGAAGCCAGTGTCGAGAGACTAGCACTGGTGAATCTAACCCTGGAATGTAATGAAATTCCGAAAATCTGGAAATCAGCATTTGTCCTACCACTTTTAAAAGGGGGAGATCCAACTCTTTTAAATAATTATAGGCCAGTCTCAAAGCTGTCACCCCTGGTGAAAATACTTGAAACCCTTGTGAGTGAACAGCTAAAATAGTTTTTATTTACTAACTCTATTTTATCAATGTACCAACCGGGCTTCAGGAAGAAGCATAGCACAATTACAGCAGCCATGACGGTTTTAAATGATATCACTGAAGCCCTTGACAAAAAACAGCACTGTGTCTCACTTTTTATTGATCTCTCTAAGGCTTTTCATAGAGTTGATCATGCTATACTAAGGCAGAGATTGTCAAGTGTAGGTCTTTCAGAGCATGCAGTTGCATGGTTTGCTAACTATCTGTCTGATAGAACTCAGTGCACTCAATTTGATGGGCTTATGTCTGTTAAATTGTCTGTCTTTAATGGTGTGCCCTAAAGGCTCTGTACTTGGTCCTCTCTTATTCACTATTTATATAAATGATTTAGACAAAAATGTCCAAAATGCGCAACTTCATTTTTATGCTGATGATACTGTTATTTACTGTTGTGCCTCGTCTCTTACAAAAGCTTTCCAGAACTTGCAAACTGCTTTTTTTACTGTTCAACATAACTTGTGTCAATTGAAGCTTATCCTCAATACTGACAAAACTAAACTAATGGTGTTTTCTAAAGCAAGAAATAGACCTCTGAACCTTTCACCTATTACTACCTGTCAGGGCAAGGAGATTGAGGTTGTAACCTCATATAAATATCTTGGAATTGTAATTGATGACGGCCTCTCTTTTAAATTGCATATTCAACAACTTACAAAATTATTGAAGCTGAAATTGGGATTTTATTTTAGGAATAAGGCCTGTTTTTCTTTTGAAGCCAGAAGGAGGCTAGTAATCAGCTACATTTATGCCTTTACTAGACTATGGGGATATTTTATTATTGAATGCTTCCGCTCAGTGTTTGAGATCAATTGACACCCTTTACCATGGCACTTTGAGATCTATTTTAAACTGCAAAACCCTTACGCACCACTGCACTTTGTATACCAGGGTTGACTTGCATTCTCTAGTCACTCGTAGGCTCAGTCACTGGTATACTTTTATTTATAAAGCCATTTTGGGTTTACTACCTTTTTATTTGGGCATTTTTATTGTTCAGAAATGTGGTGGGTACTCTCTTCGTTGGCTGGACTTTATCCTGCTAACTGTTCCAAATGTCTGAACTGAATTTGGTAAAAGGGCTTTTATGTACTCTGCGCCATCGTCTTGGAACGCCTTACAAAATACTTTTAAACTGGAAGAACTTGTCCCGATTGGTATATTTAAATCACTGATGAATGATCTTGAGACTGATTCCCTGACCTGTCAATGTTTTTAATTTGCTGTTTTTGATTTTTGTTATACTCTTGTGAATTCTATGGTTTTTACTAGATTTCTTGTAGTTTTTCATGTTGTCTATCTGTAATGTTTGTAATGACTTGGTGCTGCCTATCTTGGCCAGAACGCTCTTGAAAAATAGATTTTAAATCTCAATGAGCCCTTCCTGGTTAAATAAAGGTTAACTAAAATAAAATAAAAAAAGTAATTTGATCACATTTTTTGGTTCTAGTCAAGATTCTAGAAGCTGTGTTTAGCACTAACTGATGTTTATTCAGTGCTTTATCCGGGTAGCTGGAAAGTAGAGCATTGCAGTAGTTTAACCTAGAAGTGACAAAAGCATGGATACATTTTTCAGCATCATTTTTGGACAGAAATTTTTCGGATTTTTGCAATGTTTCTTAGATGGAAAAAAGCTGTCCTTGAAACAGTCTTGATATGTTCGTCAAAAGAGAGGTCAGGGACCAGAGTAACGCCGAGGTCCTTCACAGTTTAATTTGAGGCGACTGAACAACCATTAAGATAAATAATCATAAACATTATGGATATTAAACATGTATTTACATACAAGTCGATTATATACAAGCCATCGATTTCAGTAATCCACTCGTTCAACATGCAGAAAAAGGAATCCAAAAAGCTACCGCTAAACTTTGTTAAAATAAGTCAAAATACGTTTCTATTTAATCCTTTTAACAATTTACACTGAACATTTCACAAAAACACATTTTAACTGTGCAAATGAAATATTTGATAACAGAATTACTGTAAAATCTCCCTCAGTTTTCTATGCAACATTTTCCAAAAACTCTTAAATATCTTCGACAAATAAAGATTCAAATAAGTCTGCAGAAAGAATTGGGTGTCAGCTAAGAAATGACAACCTTGACTTCAAAAAATTCTATATAACTACAGTAGGTGAAGTGGATTTAGATAACAAAATTACAGTCCATAATCTGTACTACACATAAATGCAAAATTCTTGATGTGAATGTCATTCTTTTCATGTTTATCCTGAATAGGTACACAAAGGTAGAAATATGCAATATCCTCCTTGGCATATATGGGTATTATTATACACACTGGCTATTATTTTAATGAGCCCAGGCCCCAAACACGTCTAAATTTAGTTGGTCCATACAAAATCTGAACCTATGATTGGTCACCAATCATGGATGTCTACGTTTGGGACAAATAAAGCCCGAACCAGACCAAAAATCAACCTCTGTGGACGTAGAAATCAAAGCCGGTCCGGACCACACCAAAAATCTATGTTTGTGGACGTTGAAATCAAGGCTTATCCGGACCTGCACTAAAAACAACGTCCAGTGTCGGTCGGTGCTCAGTGGGTGCGAATGCTGGTTACATTAAATGGAAAGAGATGGGGCTCATGGGTAGGTGTCAGTAAGACCTGGGAGAGGTGACATCAACTGGAGACCGAGAGAAGAGAGAGGGAGAGAGAAAGAGAGGGAGACAGAAAGACATATGGAGAAAGAGAGGGAGAGAGAAAGGGAGATGGAGAGAGAGAGAGAGCAAGAAAGAAGAGAGGGAGATAGAAAGAGGGAGAGAGAGAATAGAGAGGGAAAGAGAGAAAGAGAGAAGAAAAGAGAGAAAGATAGAGAGAAAGAGGGGGGATAGAGAAAGAGAGAGAGAGAGAGAGCGCAAGAGAGGTAGGGAGTTGTTATCCAGACTCTTGCTTTGACCACCAGATGACTATTTTTTTCATGTATTACTAATACCTTTCAATACTTTTCCTGGTAGATGTTTTCCATTTACATCTGTTTGACCAGAAATCAAAGCCTTTACTTATGCCTAGGGCTGTTAAGGTGACCATATTACCACCACACCAGCGGTCGCGAGTCATGATTGCAGTCAAATTCCACGTGACCAGGTAATTAGGCTTCTCCAAGCTCTGATTCTGCTGATGGTCATTAGTAGCCTACCAAACTTGCTACTCAGCACTCTATTGTCCCTCTAATCATTCTGACATCAATGCAAATGTATTTGAAAATAGAATCAAACATTTCATGAGAGCCCATGAGCGAATGTTGCAAAACATTTCTATAGGCTATGCAATTGAGTGATAAAACAGAGTGATTCAAAGGAGGAGGATCCCATCAGCTTTCTATAGGCTAGGCCTACTAAATTTATTTCTCAACTTTCATAATATTAAGCACATTAATTATCTTTACAACAGGAGTATAGCCAACCTGACTGGCAAATTGCCAATAAACTGAAGATCTGATACAACTCTGTGTACTACTCCCTTCACAGAACAGCACAAACTGGCTCTAACCAGAATAGAAAGATGAGTGTGAGGCCCCAGTGCACAGCTGAGCAAGAGGACAGGTACAATAGCGTGTCTAGTTTGAGAAACAAATGCCTCACAAGTCCTCAACTGGCAGCTTCATTAAATAGTACCCGCAAAACACCAGTCTCAACGTCAACAGTGAAGAGGCGACTCCGGAATGCTGGCCTTCTAGGCAGAGTTGCAAAGAAAAAGCCAAATCTCGGACTGGCCAATTAAAAGAAAATATTAAAATGGGCAAAAGAACACCGACACTGGACAGAGGACATCTGCATAGAAGGCCAGCATCCCGGAGTCGCCTCTTCAATTTTGACGTTTTTTTTGTGCAACTTTTTCAAATTCAGTCTCACACCTCATGTAGCCTAGCCCGTAGGCCTAAATGTTTTGATAAGGAGGAGGACAGAAGGAGGGAGAGGAGGGTGTAAGGAGGAGGGAGAGGAGGGTGTAAGTAGGAGGAGAGGAGGGTGTAAGGAGGATGGAGAGGAGGGTGTAAGGAGGAGGGAGAGGAGGGTGTAAGGAGGAGGGAGAGGAGGGTGTAAGGAGGAGGGAGAGGAGGGTGTAAGGAGGAGGGAGAGGAGGGTGTAAGGAGGCGGGAGAGGAGGGTGTAAGTAGGAGGAGAGGAGGGAGAGGAGGGTGTAAGGAGGAGGGAGAGGAGGGTGTAAGGAGGATGGAGAGGAATGTGTAAGTAGGAGGAGAGGAGGGAGAGGAGGGTGTAAGGAGGAGGGAGAGGAGGGTGTAAGGAGGAGGAGAGGAGGGAGAGGAGGGTGTAAGGAGGATGGAGAGGAGGGTGTAAGTAGGAAGAGGAGGGAGAGGAGGGTGTAAGGAGGCGGGAGAGGAGGGTGTAAGGAGGAGGGAGAGGAGGGTGTATGGAGGAGGGAGAGGAGGGTGTAAGTAGGAGGAGAGGAGGGAGAGGAGGGTGTAAGTAGGAGGAGAGGAGAGAGAGGAGGGTGTAAGGAGGAGGGAGAGGAGGGTGTAAGGAGGATGGAGAGGAGGGTGTAAGTAGGAGGAGAGGAGGGTGTAAGGAGGAGGGAGAGGAGGGTGTAAGGAGGAGGGAGAGGAGGGTGTAAGGAGGAGGAGAGAAGGGAGAGGAGGGTGTAAGTAGGAGGAGAGGAGGGGTAGGAGGGTGTAAGTAGGAGGAGAGGAGGGGTAGGAGGGTGTAAGTAGGAGGAGAGGAGGGAGAGGAGGGTGTAAGGAGGAGGGAGAGGAGGGTGTAAGCAGGAGGAGAGGAGGGAGAGGAGGGTGTAAGGAGGAGGGAGAGGAGGGTGTAAGTAGGAGGAGAGGATGGAGAGGAGGGTGTAAGTAGGAGGAGAGGAGGGTGTAAGGAGTAGGGAGAGGAGGGTGTAAGGAGGATGGAGAGGAGGGTGTAAGTAGGAGGAGAGGAGGGTGTAAGGAGGAGGAGAGGATGGAGAGGAGGGTGTAAGGAGGAGGGAGAGGAGGGTGTAAGTAGGAGGAGAGGATGGAGAGGAAGGTGTAAGGAGGAGGGAGAGGAGGGTGTAAGTAGGAGTAGAGGATGGAGAGGAGGGTGTAAGGAGGAGGGAGAGGAGGGTGTAAGTAGGAGGAGAGGAGGGAGAGGAGGGTGTAAGGAGGAGGGAGAGGAGGGTGTAAGGAGGAGGGAGAGGAGGGTGTAAGTAGGAGGAGAGGAGGGAGAGGAGGGTGTAAGGAGGAGGGAGAGGAGGGGTGTAAGGAGGAGGGAGAGGAGGGTGTAAGTAGGAGAAGAGGAGGGAGAGGGGGGTGTAAGTAGGAGGGAGAGGAGGGTGTAAGTAGGAGGAGAGGAGGGAGAAGAAGGTGTAAGTAGGAGGAGAGGATGGAGAGGATGGTGTAAGGAGGAGGGAGAGGAGGGTGTAAGGAGTAGGGAGAGGAGGGTGTAAGGAGGAGGAGTGTAGGGAGAGGAGGGTGTAAGGAGGAGGGAGAGGAGGGTGTAAGTAGGAGGAGAGGAGGGAGAGGAGGGTGTAAGGAGGAGGGAGAGGAGGGTGTAAGGAGAAGGAGAGGAGGGAGAGGAGGGTGTAAGGAGGAGGGAGAGGAGGGTGTAAGGAGGAGGGAGAGGAGGGTGTAAGGAGGAGGGAGAGGAGGGTGTAAGGAGGAGGAGAGGATGGAGAGGAGGGTGTAAGGAGGAGAAGAGGAGGGTGTAAGGAGGAGGGAGAGGAGGGTGTAAGGAGGAGGAGAGGAGAGAGAGGAGGGTGTAAGGAGGAGGGAGAGGAGGGTGTAAGGAGGAGGGAGAGGAGGGTGTAAGGAGGAGGAGAGGAGAGAGAGGAGGGTGTAAGGAGGAGGGAGAGGAGGGTGTAAGGAGGAGGGAGAGGAGGGTGTAAGGAGGAGGGATAGGAGGGTGTAAGGAGGAGGAGAGGAGGGTGAGGAGGGTGTAAGGAGGAGGGAGAGGAGGGTGTAAGGAGGAGGAGAGGAGGGAGATGAGGGTGTAAGGAGGAGGGAGAGGAGGGTGTAAGGAGGAGGAGAGGAGGGAGAGGAGGGTGTAAGGAGGAGGGAGAGGAGGGTGTAAGGAGGAGGGAGAGGAGGGTGTAAGGAGGAGGAGAGGATGGAGAGGAGGGTGTAAGGAGGAGGGAGAGGAGGGTGTAAGGAGGAGGGAGAGGAGGGTGTAAGGAGGAGGGAGAGGAGGGTTTAAGGAGGAGGAGAGGAGGGAGAGGAGGGTGTAAGGAGGAGGGAGAGAAGGGTGTAAGGAGGAGGGAGAGGAGGGTGTAAGGAGGAGGGAGAGGAGGGTGTAAGGAGGAGGGAGAGGAGGTTGTAAGGAGGAGGGAGAGGAGGGTGTAGGAGGAGGGAGAGGAGGGTATAAGGAGGAGGAAAGGAAGGAGGGGAGGGTGTAAGTAAGAGGGAGAGGAGGGTGTGAGGAGGAGGAGAGAAGGGAGACGAGGGTGTAAGTAGGAGGATAGGAGGGAGAGGAGGGTGTAAGGAGGAGGAGAGGAGGGTGTAATGAGGAGGGAGAGGAGGGTGTAAGGAGGAGGATAGGAGGGAGAGGAGGGTGTAAGTACGAGGAGAGAAGGATGTAGGAGGAGGGAGAGGAGGGTGTAAGGAGGAGGAGAGGAGGGAGTGGAGGGTGTAAGGAGGAGGGAGAGGAGGGTGTAAGTAGGAGGAGAGGAGGGAGAGGAGGATGTAAGGAGGAGGAGAGGAGGGAGAGGAGGGAGAGGAGGGTGTATGGAGGAGGGAGATGAGGGTGTAAGGAGGAGGAGAGGAGGGAGAGGAGGGTGTAAGGAGGAGGGAGAGGAGGGTGTAAGTAGGAGGAGAGGAGGAGGAGGAGGGTGTAAGTAGGAAGAGAGGAGGGAGAGGAGGGTGTAAGGAGGAGGGAGAGGAGGGTGTAATGAGGAGGGAGAGGAGGGTGTAAGTAGGAGGAGAGGAGAGGAGGGTGTAAGGAGGAGGGAGAGGAGGGTGTAAGGAGGAGGAGAGGAGGGAGAGGAGGGTGTAAGGAGGAGGAGAGGAGGGAGAGGAGGGAAAGGGGGAGAGGAGGAGAGGAAGGTGTAAGTAGGAGGAGAGGAGGGAGAGGAGGGTGTAAGTAGGAGGAGAGGAGGGAGAGGAGGGTGTAAGGAGGAGGAGAGGAGGGAGAGGGGGGTGTAAGGAGGAGGGAGAGGAGGGTGTAAGTAGGAGGAGAGGAGGGAGAGGAGAGGTAAGGAGGATGGAGAGGAGGGTGTAAGTAGGAGGAGAGGAGGGAGAGGAGGGTGTAAGGATGAGGGAGAGGAGGGTGTAAGTAGTAGGAGAGGAGGGAGAGGAGGGTGTAAAGAGGAGGGAGAGGAGGGTGTAAGGAGGAGGGAGAGGAGGGTGTAAGGAGGAGGAGAGGATGGAGAGGAGGGTGTAAGGAGGAGGGAGAGGAGGGTGTAAGGAGGAGGGAGAGGAGGGTGTAAGGAGGAGGGAGAGGAGGGTTTAAGGAGGAGGAGAGGAGGGAGAGGAGGGTGTAAGGAGGAGGGAGAGAAGGGTGTAAGGAGGAGGGAGAGGAGGGTGTAAGGAGGAGGGAGAGGAGGGTGTAAGGAGGAGGGAGAGGAGGGTGTAAGGAGGAGGGAGAGGAGGGTGTAAGGAGGAGGGAGAGGAGGGTGTAGGAGGAGGGAGAGGAGGGTATAAGGAGGAGGAAAGGAAGGAGGGGAGGGTGTAAGTAAGAGGGAGAGGAGGGTGTGAGGAGGAGGAGAGAAGGGAGAGGAGGGTGTAAGGAGGAGGATAGGAGGGAGAGGAGGGTGTAAGTACGAGGAGAGAAGGATGTAAGGAGGAGGGAGAGGAGGGTGTAAGGAGGAGGAGAGGAGGGAGTGGAGGGTGTAAGGAGGAGGGAGAGGAGGGTGTAAGTAGGAGGAGAGGAGGGAGAGGAGGATGTAAGGAGGAGGAGAGGAGGGAGAGGAGGGTGTATGGAGGAGGGAGATGAGGGTGTAAGTAGGAGGAGAGGAGGGAGAGGAGGGTGTAAGTAGGAGGAGAGGATGGAGAGGAGGGTGTAAGGAGGAGGGAGAGGAGGGTGTAAGCAGGAGGAGAGGAGGGAGAGGAGGGTGTAAGTAGGAGGAGAGGATGGAGAGGAGGGTGTAAGTAGGAGGAGAGGAGGGTGTGAGGAGGGAGAGGAGGGTGTAAGGAGGATGGAGAGGAGGGTGTAAGTAGGAGGAGAGGAGGGTGTAAGGAGGAGGGAGAGGAGGGTGTAAGGAGGAGGAGAGGATGGAGAGGAGGGTGTAAGGAGGAGGGAGAGGAAGGTGTAAGTAGGAGGAGAGGATGGAGAGGAAGGTGTAAGGAGGAGGGAGAGGAGGGTGTAAGTAGGAGTAGAGGATGGAGAGGAGGGTGTAAGGAGGAGGGAGAGGAGGGTGTAAGTAGGAGGAGAGGAGGGAGAGGAGGGTGTAAGGAGGAGGGAGAGGAGGGTGTAAGGAGGAGGGAGAGGAGGGTGTAAGTAGGAGGAGAGGAGGGAGAGGAGGGTGTAAGGAGGAGGGAGAGGAGGGTGTAAGGAGGAGGGAGAGGAGGGTGTAAGTAGGAGAAGAGGAGGGAGAGGGGGGTGTAAGTAGGAGGGAGAGGAGGGTGTAAGTAGGAGGAGAGGAGGGAGAAGAAGGTGTAAGTAGGAGGAGAGGATGGAGAGGAGGGTGTAAGGAGGAGGGAGAGGAGGGTGTAAGGAGTAGGGAGAGGAGGGTGTAAGGAGGAGGAGTGTAGGGAGAGGAGGGTGTAAGGAGGAGGGAGAGGAGGGTGTAAGTAGGAGGAGAGGAGGGAGAGGAGGGTGTAAGGAGGAGGGAGAGGAGGGTGTAAGGAGAAGGAGAGGAGGGAGAGGAGGGAGAGGAGGGTGTAAGGAGGAGGGAGAGGAGGGTGTAAGGAGGAGGGAGAGGAGGGTGTAAGGAGGAGGGAGAGGAGGGTGTAAGGAGGAGGAGAGGATGGAGAGGAGGGTGTAAGGAGGAGAAGAGGAGGGTGTAAGGAGGAGGGAGAGGAGGGTGTAAGGAGGAGGAGAGGAGGGAGAGGAGGGTGTAAGGAGGAGGGAGAGGAGGGTGTAAGGAGGAGGGAGAGGAGGGTGTAAGGAGGAGGAGAGGAGAGAGAGGAGGGTGTAAGGAGGAGGGAGAGGAGGGTGTAAGGAGGAGGGAGAGGAGGGTGTAAGGAGGAGGGATAGGAGGGTGTAAGGAGGAGGAGAGGAGGGTGAGGAGGGTGTAAGGAGGAGGGAGAGGAGGGTGTAAGGAGGAGGAGAGGAGAAGAGGGTGTAAGGAGGAGGGAGAGGAGGGTGTAAGGAGGAGGAGAGGATGGAGAGGAGGGTGTAAGGAGGAGGGAGAGGAGGGTGTAAGGAGGAGGGAGAGGAGGGTGTAAGGAGGAGGGAGAGGAGGGTTTAAGGAGGAGGAGAGGAGGGAGAGGAGGGTGTAAGGAGGAGGGAGAGAAGGGTGTAAGGAGGAGGGAGAGGAGGGTGTAAGGAGGAGGGAGAGGAGGGTGTAAGGAGGAGGGAGAGGAGGGTGTAAGGAGGAGGGAGAGGAGGGTGTAGGAGGAGGGAGAGGAGGGTATAAGGAGGAGGAAAGGAAGGAGGGGAGGGTGTAAGTAAGAGGGAGAGGAGGGTGTGAGGAGGAGGAGAGAAGGGAGAGGAGGGTGTAAGTAGGAGGATAGGAGGGAGAGGAGGGTGTAAGGAGGAGGAGAGGAGGGTGTAATGAGGAGGGAGAGGAGGGTGTAAGGAGGAGGATAGGAGGGAGAGGAGGGTGTAAGTACGAGGAGAGGAGGGAGAGGAGGGAGAGGAGGATGTAAGGAGGAGGAGAGGAGGGAGAGGAGGGAGAGGAGGGTGTATGGAGGAGGGAGATGAGGGTGTAAGGAGGAGGAGAGGAGGGAGAGGAGGGTGTAAGGAGGAGGGAGAGGAGGGTGTAAGTAGGAGGAGAGGAGGAGGAGGAGGGTGTAAGTAGGAGGAGAGGAGGGAGAGGAGGGTGTAAGGAGGAGGGAGAGGAGGGTGTAATGAGAAGGGAGAGGAGGGTGTAAGTAGGAGGAGAGGAGAGGAGGGTGTAAGGAGGAGGGAGAGGAGGGTGTAAGGAGGAGGAGAGGAGGGAGAGGAGGGTGTAAGGAGGAGGAGAGGAGGGAGAGGAGGGAAAGGGGGAGAGGAGGAGAGGAAGGTGTAAGTAGGAGGAGAGGAGGGAGAGGAGGGTGTAAGTAGGAGGAGAGGAGGGAGAGGAGGGTGTAAGGAGGAGGAGAGGAGGGAGAGGGGGGTGTAAGGAGGAGGGAGAGGAGGGTGTAAGTAGGAGGAGAGGAGGGAGAGGAGAGGTAAGGAGGATGGAGAGGAGGGTGTAAGTAGGAGGAGAGGAGGGAGAGGAGGGTGTAAGGATGAGGGAGAGGAGGGTGTAAGTAGTAGGAGAGGAGGGAGAGGAGGGTGTAAGTAGGAGGAGAGGAGAGGAGGGTGTAAGGAGGAGGGAGAGGAGGGTGTAAGGAGGAGGAGAGGAGGGAGAGGAGGGTGTAAGGAGGAGGAGAGGAGGGAGAGGAGGGAAAGGGGGAGAGGAGGAGAGGAAGGTGTAAGTAGGAGGAGAGGAGGGAGAGGAGGGTGTAAGTAGGAGGACAGGAGGGAGAGGAGGGTGTAAGGAGGAGGAGAGGAGGGAGAGGGGGGTGGAAGGAGGAGGGAGAGGAGGGTGTAAGTAGGAGGAGAGGAGGGAGAGGAGAGGTAAGGAGGATGGAGAGGAGGGTGTAAGTAGGAGGAGAGGAGGGAGAGGAGGGTGTAAGGATGAGGGAGAGGAGGGTGTAAGTAGTAGGAGAGGAGGGAGAGGAGGGTGTAAGTAGGAGGGAGAGGAGGGTGTAAGTAGGAGGAGAGGAGGGAGAGGAGGGTGTAAGGAGGAGGAGGGGAGGGAGAGGGGGGTGTAAGGAGGAGGGAGAGGAGGGTGTAAGGAGGGGGAAGAGGAGGGTATAGGGAGGAGGAAAGGAGGGAGAGGAGGGTGTAAGTAAGAGGGAGAGGAGGGTGTGAGGAGGAGGAGAGGAGGGAGAGGATGGTGTAAGTAGGAGGATAGGAGGGAGAGGAGGGTGTAAGGAGGAGGAGAGGAGGGTGTAATGAGGAGGGAGAGGAGGGTGTAAGGAGGAGGATATGAGGGAGAGGAGGGTGTAAGTAGGAGGAGAGAAGGATGTAAGGAGGAGGGAGAGGAGGGTGTAAGGAGGAGTAGAGGAGGGAGAGGAGGGTGTAAGGAGGAGGGAGAGGAGGGTGTAAGTAGGAAGAGAGGAGGAAGAGGAGGATGTAAGGAGGAGGAGAGGAGGGAGAGGAGGATGTATGGAGGAGGGAGATGAGGGTGTAAGGAGGAGGAGAGGAGGGAGAGGAGGGTGTAAGGAGGAGGGAGAGGAGGGTGTAAGTAGGAGGAGAGGAGGAGGAGGAGGGTGTAAGTAGGAGGAAGAGGAGGGTGTAAGTAGTAGGAGAGTAGGGAGAGGAGGGTGTAAGGAGGAAGGAGAGGAGGGTGTAATGAGGAGGGAGAGGAGGGTGTAAGTAGGAGGAGAGGAGGGAGAGGAGGGTGTAAGGAGGAGGGAGAGGAGGGTGTAAGGAGGAGGAGAGGAGGGAGAGAAGGGGTGTAAGTAGGAGGAGAGGAGGGAGAGGAGGGTGTAAGGAGGAGGGAGAGGAGGGTGTAAGGAGGAGGAGAGGAGGGAGAGGAGGGAAAGGGGGAGAGGAGGAGAGGAGGGTGTAAGTAGGAGGAGAGGAGGGAGAGGAGGGTGTAAGTAGGAGGAGAGGAGGGAGAGGAGGGTGTAAGGAGGAGGAGAGGAGGGAGAGGGGGGTGTAAGGAGGAGGGAGAGGAGGGTGTAAGTAGGAGGAGAGGAGGGTGTAAGGAGGATGGAGAGGAGGGTGTAAGTAGCAGGAGAGGAGGGAGAGGAGGGTGTAAGGATGAGGGAGAGGAGGGTGTAAGTAGTAGGAGAGGAGGGAGAGGAGGGTGTAAGTAGGAGGGAGAGGAGGGTGTAAGTAGGAGGAGAGGAGGGAGAGGAGAGTGTAAGGAGGAGGAGAGGGGGGTGTAAGGAGGAGGGAGAGGAGGATGTAAGTAGGAGGAGAGGAGGGAGAGGAGTGTGTAAGGAGGATGGAGAGGAGGGTGTAAGTAGGAGGAGAGGAGGGAGAGGAGGGTGTAAGGATGAGGGAGAGGAGGGTGTAAGTAGTAGGAGAGGAGGGAGAGGAGGGTGTAAGTAGGAGGGAGAGGAGGGTGTAAGTAGGAGGAGAGGAGGGAGAGGAGGGTTTAAGGAGGAGGGAGAGGAGGGTGTAAGTAGGAGGAGAGGAGGGAGAGGAGGGTGTAAGGAGTAGGGAGAGGAGGGTGTAAGGAGGAGGGAGAGGAGGGTGTAAGGAGGAGGGAGAGGAGGGTGTAAGTAGGAGGAGAGGAGGGTGTAAGTAGGAGGGAGAGGAGGGTGTAATTAGGAGGAGAGGAGGGAGAGGAGGGTGTAAGGAGGAGGGAGAGGAGGGTTTAAGTAGGAGGAGAGGAGGGAGAAGAGGGTGTAAGTAGAAGGGAGAGGAGGGTGTAAGGGGGAGGAGAGGAGGGAGAGGAGGGAAAGGAGGAGAGGGGGAGAGGAGGACAAGAGGGTGTAAGTAGGAGGAGAGGAGGGAGAGGAGGGTGTAAGTAGGAGGAGAGGAGGGAGAGGAGGGTGTAAGGAGGAGGGAGAGGAGGGTGTAAGGAGGATGGAGAGGAGGGTGTAGGTAGGAGGAGAGGAGGGAGAGGAGGGAGAGGAGGGAGAGGAGGGAGTGGAGGAGAGGAGGGTGTAAGTAGGAGAAGAGGAGAGAGAGGAGGAGAGGAGGGAGAGGAGAGTGTAAGTAGGAGGAGAGGAGGGATAGGGGGGTGTAAGGAGGAGAGAGAGGAGGGTGTAAGTAGGAGGAGAGGAGGGAGAGGAGGGTGTAAGTAGGAGGAGATCAGGGAGAGGAGGGTGTAAGGAGGATGGAGAGGAGGGTGTAAGTAGGAGGAGATCAGGGAGAGGAGGGTGTAAGGATGAGGGAGAGGAGGGTGTAAGTAGTAGAAGAGGAGGGAGAGGAGGGTGTAAGTAGGAGGGAGAGGAGGGTGTAAGTAGGAGGAGAGGAGGGAGAGGAGGGTGTAAGGAGGAGGGAGAGGAGGGTGTAATGAGGAGGGAGAGGAGGGTGTAAGTAGGAGGGAGAGGAGGGTGTAAGTAGGAGGAGAGGAGGGTGTAAGGAGGAGGGACAGGAGGGTGTAAGTAGGAGGAGAGGAGTGAGAGGAGGGTGTAAGTAGAAGGGAGAGGAGGGTGTAAGTAGGAGGAGAGGAGGGATAGGAGGGTGTAAGTAGGAGGAGAGGATGGAGAGGAGGGTTTAAGTAAAAGGGAGAGGAGGGTGTAAGTAGGAGGAGAGGAGGGAGAGGAGGGTGTAAGTAGGAGGGAGAGGAGGGTGTAAGTAGGAGGAGAGGAGGGATAGGAGGGTGTAAGTAGGAGGAGAGGATGGAGAGGAGGGTTTAAGTAAAAGGGAGAGGAGGGTGTAAGTAGGAGGAGAGGAGGGAGAGGATGGTGTAAGGAGGAGGGAGAGGAGGTTGTAAGTAGGAGGAGAGGAGGGAGAGGAGGGTGTAAGTAGGAGGGAGAGGAGGGTGTAAGTAGGAGGAGAGGAGGGAGAGGAGGGTGTAAGGAGGAGGGAGAGGAGGGTGTAATGAGGAGGGAGAGGAGGGTGTACGGAGGAGGAGAGGAGGGAGATGAAGTTGTAAGGAGGAGGAGAGGAGGAGAGGAGGGAGAGGAGGAGAGGAGGGAGAGGAGGGTGTAAGTAGGAGGAGAGGAGGGAGAGGAGGGTGTAAGGAGGAGGGAGAGGAGGGTGTAAGGAGGAGGAGAGGAGGGAGAGGAGGGTGTAAGTAGGAGGAGAGGAAGGAGAGGAGGGAGAGGGGGAGAGGAGGAGAGGAGGGTGTAAGTAGGAGGAGATGAGGGAGAGGAGGGTGTAAGTAGGAGGAGAGGAGGGGGAGGAGGGTGTAAGGAGGAGGAGAGGAGGGAGAGGAGGAGAGGAGGGTGTAAGTAGGAGGAGAGGAGGGAGAGGAGGAGAGGAGGGAGAGGAGGGTGTAAGTAGCAGGAGAGGAGGGAGAGGAGGGTGTAAGGAGGAGGGAGAGGAGGGAGAGGAGGGTGTAAGGAGGAGGGAGAGGAGGGTGTAATGAGGAGGGAGAGGAGGGTGTAAGTAGGAGGGAGAGGAGGGTGTAAGTAGGAGGAGAGGAGGGTGTAAGGAGGAGGGACAGGAGGGTGTAAGTAGGAGGAGAGGAGTGAGAGGAGGGTGTAAGTAGAAGGGAGAGGAGGGTGTAAGTAGGAGGAGAGGAGGGATAGGAGGGTGTAAGTAGGAGGAGAGGATGGAGAGGAGGGTTTAAGTAAAAGGGAGAGGAGGGTGTAAGTAGGAGGAGAGGAGGGAGAGGAGGGTGTAAGGAGGAGGGAGAGGAGGGTGTAAGTAGGAGGAGAGGAGGGAGAGGAGGGTGTAAGTAGGAGGGAGAGGAGGGTGTAAGTAGGAGGAGAGGAGGGATAGGAGGGTGTAAGTAGGAGGAGAGGATGGAGAGGAGGGTTTAAGTAAAAGGGAGAGGAGGGTGTAAGTAGGAGGAGAGGAGGGAGAGGAGGGTGTAAGGAGGAGGGAGAGGAGGTTGTAAGTAGGAGGAGAGGAGGGAGAGGAGGGTGTAAGTAGGAGGGAGAGGAGGGTGTAAGTAGGAGGAGAGGAGGGAGAGGAGGGTGTAAGGAGGAGGGAGAGGAGGGTGTAATGAGGAGGGAGAGGAGGGTGTACGGAGGAGGAGAGGAGGGAGATGAAGTTGTAAGGAGGAGGAGAGGAGGAGAGGAGGGAGAGGAGGAGAGGAGGGAGAGGAGGGTGTAAGTAGGAGGAGAGGAGGGAGAGGAGGGTGTAAGGAGGAGGGAGAGGAGGGTGTAAGGAGGAGGAGAGGAGGGAGAGGAGGGTGTAAGTAGGAGGAGAGGAAGGAGAGGAGGGAGAGGGGGAGAGGAGGAGAGGAGGGTGTAAGTAGGAGGAGATGAGGGAGAGGAGGGTGTAAGTAGGAGGAGAGGAGGGGGAGGAGGGTGTAAGGAGGAGGAGAGGAGGGAGAGGAGGAGGGAGAGGTTATAAGGAGGAGGGGAGGAGGAGGTAGACAATAGAGGAGAAGATGTCAACGAGAAGAGTAGAGTGACACATAGCGTTGCCCCACCTTACAACATCCCCCCTCCCACCTCCCAGCCGATCGTTGGTAACCATAGCAGCCTGCTAGCCATCTGGCCAGCCCAACCCTACCTTGCGGAGCTTTCTCCAGATGATCTCACATTAACTGAGGACTCAGATAATTCTTAAGCCTCCTCTATTTCAGATCCAATAACGGATAAGAGCGTATTTCAGCATGATCAACTGGCAATCAGTCCCCTCACACCTCTAGTTTACTGCCTCTCAGGATTACTGCAGTGGAGGAGAGGGGGGGGGGGTTCTAAAGACTTCACAAGGGTGGAGAGTATGTGTGTGGGGGGGGGGGGGGGGGTGTAAGTGGGAGGAGAGGAGTGAGAGGAGGGTGTAAGTAGAAGGGAGAGGAGGGTGTAAGTAGGAGGAGAGGAGGGATAGGAGGGTGTAAGTAGGAGGAGAGGATGGAGAGGAGGGTTTAAGTAAAAGGGAGAGGAGGGTGTAAGTAGGAGGAGAGGAGGGAGAGGAGGGTGTAAGGAGGAGGGAGAGGAGGGTGTAAGTAGGAGGAGAGGAGGGAGAGGAGGGTGTAAGTAGGAGGGAGAGGAGGGTGTAAGTAGGAGGAGAGGAGGGAGAGGAGGGTGTAAGGAGGAGGGAGAGGAGGGTGTAATGAGGAGGGAGAGGAGGGTGTACGGAGGAGGAGAGGAGGGAGATGAAGTTGTAAGGAGGAGGAGAGGAGGAGAGGAGGGAGAGGGGGAGAGGAGGAGAGGAGGGTGTAAGTAGGAGGAGAGGAGGGAGAGGAGGGTGTAAGTAGGAGGAGAGGAGGGAGAGGAGGGTGTAAGGAGGAGGGAGAGGAGGGTGTAAGGAGGAGGAGAGGAGGGAGAGGAGGGTGTAAGTAGGAGGAGAGGAAGGAGAGGAGGGAGAGGGGGAGAGGAGGAGAGGAGGGTGTAAGTAGGAGGAGAGGAGGGAGAGGAGGGTGTAAGTAGGAGGAGAGGAGGGGGAGGAGGGTGTAAGGAGGAGGGAGAGGAGGGAGAGGAGGAGAGGAGGGTGTAAGTAGGAGGAGAGGAGGGAGAGGAGGAGAGGAGGGAGAGGAGGGTGTAAGAAGGAGGAGAGGAGGGAGAGGAGGGTGTAAGGAGGAGGGAGAGGAGGGTGTAAGTAGGAGGAGAGGAGGGAGAGGAGGGTGTAAGGAGGATGGAGAGGAGGGTGTATGTAGGAGGAGAGGAGGGAGGAGAGGAGGGATAGAAGGGTTTAAGTAGGAGGAGAGGAGGGAGAGGAGGGTGTAAGGAGGAGGGAGAGGAGGGTGTAAGTAGGAGGAGAGGAGGGAGAGGAGGCTGTAAGGAGGATGGAGAGGAGGGTGTAAGTAGGAGGAGAGGAGGGAGAGGAGGGTGTAAGGATGAGGGATCGGAGGGTGTTAGGAGGAGGAAGAAGAGGAGGAAAGGGTGGATAGAGGAGGGAGAGGAGGGTGTAAGGAGGAGGAGAGGAGGAGAGAGAGGAGGGTGTAAGGAGGAGGAGAGGAGCAGGGATATGAGGGTTAAGGAGGAGGAGAGGAGGTTATAAAGAGGAGAGGAGGAGGGAGAGGTTATAAGGAGGAGGGGAGGAGGAGGTAGACAATAGAGGAGAAGATGTCAACGAGAAGGGTAGAGTGACACATAGCGTTGCCCCACCTTACAACATCCCCCCTCCCACCTCCCAGCCGATCGTTGGTAACCATAGCAGCCTGCTAGCCATCTGGCCAGCCCAACCCTACCTTGCGGAGCTTTCTCCAGATGATCTCACATTAACTGAGGACTCAGATAATTCTTAAGCCTCCTCTATTTCAGATCCAATAACGGATAAGAGCGTATTTCAGCATGATCAACTGGCAATCAGTCCCCTCACACCTCTAGTTTACTGCCTCTCAGGATTACTGCAGTGGAGGAGAGGGGGGGGGGGGTTCTAAAGACTTCACAAGGGTGGAGAGTATGTGTGTGGGGGGGGGGGGGTGTAAGTGGGAGGAGAGGAGTGAGAGGAGGGTGTAAGTAGAAGGGAGAGGAGGGTGTAAGTAGGAGGAGAGGAGGGATAGGAGGGTGTAAGTAGGAGGAGAGGATGGAGAGGAGGGTGTAAGTAGGAGGGAGAGGAGGGTGTAAGTAGGAGGAGAGGAGGGAGAGGAGGGTGTAAGGAGGAGGGAGAGGAGGGTGTAATGAGGAGGGAGAGGAGGGTGTACGGAGGAGGAGAGGAGGGAGATGAAGTTGTAAGGAGGAGGAGAGGAGGAGAGGAGGGAGAGGGGGAGAGGAGGAGAGGAGGGTGTAAGTAGGAGGAGAGGAGGGAGAGGAGGGTGTAAGTAGGAGGAGAGGATGGAGAGGAGGGTGTAAGGAGGAGGGAGAGGAGGGTGTAAGGAGGAGGAGAGGAGGGAGAGGAGGGTGTAAGTAGGAGGAAAGGAAGGAGAGGAGGGAGAGGGGGAGAGGAGGAGAGGAGGGTGTAAGTAGGAGGAGAGGAGGGAGAGGAGGGTGTAAGTAGGAGGAGAGGAGGGGGAGGAGGGTGTAAGGAGGAGGGAGAGGAGGGTGTAAGGAGGAGGAGAGGAGGGAGAGGAGGAGAGGAGGGTGTAAGTAGGAGGAGAGGAGGGAGAGGAGGAGAGGAGGGAGAGGAGGGTGTAAGAAGGAGGAGAGGAGGGAGAGGAGGGTGTAAGGAGGAGGGAGAGGAGGGTGTAAGTAGGAGGAGAGGAGGGAGAGGAGGGTGTAAGGAGGATGGAGAGGAGGGTGTACGTAGGAGGAGAGGAGGGAGGAGAGGAGGGATAGAAGGGTTTAAGTAGGAGGAGAGGAGGGAGAGGAGGGTGTAAGGAGGAGGGAGAGGAGGGTGTAAGTAGGAGGAGAGGAGGGAGAGGAGGCTGTAAGGAGGATGGAGAGGAGGGTGTAAGTAGGAGGAGAGGAGGGAGAGGAGGGTGTAAGGATGAGGGATCGGAGGGTGTTAGGAGGAGGAAGAAGAGGAGGAGAGGGTGGATAGAGGAGGGAGAGGAGGGTGTAAGGAGGAGGAGAGGAGGAGAGAGAGGAGGGTGTAAGGAGGAGGAGAGGAGCAGGGATATGAGGGTTAAGGAGGAGGAGAGGAGGTTATAAAGAGGAGAGGAGGAGGGAGAGGTTATAAGGAGGAGGGGAGGAGGAGGTAGACAATAGAGGAGAAGATGTCAACGAGAAGGGTAGAGTGACACATAGCGTTGCCCCACCTTACAACATCCCCCCTCCCACCTCCCAGCCGATCGTTGGTAACCATAGCAGCCTGCTAGCCATCTGGCCAGCCCAACCCTACCTTGCGGAGCTTTCTCCAGATGATCTCACATTAACTGAGGACTCAGATAATTCTTAAGCCTCCTCTATTTCAGATCCAATAACGGATAAGAGCGTATTTCAGCATGATCAACTGGCAATCAGTCCCCTCACACCTCTAGTTTACTGCCTCTCAGGATTACTGCAGTGGAGGAGAGGGGGGGGGGGGGTTCTAAAGACTTCACAAGGGTGGAGAGTATGTGTGTGTGGGGGGGGGGGGAGTCCACCTGCCAGCACCACTGAGTCTGTCAGGTTTGGAATTAGGCCAGAGGGAAGAAATGTTTTATTGACCTTTATTTTTGACAGGGAGTGATGGATAAAGGAGTAATAGTACCAATCAACGTACAAGTCGTAATACCTTTTACAGTATGTAATAAACAAAAATTGTCACGCCCTGATCTGTTTCACCTGTCCTTGTGGTTGTCTCCACCCCCCTCCAGGTGTCGCCCATCTTCCCCATTATCCCCTGGGTACTTATACCTGTGTTCTCTGTTTGTCTGTTGCCAGTTCGTCTTGTTTGTCAAGTCAACCAGCGTTTTGTCCTGCTTTTCCCCAGTCTCTCTTTTTCTTGCTCTCCTGGTTTTGACCTTTGCCTGTCCTGTCCCTGGGCCTGCCTGCCGCCCTGTGCCTTTGCCCATCCTCTGGTTTACCGACCTCTGCCTGACCTGACCCTGAGTCTGCCTGCCGTCCTGTGCCTTTGCCACTACTCTGGATTGTCGATCCCTGCCTGCCTTGACCTATCATTTGCCTGCCCCTGTTGCTGTAATAAACATTGTTACATCAACACAGTCTGCTTTTGGGTTTTACCTGAAACCTGATGAAAATTATACAAAATCAGCAAGCTGCTATAGCACACAGCCATAATCAATGACTGTCTAGGATCATTCTGTCTGGCAGAGACAGGAGCTCTTTATCTGGACTGACCGAAGACAACATGGTAGGATAGAGAGACCGACAAAACATTCATCCTCTATTTTACATTGGAATAAGGTCATTTTCAAACTTCCAACACACAGACACACATAGAACCCCCTGCAAAAGGGAAGGCCTCTCAGACAGTGTCTCAAAAAATAAATCAGTCTCGGCCAACTGCGCATATGAGGGTGTTTTTAAACCTCCCCCCAATACACACACAGAAAACACGGTGGCGGTGGCAGATAACACTAGCCTCCTCTCTCGGTAAACAACTTTTTGGATTAGGGGCGTGTGGCAGGATAATGAGGGAGGCTATCTGGCTCGCCACGGCTGCATTGTCGCCTCACTCTCAGGGGCAGGACCAAATCTTTACTCTGCTATTTATCCGCCACCCTGATAGCTTACTTATCTGTCTCAAATGCCAGGGCTGGAGGAATCTCATCTAGCTGCGCCCTTCGCCCGGCCCCCGATAGTAAGTTAATAGATATATCAGAGCTGGGGTCTGGCGGCTGAGCTGAACAGATGAAAAGGTTGCAGGGCATCATTGATTGATTAGCATAGGGAGAATGGCCGGGCTCCTTTTGACAACCCAACATTAGGGCTCAGCACAGTCCTTAAATTGCTTACTCCTCTGGCAAAGGAAGGCTGAGCTTTCAAATTACAGGGCTGTCACCTGGACCAAATGCTGGCAATTTGGGGAATGTTAATGTATATAAACAATTAAGGAGGAGAGGAGGAGAGAGGGGGGCTGGAGGAGAGGAAGAGATGGAGTGAAAATGAGAGAAGGAGAGAAAGATATATAGATAAGAAGGGAGAGAAAGAGAAACAATGGACACATCACTTGACTGCTAGTCAGTATGATAATGAAAACACAATCCAAGATGGCTTCTCCTGCATCTGTCTGTTAGTCTGTCTGTCCCTTGCCTCAGTCACAGCAGTGGACAGATACACTGCCTTCAGAAAGTACTCACACCACTTTACATGTTACACATTTTGTTGTGTTACAGCCTGAATTTAAAATGGATCAAATTCAGAATTATTTTGTCACTGGCCTACACACAATACCCCATAATGTGAAAGTGGAATTATGTTTTTTGAGCTTGTTACAAATTATTTAAAAAAATGTTAATTAGTATTCAACCCCTTTGTTATGGCAAGTAAGTTCAGGAGTAAACAAATGATTAACAAGTCACATAATAAGTTGCATGGATTCACTCTGTGCAATAATAGTGTTTAACAGGTCTTTTTAATGTAAACCTCATCTATGAATGCCACACATACAATTGTCTATAAGGTCCCTCAATTTAGCAGTGAATTCAAACACAGATTCAACCACAAAGACCGGTGAGGATTACAAATGCCTTGCAAAGAAGGTCATCTATTGATAGATGGGTAAAAAAATAAAAATAAATTGAATATCCCTTTCAGCATGGTGAAGTTCATGTCGTATTACTACTATGCTGTGTTGTCATATGTTGCTGCCATGCTATGTTGTTGTCTTCAGTCTCTTTGTATGTAATGTTGTGGTGTCTCTTGTCATGATGTGTGTTTTTTCCTATAGGTTATTTTGTTTTAATCGCAGCCCCTGTCCCCGCAGGAGCGGGTTTGCCTTTTGGTAGGCCGTCATTGTCAATAGTAATTTGTTCTTAACTGACTTGCCTAGTTAACTTCTTCTTAATAGGGGGCGCCATTTCCATGGATCTGTTTGCACTTCCTACACCTTCCACTAGATGTCAACAGTCTGTAGAACGTGGAATGTAGCTTATGCTGTGTTGTGGGGCCGGATGAGAGGGGAATGAGTCAGTGGTCTGGCAGATTGCCAGTTCCTGGTCACGCGCTTTCCTCATGATATCGCCTTGCGTTCCATAACTTATACAGACACGAAGGAATGCTCCGGTTGGAACGTTATTGGATATATATGATAACAACATCCTGAAGATTGATTCTCTACTTAGTTTGACCAGTTTATTCGACCTGTTATATAACTTTTTGAAGTTTTCGTCCGAGTTCGCCTGCATCTGAGCGAGCGTTTGGACATGTGCACTAAACATGCTAGCAAAAGTAGCTACTTAGACATAATTAATGGACATTATCAAACAAAACAACGATTTATTGTGGAACTAGGATTCCTGGGAGTGCATTCTGATGAAGATGATCAAAGGTAAGGGAATATTTATGATGTAATTTCGTATTTCTGTTGACTCCAACATGGCGGAGAAATGTTGTTATTTTTGTGCGCCGTCTCTGATTATTGCATGGTGTCTTTTTTATGTAAAGTTTTTTTTAAATCTGACACAGCGGTTGCATTAAGAACAAGTGTATCTTTAATTATATGTAAAACATGTATCTTTCATCAAAGTTTATGATGAGTATTTCTGTTATTTGACATGGCTCTCTGCAATTTTTCTGGATATTTTGGAGTCATTTCTGAACATGGCACCAATGTAAACCGAGATTTGTGGATATAAATATGCACATTATCAAACAAAACATAAATGTATTGTGTAACATGATGACCTATGAGTGTCATCTGATGAAGATCATCAAATGTTAGTGATTAATTTTATCTCTATTTCTGCTTTTTGTGACTACTATCTTTTGCTGGGAAAATGGCTGTGTTTTTCTGAGGCTATGTACTGAGCTAACGTAATCAATTGGTGTGCTTTCGCCGTGAATCCTTTTTGAAATCAGACATGTTGGCTGGATTCACAACATGTGTAGCTTTAATTTGGTGTCTTACATGTGTGATTTCATGAAAGATAGATTTTTATAGTAATATATTTGAATTTGGTGCGCTACATTTTTTCTGGCTTTTGGCCAAGTGGGACGCTACCGTCCCACATATCCCAGAGAAGTTAACACAGTGTCCAAAGAAGGGCCAGATGTATACAGAATGTTGTCGTCTGCGTAGATGTGGATCAGAGAATCACCAGCAGCAAGAGCGACATCATTAATGTATACAGAGAAAAGAGTCGGCCCAAGGATTGAACACTGTGGCACCCCCATAGAGACTGCCAGAGGTCCGGACAACAGGCCCTCCGATTTGACACACTGAACTCTATCTGAAAAGTAGTTGGTGAACCAGGCAAGGCAGTCATTTGAGAAACCAAGGCTATTAAGTCTGCAGATAAGAATGCGGTGATTGACAGAGTCAAAAGCCTTGGCCAGGTCGATGAAGATGGCTGCACAGTACTGTCTTTTAACGATGGCGGTTATGATATCGTTTAGTACCTTGAGCGTGGCTGAGGTGCACCCATGAACAGCTCGGAAACCAGATTGCATAGTTTAGAAGGTACGGTGGGATTCGAAATGGTCGGTGATCTGTTTGTTAACTTGGCTTTTGAAGATTTTAGAAGGGCAGAATGGATATAGGTCTGTAACAGTTTGGGTCTAGAGTGTCTCCCCCTTTGAAGAGGGGGATGACCGCGGTAGCTTTCCAATCTTTGGGGATCTCAGAAGATACGAAAGAGAGGTTGAGCAGGCAAGTAATACGAGTTGCAACAATTTTGGCAGAACATTTTTGAAAGAGAGGGTCCAGATTGTCTAGCCCAGCTGATTTGTAGGGATCCATATTTTGTAGCTCTTTCAGGACATCAGCTGTCTGGATTTGGGTGAAGGAGAAGCGGGGGGAGGGCTTGGGCAAGTTGCTGCAGGGGGTGCAGAGCTGTTGGCCGGGGGAGGGGTGGCCAGATGGAACGCATGTCCAGCCGTAGAAAATTGCTTAAATTATCGATTATCAGAGATTTATCGGTGGTGACGGTGTTTCCTAGCCTCAGAGCAGTGGGCAGCTGGGAGGAGGTGCTCTTATTCTCGATGGACTTTACAGTTTCCCAAAACCTTTTCGAATTAGCTCTACAGGATGCAAATTTCTGTTTGAAAAAGCTAGCCTTAGCTTTCTTAAACACGAGGTAAACGTTTGTGGGCTTAAACATAAGGTAAAGGTGTGTGGGTTTATGTTATTGGGTTTAAACATGAGGTAAATCTGTGAGGGTTTAAACATGAGCTAAATGTGTGAGGGTTTAAACCTGAGCTAAATGTTTGTGGGTCTAACCCGGCTGTGCATGATTTCTCTCCAGGAGACCAGTCGGGTAACAACCTCACAATGTCTTCAGCCAATGTGTTATCAGGTTAACGAGGCTCCCTAGGCAGGCTATGTGTGTGGTCATTCGGACTCCACTGCCTCCCCAGGCTAACGGCCATGTCTCTGGCCACCGGTCGATCTGGCCCTGCTCATTTCTCCTGTGGCTCCAGTCGATCAGCCCTTGGCCTGATCGACTGGAGCACTCACACTGGGCAGCCTCACACACATTCTCAGTCACACTGTCTCCTACCATCTTAAATTAGTGTAATTACCATAATAAAGCAACTTCAACACCTTCACAAAGACTCTGTGGACCCCTCATCCCAACATGCAGAGGAAGACCCATGGACACACACAGAGCTTACTACACAACACATAGTTATTCATACATTTTGAAGCTGCTTGCAGCACCATAGTTGTGCGTTCGATTCCAGGATGGACCACATATACTATACAGTGCCTTCAGAAAGTATTCACACCACTTGACTTTTACCACATTGTGTTGTGTTACAGCCTGAATTTCAAATGGACTGATTTTGCCTATACACAATACCCCATAATATCAAAGTGGAATTATGTTTATTGAGATTTTTGGAGATAAACAGAAAATGCTGAAATGTCTTGAGTCACTAAGTATTCAACCCCTTTGTTATAAGCCTAAATAAGTTCACGAGTAAAAATGTGCTTATATATATTAAAGGATTGGCCCCTTCTTTTCAATTTTCGCCTGAAATGACATACCCAAATCTAACTGCCTGTAGCTCAGGACCTGAAGCAAGGATATGCATATTATTGGTACCATTGGAAAGGAAACACTTAGAAGTTTGTGGAAATGTGAAAGGAATGTAGAAGAATATAACACATTAGATCTGGTAAAAGATAATACAAATTAGAAATCAACCGTTTAATTTTTTTTTTACCATCATCTTTGAAATGCAAGATAAAGGCCATAATGTATTATTCCAGCCCAGGAGCAATTTACATTTTGTCCACTAGATGGCGGTAGTGTTTGTGCAAAGTTTTAGACTGATCCAATTAACCATTGCATTTCTGTTAAAAATGTTGTATCAAGACTGCCCAAATGTGCCTAATTTGTATATCAATAACTTTTCATGTTCAAAACTCTGCACTCCTCAAACAATAGCATGGTATTATTTTACTGTAATAGCTACTGAAAATTGGACGTGCAGTTATACGAACAATAATTTAAGCTTTCTTCCAATGTCAGATATGTCTATGTCCTGGGAAATGTTCTTGTACCTTACAACATTATGCTAATTGCATTAGCCTACATTAGCTCAACCGTCCCGCAGGGGACCCACCAATCCTAAAGAAGTTTTTTAACAGGTCATATAATAAGTTGCATGTACTCACTGTGTACAATAATCTTTTTTCAATGACTACCTCCTCTCTGTACCCCATGCATACAATTAGTGCATCTATAAGGTCCCTCAGTCGAGCAGTGAATTTCAACCACAGATTCAACCACAAAGAGCAGGGAGGTTTTCCAATGTCTTGGAAAGGAGGGCACCTATTGGTGCAAACATTGAACATCCCTTTGAACATGGTGAAGTTTTTAATTACACTTTGGATGGTGTATCAATACACCCAGTCACTACAAAGATGCAGGCGTCCTTCCTAACTCAGTTGCAGGAGTGGGAGAAAACCGCTTAAAGATTTCACCATGAGGACAATGGTGACTTTAAAACACGGAGTTTAATGGCTTTGAACTGTGGATGGATTAACAACATTGTAGTTACTCCTCAAGACTAACCTGCATGACAGAGTGAAAAGAAGGAAGCCTGTACAGAATAAAAATATTCCAAAACATACATCCTGTTTGCAATAAGACACCAAACTAAAACTGCAAAAAAAATTGCAAAGAAATGAACTTCATGTCCTGAATATGAATTGTTATGCTTCAGGCAAATCCAACACAACACATCACTGAGTACTACTCAACATATCAAATCAAATCAAATTGTACTGGTCATGTACACATATTTAGCAGATGTTATTGCAGGTGTAGCGAAATGCTTGTGTTCCTAGCTCCAGCAATGCAGTAATATCTAACAATTCACAACAATAAACACAAATCTATAGTAAAAGTATGGAATAAAGAAACATTTAAATATTAGGACGAGCAACGGAGTGGCATTGAATAAAATACAGAAGAATAGAATATAGTATATACATATGAAATTAGTAAAGCAGTATGCAAACATTATTTAAGTGACCAGTGATTTGATGCCATGTCTATGTGTATAGGGCAGCAGCCTCTAAGGTGCAGGGTTGAGTAGTCGGGTGGTAACCGGCTAGTGATGGCTATTTAACAGTCTGATGGCCTTGAGATAGAAGCTGTTTTTCAGTCTCTCAGTCCCAGCTTTGATACACCTATTTATTGCATTTATTGTAGCTGGGGATTTCTGGCTAAGGCTAATCTGAAAACAAGGCTCCCTAAATTTTATCAGCATATTGAATGCGCGACCCGGGCGGCAAAACCCTGGGTCATTGTTATACTAACTTCCGCGACGCATATACCGCCCTCGTTTTGGAAAATCTGACCACGACTCCATTTTGTTGCTCCCAGCCTATAGACAGAAACTAAAACAGGAAGCGCCCGTGCTCAGGTCTGTTCAACGCTGGTCCGAACAATCGGTTTCCACGCTTCAAGATTGCTTCGATCACGTAGACTGGGATATGTTCCACATAGCGTCGGACAATAACATTGATGAATACGCTGATTCGGTGAGCGAGTTTATTAGCAAGTGCATCGGTGACGTTGTACCCACAGCGTCTATTAAAACATTCCCCAACCAGAAACCGTGGATTGATGGCAGCATTCGCGCAAAACTGAAAGTGCGAACCATTGCTTTCAATCAGGGCAAGGTGACCTGAAACATGACTGAATACAAACAGTGTAGCTATTCCCTCCGCAAGGCAATCAAAGAAGCTAAGCGTAAGTATAGAGACAAAGTAGAGTCGCAATTCAACGGCTCAGACACGAGAGGTATGTGGCAGGGTCTACAGTCTACCACGGACTACAAAAGGAAAACCAGCCCCGTCGCGGACCACGATGTCTTGCTCCCAGACAAACTAAACAACTTCTTTGCTGGCTTTGAGGACAACACAGTGCCACTGAAATGGCCCGCTACCAAAACCTGCGGGCTCTCCTTCACTGCAGCCAATGTGAGTAAAACATTTAAACGTGTTAACCCTCGCAAGGCTGACGGCATCCCCAGCCGCGTCCTCAGAGCATGCGCAGACCAGCTGGCTGGTGTGTTAACGGACATATTCAATCAATCCTTATCCCAGTCTGCTGTTCCCACATGCTTCAGGAGGGCCACCATTGTTCCTGTTCCCAAGAAAGCGAAGGTAACTGAGCTAAATTACTATCACCCTGTGGCACTTCCGTCATCATGAAGTGCTTTGAGAGACTAGTCAAGGACCATATCTCCTCCACCCTACCTGACGCCCTAGACCCACTCCAATTTGCTTACCGCCCCAATAGGTCCATAGACGACGCAATCGCAATCACATTGCACACTGCCCTGACCCATCTGGACAAGAGGAATACCTATGTAAGAATGCTGTTCGACTACAGCTCAGCATTTAACACCACAGTACCCTCCAAACTCGTCATTAAGACCCTGGATCTCGACCACGCCCTGTGCAACTGGCTCCTGGACTTTCTGATGGGCCGCCCCCAGGTGGTGAGGGTAGGTAACAACATCTGCACCCCGCTGATCCTCAACACTGGGACCCCACAAGGGTGCGTTCTCAGCCCTCTCCTGCACTCCCTGTTCACCCATGACTGCGTGGCCATGCACGCCTCCAACTCAATCATCAAGTTTGCAGATGACACTACAGTGGTAGGCTTGATTACCAACAACAATGAGACGGCCAACAAGGAGGAGGTGAGTGCCCTCAGAGTGTGGTGTCAGGAAAATAACCTCACACTCAATGTCAACAAAACAAAGGAGATGATCGTGGACTTCAGGAAACAGCAGAAAGAGCACCTCCCTATCCACATCGACGGCACAGTAGTGGAGAAGGTGGAAAGTTATAACTTATTTGGGAAAGGGGGCAGTATTGAGTAGCTTCGATGAATAAGGTGCCCAGAGTAAACTGCTTGTTACCCAGGCCCAGAAGCTATGATATGCATATAAGTAGTAGATTTGGATAGAAAACACTCTAATGTTACCAAAACTGTTAAAATAATGTCTGTGAGTATAACATAACTCATATGGCAGGCAAAAACCTGAGACAAATCCATCAGGAAGTGGAAAATCTGAGGTTTGTAGTTTCATTTATGTGATTGTCTATCCCATATGCTGTGTCTATGGGGCCAGATTGCACTTCCCATGGCTTCCAGCAGATGTCAACAGTCTTTAGAAAGTTGTTTGAGGCTTTTATTGTGGAAGGGGGTCGAATAAGAGCTTTTTCAACAAGTGGAGGCCAATGAGTTGTTTTCTGCGTGGTCACGCGGGCGCGCCGTTCATTCTTTTTCCTCTGTAATGGATACGCTATTGTCCGGTTTGAAAATGATTGAAGATTTATTATAAAAAGACCCTAAGGATTGATTGTAAACATCGTATGACATGTTTCTACAAACTGTAATGGAACTCTTTTGACTTTTCGTCTGGATTTTGCGCTCGCGCATTGTGCCTTTGGAATAGTGAACTAAACGCGCGAACAAGACGGAGGTATTTGGACATAAATATGGACGTAATCGAACAAAACTAAAATTTCTTGTGGAAGTGGGAGTCCTGGGAGTGCATTCCGAGGGAAATCAGCAAAGGTAAGTGAATATACATAATGCTATTTCTGACTTTTGTTGACTCCACAATTTGGCGGGTAACTGTATGGCTTGCTTTGGTGGCTGAACGCTGTACTCAGATTATTGAATATTGTGCTTTTGCCGTAAAGCTTTTTTGAAATCTGACACAGCGGTTGCATTAACTTCTTAGCGCTAGGGGCCATATTTTTTTATATTTTTTTTAATAACGTGCCCAACGTAAACTGACATTTTCTCTGGCCCAGATCGTAGAATATGCATATAATTTACAGATTAAGATAGGAAACACTCCAAAGTTTCCAAAACTGTCAAAATATTGTCTGTGAGTATAACAATACTTATTCTGCAAGCGAAAATCTGAGAAAATGTAACCCGGAAGTGATATTTAAAAAAAGAAATCTGTGTTCCCTGGCCCGTCTAACCTCCATTTAAAGGGGTATCAACCAGATTCCTTTTCCATTTGCTTCCTCAGGCTGTGACCAGGCTTTTCTTTTGAAAGATGAGCGAGTTTTTTCAAAAGTAGTCAGGTGTCCTCTGAATATTTCCTGCGCGCGAGAGAGGGGCACCCCATTTTCCTTTTGTCTCTTAACTTCTTGCGACTACAGGGGGTGCTGTTTTCTCATTAGCATAATTGCATTACAGATTAAACGGCTTCCTACTAAATTCTTGCTCGTACAATATGCATATTATTACTAATATTGGATAGAAAACACTCTCTAGTTTCTATAGGCGTTGGAATTTTGTCTCTGAGTGGAACAGAACTCATTCTACAGCAATTTCCCTGACATGGAGTCAGATTTCACACATTTTGGCCCCTGATCTGGAGTCAGTTTAAAGGCCACTGTGAACGCTATCAGGATACGGACACTGCTTACGTCTTCCCCTGGATGCCTTTACGTGATGACGATTTGAATGGTATCGATTGCGCAATCACAGCCCCTATAAAACAAAAACACGTGTAGGTAGGAACTCTTTTCCAGATGCGTCGGGCGCGCGGTGCACACCGACCTGCTCTTTTTCCAAGCATTAGTGTAGCCAGTTATATTTCTCCGGTCATGTTTCTACTCGTTATAGGAGTTAAAAACATCATAAGGTAGTTAATTTAAACCGTTTTATAGCAATTTATATCCGTTTAGTGCGATTTTGGGACATTTATTTCTGAGACACTGTGAATCTCTGGGCACGGTTCCAGTTCATGCCGAACGCAATGGGCATTTCTACATGGCAAGAGGACAGCTTTCGACCAAAAGACGATTAGACCCAAGAAAGGAATCTTTGCCCAAGATTCTGATGGAAGAACAGCTCAAAGTAGGAACAATTTATTATGATAAATCGTGTTTCTGTCGAGAAATGTTAATCGCTTATGACGCCATTTTGTTTGACGTAGCTTCGCTTGGCGCAAACTGTATTGAAAAGTAAGGATCATTTAAAAAATGTAAATCAGCGATTGTATTAAGAATTAAATTGTCTATCAATCGCTGTCCACCCTATATTTTTTAGTCACGTTTATGAGTATTTATGTATACGACTAGATCACTGTCTAATATGGCGCACGACATTGTCTGACCAGCTGGGCAACTTTTGTCATTGTCTAACCATGATTTTGGTGGCTAAATATGCACATTTTCGAACAAACTGTATATGTATCTTGTAATGTGATGTTACAGGAGTGTCATCTGAAGAATTCTGAGAAGGTTAGTGAAAAAATTAATATATTTTGGCGATGTTTACGTTATCGCTCTCTTTGGCTAGAATCAATGCTCTGGTAACGTTTGCATATGTGGTATGCTAATATAACGATTTATTGTGTTTTCGCTGTAAGACACTTAGAAAATCTGAAATATTGTCTGTATTCACAGGATCTGTGTCTTTCGATTAGTGTATGCTGTGTATTTTTACGAAATGTTTGATGATTAGTAATTAGGTAAACACGTTGCTCTATGTATTTATTCTAGTCCATTTGTGACGGTGGGTGCAATTGTAAACTATGATATCTACCTGAAATATGCACATTTTTCTAACAAAACCTATCCTATACCATAAATATGTTATCAGACTGTCATCTGGTGAGGTTTTTTCTTGGTTAGTGGCTATCAATATCTTAGTTTAGCCGAATTGGTGATAGCACCTGATGGAGTAAGAAACTGATGGAGTTAGAAAAGTGGTATCTTTTGCTAACGTGGTTAGCTAATAGATTTACATATTTTGTCTTCCCTGTAAAACATTTAAAAAATCTGAAATGGTGGCTTTATTCACAAGATCTGTATCTTTCATTAGGTGTCTTGGACTTGTGATTTAATGATATTTAGATGCTACTATTTAATTGTGACGCTATGCTAGGCTATGCTACTCAGTGTGGGGGGGGTGGGGGGTGATCCCGGACCCGGGGTAGATACTCGTGAAAGGTTAATGAATAGGTTATGGTCCGGGTGAAATATTATCGATTATGTTTGTTAATTAAAAACAACCTGAGGATTGATTATAAAAAACATTGGACATGTTTCTACGACCATTACGGATACTTTTTGAGATTTGTCGAACAGAACACGGCTTTGATTTTCTGAACATAATGCGCAACCCAAATGGCGTTTTTTTGTGATAAAAGTAATATTTATCGAACAAAAATAACATTTGTTGTGTAACTGGGAGTCTCGTGAGTGGAAACATCCGAAGATTATCAAAGGTAAGTGATTCATTTCATTGCTTTTCTGACTTTCGTGACCAAGCTAACCAAGCTAATATAAGGCTAGCTGTTGTAGCATTGAAAGCTACACTCACAAAAGCTTGGATTTCTTTCGCTGTAAAGTATATTTTCAAAATCTGACACGATAGGTGGATTAACAACAAGCTAAGCTGTGTTTTGGTATATTTCACTTGTGATTGCATGATTATAAATATTTTTAGGAATATTTTTTAATCTGATACGTTTGGAAGTTTTCATCTTCCTTTCAGGACCGGAACGAGCCTGTAGTTTTCTCAGCATAGCGCGCAACCCAAATTGTGTTTTTTGTTATAAAAGTAATATTTATCTAACAAAAATGACATTTATTGTGTAACTGGGAGTCTCGTGAGTGCAAACATCCGAATATTATCTAAGGTAAGCGATTAATTTTATTGCTTTTCTGAATTTCGTGACCATGCTAATTTGGGACTAGCTGTTGTAGCATTGAAAGCTACACTCACAAAAGCTTGGATATCTTTCGCTGTAATTTATTTTTTCAAAATCTGACACGATAGGTGGATTAAATATATTTTGGTATATTTCACACTTATAAATATTTTTAGTAATATTTTTGCATTTGGCGCCCTGCAATTCTAGCGGTTGTTTAGGAAAGGGATCCCGTAAAAGGGATCCGTAGCGCAGAGAAGTTAAGAACAAGTTTATCTTTAATTCTATGTAAAACAGGTATCTTTCATCAAAGTTTATGATGAGTGTTTCTGTTATTTGATGTGGCTCTCTGCAATTTCTCTGGATGTTTTTGAGGCATTTCTGAACATGGCACCAATGTAAACTGAGGTTATTGGATATAAATATGAACTTTATCGAACAAAACATACATTTATTGTGTAACACTGAGTCCTGGGAGTGTCATCTGATGAAGATCGTCAAAGGTTAGTGATTAATTTTATCTATATTTCTGCTTTTTGTGACACCTCTCTTTGGTTGGAAAATGGCTGAATGCTTTCTGTGACTAGGCGCTGTCCTAAAATAATGATATGTTGTGCTTTAGCCGTAAAGCCTTTTTGAAATCAGACACTATGGTTGGATTAACGACAAGTGTATCTTTAAAATGGTGTAAAATACTTGTATGTTTGAGGAATTTTAATTATGAGATTTCTGTTGTTTTGAATTTAGCGCCCTGCAATTTCACTGGCTGTTGGCGAGGAGGGACGCTAGCGTCCCGAACTATCCCAGAGTGGTCTAACGAGTCACAAACCCGGATCCGGGATCCCCCCCATCAAAAAAGCTGACTAGCATAGCCTAGCCTAAAGCCACAGGGATATCATATAATAAAATGTTCATGAAATCACAAGTCCAAGACACCAAATGAAAGATACACATCTTGTGAATCCAGCCATCATTTCTGATTTTTAAAATGTTTTACAGGGAAGACACAATATGTATTTCTATTAGCTAACCACCATAGCAAAAGACACAACTTTTTTTTCCCACCATTTTTTTCCTGCATAGGTAGCTATCACAAATTCGACCAAATAAAGATATAAATAATCACTAACCAAGAAACAACTTCATCAGATGACAGTCTGATAACATATTTATTGTATAGCATATGTTTTGTTCGAAAAATGTGCATATTTCAGGTATAAATCATAGTTTTACATTGCAGCCACCATCACAACTCTCACCAAAGCAACTAGAATAACTACAGAGAGCAACATGAATTACCTAAATACTCATCATAAAACATTTATGAAAGATACACAGCGTACAGCAAATGAAAGACAAAGATCTTGTGAATCCAGCCAATATTTCAGATTCTTTAAGTGTTTTACAGCGAAAACACAATTTAGCATTATATTAGCTTACTACAATAGCCAACCACACAGCAGCATTGATTCATGCACGTTAGCGATAGCGAATAAACCGGCAAAAGATATTAATTTTTTCACTAACCTTCTCAAAACTTCATCAAATGACAGTCCTATAACATCATATTACACAATACATATATTGTTTGTTCGAAAATGTGCATATTTAGCGTCACAAATCGTGGTTATACAATGAGAATAGTAGCCAAGCTGCCAACAAAATGTCGGGAGAAATCTTGGGAGAGGCACCTAATCTAATCAATAACTAATCATAAACTTGACTAAAAAATACAGGTTGGACAGCAAATGAAAGACACATTAGTTCTTAATGCAACCGCTGTGTTAGATTTTTAAAATTAACGTTACTACGACATACAGCGTGCGCTAAAGCGAGACCGCACTGAAATTAATGGCCGAATAATAGTTTTACATTTTTCAACAGAACAACGAATTAACATCATAAATAGTTCTTACTTTTTGATGAGCTTCCATCAGAATCTTGTGCAAGTGGTCCTTTGTCCAGAATCATCGTTGCTCGGTTGTAGATTGCCGTCTTCAATTTAGGAATTAGCAGCAAACATTAGCTGTGTGGCCCAGACGTGCCCAACTCTTCATAACGCAGCACAAAGAAATATCCGAAAATCGCAATATACTGATATAAACTGATATAACTCGGTTTAAAATAACTACATTATGATGTCTTTAACACCTATATCGAATAAAATCAGAGCCGGATATATCTAAGGCCTATAACGAGAGCTTTTCAGAATGCCATCCTGAGGTCCTCCTTTGCGCCATGACGAACGTTGAAAAGAGTGCACCCCCGGTTCCATGAGCCTTTATATGGCCTCAGATCTGCCTAGCAACACCATTACAATTCTCACTGCTTACTGACATCTAGGGGAAATCGTATGCAGTGCATGTCGACTCATACATCACATGCAATTTAATAAACTGACCCTGGAACAGAGCATTGATTTCAGATTTCTCACTTCCTGACAGGAAGTTAGCTGCAACTTGAGTTCTGTTTTACTCACAGATATAATTCAAACGGTTTTAGAAACTAGAGAGTGTTTTCTATCCAATAGTAATAATAATATGCATATTGTACGAGCAAGAAATGAGTACGAGGCAGTTTAATTTGGGAACAAATTTTTACAAAGTCGAGATGGCGCCCCCCTATTGACAAGAAGTTTTAAGTTCCTCGACGAACACATCACAGACAAACTGAAATGGTCCACCAACACAGACAGCTGGTTGAAGAAGGTGCAGCAGCGCCTCTTCAACCTCAGGAGGCTGAAGAAATGTGGCTTGTCACCAAAAACACTCATAAACTTTTACAGATGCACAATTGAGAGCATCCTGTCGGGCTGCATCACCGCCTGATACGGAAACTGCTCCGCCTACAACCGGAAGGCTCTCCAGAGGGTAGTGAGGTCTGCAAAACGCATCACCAGGGGCAAATTACCTACTCTCCAGGACAGCTACAGCACCCGATGTCACAGGAAGGCCAAAAAGATCATCAAGGACAACAACCACCCGAGCCACTGCCTGTTCACCCCGCTATCATCCAGAAGGCGAGGTCAGTATAGGTGCATCAAAGCGGGTACTGAGAGACTGAAAAACAGCTTCTATCTCAAGGCCATCAGACTGTTAAACAGCCATCACTAACATTGAGTGGCTGCTGCCAACATACTGACTCATCTCTAGCCACTTTAATAATGAAAAATGTATGTAATAAATGTATCACTAGCCACTTTAAACAATGCAGTTTATATAATGTTTACATACCCTACTTTACTCATCTCATACGTATATACTGTACTCTATACCATCTACTGCATCTTGCCTATGCCGTTCGGCCATAGCTCGCTCATATATTTTTATGTACATATAATTATTAATTCCTTTACACTTGTGTGTATAAGGTAGTTGTTGTGAAATTCTTAGGTTAGATTACTTGTTAGATATTACTGCATGGTCGGAACTAGAAGCACAAGCATTTCGCTACACTCACATTAACATCTGCTAACCATGTGTATGTGACAAATAACATTTGATTTGATTTGTACTGACGTCTCCTTCTGGATGGTAGCGGGGTGAACAGGCCGTGGTTCGCCTGGTGATCTTTTTGGCCTTCCTGTGACATTGGGTGCTGTAGGTATCCTGGAGGACAGGCAGTGTGTCCCCGGTGATGCGTTGGGCAGACCTCACCACTTCTGGAGAGCCCTGCAGTTGCGGGTGGTGCAGTTGCCATACCAGGAGGTGATACAGCATGACAGGATGCTCTCAATTATGCATCTGTAAAGGTTTGTGAGAGTGTTAGGGTCCAAGCCACATTTTTTTACCTTCCTGAGGTTGAAGAGGCGCTTTTGCGCCTTTTTCACCACACTGTCTGTGTGGAGGAACTTGCAGCTTTTTCACCTTCTCCACTGTGATCCTGTTGATGTGGATAGGGAAGTGCTCCCTCTGCCGTTTCCTGAAGCTCCTTTGTTTCATTGACGTTGAGGGAGAGGTTATTTTCCTGGCACTACTCCGCCAGGGCACTCACCTCCTCCGCCAGGGGCCTCTTGTCATTGTTGCTAATCAGGCCTACTACTGTTGCGTCCCTCTGCAAACTTGATGATTGAGTTGGAGGCGTGCGTGGCCAAGCAGTCATGGGTGAACAGAGAGTACAGGAGGGGGCTGAGCACGCACCCTTGTGGAGCCCCTGTGTTGAAGATCAGCGACCACCTGGGGGGCGGCGCATCAGGAAGTCCAGCACCCAGTTGCACGGGGCGGGCTCAAGATTAATGATGAGCTTGGAGGGTACTATGGTGTTGAAGGCTGAGCTATAGTCAATGAACAGCATTCTTACATAGGTATTCCTCTTGTCAAGATGGGTTAGGGCAGTGCGATGGCGATTGCATCATCTGTGGATATATTGGTACGGTATGCAAATTTAAGTGTGACTAGGGTGTCAGGTAAAGTAGTGGTGAAATAATCTAGCCTCTCAATGCACTTCATGAAGACAAAAGTGAATGCTACGGAGTAAGAGTCATTGAGTTCACTTACCTTTGCTTTCTTGGATACAGGAACAGAGGGGGACATCTTGAAGCATGTGGGGACAGCAGACTGGGATAGGGAGAGATTCAATATGTCCTTAAACACTCCAGCCAGCTGGTCTGCACATGCTCTGAGGACACGACTAGGGATGCCATCTGGGACGGGAGCCTTGCGAGGGTAAACACGCTTAACTTCTTACGACTGAAATCCCGTTAACGGGATCGATTTGACAACAGCCAGTGAAAGTGCAAGGCGCCAAATTCAAACAAGAGAAATCTCGTAATTAAAATTCCTCAAACATACAAGTATTTTAAACCATTTTAAAGATAAACTTGTTGTTAACTTCTTGACGCTAGAGGTCAGATTATTTATATTTTTTTAAATAACGTTCGCAAGGTAAATGGACTATTTCACAGGTCCAGATCGTAGAATATGCATATAATTTACAGATTATGATAGAAAACACTCCAAAGTCTCCAAAACTGTCAACATATTGTCTGTGAGTATAACAAAACTGATTCTGCAGGCGAAAACCTGAGAAAATATAACCCGGAAGTGATATATATTTTTTTTAATCTGTGTTTCCTGGCCAGTCTTTCTTCCATTTAAAGGGGTATCAACCAGATTCCTTTTCCAATGGCTTCCTCAGGCTGTGACCAGGCTGTGACCAAGTAGTCAGGTGTCCTCTGAATAGTTCCTGCGCGCGAGAGGGGAGCTCTCCATTTTCCTTTTCTCTCTTATTGAATAAGATACGGTCCGGTTGAAATATTATTGATTATGTTTGTTAAAAACAACCTGAGGATTGATTATAAAAAACATTTGACATGTTTCTACGACCATTACGGATACCTTTTGGAATGTTCGTCGAATGGACGCTGTTTTTTTCTGAACATAACGCGCAACCCAAACTAACATTTGTTGTGTAACTGGGAGTCTCGTGAGTGCAAACATCCGAAGATTATCAAAGGTAAGCGATTAATTTTATTGCTTTTCTGACTTTCGTGACCATGCTAATTTGGGGCTAGCTGTTGTAGCATTGAAAGCTACACTCACAAAAGCTTGGATTTCTTTCTCTGTAAAGCATATTTTCAAAATCTGACACAATAGGTGGATTAGCAACAAGCTAAGCTGTGTTTTGGTATATTTCACTTGTGATTCAATGATTATAAATATTTTTTGTAATATTTTTGAATTTGGCGCCCTGCAATTCAGCGGTTGTTTAGGGAAATTATCCCGTAATCGGGATCTGTGCGCAGAAAGGTTAATCTCACCACAGTGTCCGATTTCAAAAAGGCTTTACGACAAAAGCCTACCATGCGATTATGTTAGGTCAGCGCCAAGTCACAGAAAAACACAGCCATTTTTCCAGCCAAAGAGAGGAGTCACAAAAAGCAGAAATAGAGATACAATTAATCACTAACCTTTGATGATCTTCATCAGATGACACTCATAGAACTGTTCTGTCCCTGAACAGGAGCTGGCTAGTAGAGAGAGGTGACTGTGCTGTCCCTGAACAGGAGCTGGCTAGTAGGGAGAGGTGACTGGGCTGTCCCTGAACAGGAGCTGGCTAGTAGAGAGAGGTGACTGGGCTGTCCCTGAACAGGAGCTGGCTAGTAGAGAGAGGTGAGTGGGCTGTCCCTGAACAGGAACTGGCTGGGAGAGAGAGGTGAGTGGGCTGTCCCCCTTAGCGTTAGGACCATGGCTAACATCTCTCTCCCCAGCTCTGTGTATTTCTGTCTTTCTGCAGCGTATCAGGCCTGATGTTTGCTATGGCACTTTAACTCTCTGGCGCTTTTCTGGGAGATGAAGAAGTGTCTGGATTGGATAATGTGGCCTGTCACACACACACACTTACACAAACACACACACACTCACAGACAGATTCGTGCACTGTTGTGTTAGAGCGATTGTTTCAAGTCATTGTGTCTACTTGAGTTGCCGTCTGTGTGTAGAAGAAGTGTGTTAGAGTCGGTGGCAGGTGAACAGTTATATCTGCCTCTTTTGTCAGTTGATGATCTGGAAGATATGGATGGGAGCATGGAGTGGTCAGAGTAAAGAGGTCAAGAGGGCATGAATCATGGATAGAAGATAAAAACTAATTTTAATGTGTGTGGTTGATACTTAGCCTAGTGCAGAGGGAGAGAGAGTCTGAGAGACACACACACTGACCCTGCTGTTTCCTAAGAGCTCTCCTCTCTCTTTTCCTCTTCCTCTCCATCTCTCTCTCCCTCTTTTTCTCCTTCTCTCTCTCTCTCTCTCCCTCTCTCTCCATCTCTCTCTCCACCTCTCTCTATCCATCTCTCTCTCTCTCTCTCTCTCTCTCTCTCTCTTCCTCTCCATCTCCCTCTTCCTCTCCATCTCTCTCTCCCTCTTTTTCTCCTCTCTCTCTCCCTCTTCCTCTCCTTCTCTCTCCATCCCTCTCTCTATCTCTTCCTCTCCATCTCCCTCTCTCTCTCTCCCTCTTTCTTTTCTTCTCTCTCTCTCTCTCTCTCGCTCTTCCTCTCCATCTATCTTTCTTCCTCTCTTTTTCTCCCTCCCTCTTCCTCTTTTTGTCTCTATCCTTTCCATCTCTCTTTCTCCCTCTTTCTCTCCTTCTCTCTGTCTCTCTCTCCCTCTTCCTCTCATTCTCTCTCCCCTTTCTCTCCATCTTTCTCTTGCTCTTCCGCTCCTTCTCTCTCCCTCTTCCTCTCCCTCTCTCTCTCTTCATCTCCTCTCTCTCCCTCTTCCTCTCCTTCCTCTCCTCTCTATCTCCTTCTTCCTCTCCTCTCTCTCTCCTCTCCTCTCTCTCTACCTCTTCCTCTCTCTCCCTCTTCCTCTCTCTCCCTCTCTCTCTATTCCTCTCATTCTCCCTCTCTCTATTCCTCTCCTTCTCCCTCTCTATTCCTCTCCCTCTCTCCTTCTTCCTCTCCTTTCCTCTTCCTCTTTTCTCTGCTCAAGTAGGATATGTTATTTTGAAGCAGCTCTAGCAGAATAATCCCCTGGGATACTTGACCTTTAGAGAGAGAGAAAGAGAGAGGGAGAGAGAACCATGAGGCTAAATGGCCCATGCCTCCCTGGGGGGGCTGCATTTGTGGTGTCCAGTGCTAGCTTTGTAAAGGGCTTTCACTTCGATTAGGGACGTTTGGGAGGAGAATTCACTTAAAGGCTGAGAGAGGGAGAACGCTACTTGCTCTGTCCATGCTGTTCAGATCACAAGAGGTTTCCCTGTAATGCCACTTCATTCTGTGAGATGTGGTGAAGGTAAATGTGTGACCAGTCAAAAAGGGTGTAATGCATCTGGACCTACCATCACCCTGGGGGGATAATGGTTGTGATTGCTGTTGATTCCCGTCTCACCCCAAAGTAGCTGATGTAGAGAGAGGACATGGGAGAGAGAGAGGAGAAAAGAGAGAGGTAAGGACAGAAAGTCCCTGGTTTCTCTCTCTCTCCCTTTCTCTCTCTCTTTCCCTCTGGCCTGAAGACAATGAGGGGGAAACCCCCCTGATAAGTCCTTGTGTCACAGCAGACCCAAGTAGCTCAGCTTTAACTTCTTGTCTCTTCCTTTTCGCTAGTTATTTTTTCCTCCCTCTCTCACTCAATCCCTCCATGGCAGTAAAACAGAGGAGGCAAGGCAGTGGCTTGACATTGCTTCTGGGAAGTGCTCCAAACCGAGTGTTAAAATAATTTCAGGTTAGATAAAGCTCGGTGTGAGCCTGGAGCGAGCCCGGGGACATCACAACGCTCATCTTCGTTTAGAATAAAGCGGCCACGCAGAGAGGAGGCCTGCAGGCAACCAGGGCCCTGGCACACACACACAGAGGGAGGACCTGTGTTTGTGTGTGTGCGCTTGTTGGCCTCTCTGACTGTACAGAGGAGAGACAGTTATGGGTGTAGCTAGCATACTCTATAGTTTACCCCATGTTTTAACCCTCACTAAGAATCTTGAGAGACACAAGCACAGTGAAGACACATTATTGCACCAGGCATACATATCCACATACTGTAATGAGTACTCAGGGAGAAAAAGGTGTAGATTCCCACACAGAGCTAGGCAGGTGTTTATTTTTTTCGCCTTCACAGAAGGCAGGAATCGTCGTCGCAAGCAGGCAATGGTCATACACAGGTGGGAAAACAGGCAGGTGAATCACAACTAGGACTGAAGACTATAACTGGTTCTCACAAAACGAGCTAGGAAAAGGCTTAGTTGAGTCAAAACGAACAATACCTCACAAAGGCACAAACAGAATGAACTGAACTAAATAAGGAGCTGATAAGACCAGGTGAGTAACTAACACAGGTGAAAACAATGAAAGACATTGCTACGTACAAGAAAGCAACGAAACAGAACACAAGGTTCACTAAGAAAATAAATGCAGAACCTTAAACATACGCACATCTGTTTTGATTGACACACAATCAGTAGGATATTGCTCCTCTGAAAAATGTCTAGTGAATTTGAATATTTGCATGGTTTTCAATTCCTTCCACAGTAATGTTGAGATGATGGGTCGCTGGGCTTAACTTGCTCAGATTAGTGGCCAGGCTGCAGCCTACTGTCAGAGAGGAGAAAATAGGTGTCCATGTGATCCTAACGAATCATCCACAAGTTTAAGTCCAGGCCAATGACATTCCCTCTTAAAAAACCCTGCATAAGCTGGTTTAAAGACCTGAAGATGTAAATCCAGGGCAACCTGTTGAAAATGAAACAATCAGACAACACAGAGAGACAGACTGACACATTCTTGCACATGGTAGAATATGCATGGATAAAACCACACTCTCAGATGGCACAGTACACACTAAGAAATACACTGAAAGTACAAAACATTAAGAACACCTGCTCTTTCAAATCAAATTTCTATTGGTCACATACACGTGTTTAGCATATGTTATTGAGGATGTAGTGAAATGCTTGTGCTTCTAGCTCCAACAGTGCAGTAAGACATAGAATGACCAGGTGAATCCAGGTGAGCGCTATGATCCCTTATTGATGCCACTTGTTAAACCCACATCAGTCAGTGTAGATGAAGGGGAGGAGACACGTTAAAGAAGGATTTTTGAGCCTTGAGACAATTGAGACATGGATTGTGTATGTGTGCCATTCAGAGGGTGAATGGGCAAGACAAAATATTTAAGTGCCTTTGAACAGGGTATGGTGGTAGGTGCCAGGCGCACCGGTTTGTGTCAAGAACTGCAACGCTGCTCGGGTTTCACACTCAACACTTTCCCCCGTTTATTAAGAATGGTCCAATACCCAAATGATATCCATCCAATTTGACACAACTGTGGGAAGCATTGGAGTCAACATGGGCCAGCATCCCTGTGGAACGCTTTCGACACCTTGTAGAGTCCATGCCCCGACGAATTGAGGCTGTTCTGAGGGCAAAAGGGGTGTGACTCAATATTTGGAAGGTGTTCCTAATTCTTTGTCCACTCAGTGTATAGGCCTTTATACATATTCTCTGACAACCTGCCAAAGTAGACTGAAACAACAGAGATACAAAATAAATGCAAAAACAATGTTTTGTAACAATAATAACCTTTAACCTTACTGATGTACCGGCAGCATCCCAGTAGGAGAGGAAGACAAGTGTGCAAAACAGGTGTCAGATTCTGTGTGCCGAGTTGTTACTGGTTACAGTGGACGCCATAGCAACATGCTCAGGACAAGACCAGCATATTTATATTCCGGACTCTGGTACGGAAGCAAAGTTCCTGCAATTCTATCCATTTTGCCATGGGGTTTTGAACTGTGTATTTAAATACTGGATTCAACATAGCTCATTCTAAAATGTCTACTACTCTACGTTACATTTTGTCACGGTCAATTCCATGTAAAAAGTTCCATGAGCACCAACATCTGAAGTTCATAGGAGAATGTCAAATTGGGTGTCAAAGGAAAGCTAAGAGTCTATGTCTTTTTTAAATGAAGGCATACAGTGGGGCAAAAAAGTATTTAGTCAGCCACCAATTGTACAAGTTCTCCCACTTAAAAAGATGAGAGAAATCCTAAAAATCACATTGTAGGATTTTTAATGAATTTATTTGCAAATTATGGTGGAAAATAAGTATTTGGTCAATAACAAAAGTTTATCTCAATACTTTGATACATACCCTTTGTTGGCAATGACAGAGGTCAAACGTTTTCTGTAAGTCTTCACAAGGTTTTCACACACTGTTGCTGGTATTTTGGCCCATTCCTCCATGCAGATCTCCTCTAGAGCAGTGATGTTTTGGGGCTTTTATTGTCCCCAGCACAAGGATGTAATGAGCATGCTGTTTAATCAGCTTCTTGATACGCCACACCTGTTAGGTGGATGGATTATCTTGGCAAAGGAGAAATGCTCACTAACAAGGATGTAAAAAAAAATCCACACAAAATTTGAGAGAAACAAGATTTTGTGCATATGGAACCTTTCTGGGATATTTTATTTCAGCTAATGAAACATGGGAACAACGCTTTACATGTTGTTTTTATATTTTTGTTCAGTTTACAGTATGTACAATATGTCTGTTTTTTCCACAGAGCAAGTACTCTCTGTTTTTCATATATGCAAAGTCACTAACTATACATTCATGTACATATGTGCATACTACCTCAATTGGCTAGACCAACCAGTGCTCCCGCACAGTGGCTAACCGGGCTATCTGCATTGTGTCCCGCACCCCACCACCAGCCAACCCCTCTTTACGCTACTGCTACTCTCTGTTCATCAAATATGCATAGTCACTTTAACCATATATACAGTACATGTACATACTACCTGAATCAGCCTGACTAATCGGTGTCTGTATGTAGCCTCGCTACTGTATATAGCCTCGCCACTGTCTTTTTACTCTTGTTTTATTTCTTTACCTACCTATAGTTCACCTAATACCTTTTTTGCACTATTGGTTAGAGCCTGTAAGTAAGCATTTCACTGTAAGGTCTACACCTGTTGTATTCAGCGCACGTGACAAATAAACTTTGATTTGATTTGGTGCATAAAGCGTTGTGAACGCTAATGACGTCTCAGTAGTTTGTGAGGGCAGGACAGAGAGCTACGAGACCGCTGCGCCGCTCTGACGGACAGCCACCATTGTTCAGGCCAGCTCGTATCTCTGGGCGACGAGTTGCCTAGGTGCTCTTGTCGCGGTGATACAGATGGACTGAAATGAAGAGAGCTCATCCCTCTCACTCAATTACTGACCCTGACAGCTTGCCATTGTCTGCTGGGCTCTATCATTAACGTCACTTATAAACTAGCTAGCTAGCACGCCATTTATAAATAGAACGGTCTGCTCAGCCATCAGCACTTTCAGGGAACACCACACACACACACACACACACACACACACACACACACACACACACACACACACACACACACACACACACACACACACACACACACACACACACACACACACACACACACACACACACACACACACACACACACACACACACACACACACACAAGTGTGAATGTGTGTGTGTGCACATATGCACACACAAAAAACTCACACAAACTCGAAAACACACACTACACACCACAAACTCAATCAAGAACTGACCTACCGGAACCTGACCTACCGGAACCTGACCTACTGGAACCTGACCTACCGGAACCTGACCTACTGGTACCTGACCTACCGGAACCTGGACGCAGCTGACTACTATTTCTCGTCGCACATTTGTCTTCACTAGCTACAGTATGGGAGAGGAAAACTAACAGCTACAGTATGGGAGAGGAAAACTAACAACTACAGTATGGGTGAGGAAAACTAACAACTACAGTATGGGAGAGGAAACCTAACAGCTACAGTATGGGAGAGGAAAACTAACAGCTACAGTATGGGAGAGGAAAACTAACAGCTACAGTATGGGAGAGGAAAACTAACAGCTACAATATGGGAGAGGAAAACTAACAGCTACAGTATGGGAGAGGAAAACTAACAGCTACAGTATGGGAGAGGAAAACTAACAGCTACAGTATGGGAGAGAAAAACTAACAGCTACAGTATGGGAGAGGAAAACTAACAGCTACAGTATGGCAGAGGAAAACTAACAACTACCGTATGGGAGGAGAAAACAAACAACTACAGTATGGGAGTGGAAAACTAACAGCTACAGTATGGGTAAGGAAAACTAACAACTACAGTATGGGACAGGAAAACTAACAGCTACAGTATGGGTGAGGAAAACTAACAACTACAGTATGGGAGAGGAAAACTAACAGCTACAGTATGGGAGAGGAAAACTAACAACTACCGTATGGGAGGGGAAAACAAACAACTACAGTATGGGAGTGGAAAACTAACAGCTACAGTATGGGAGAGGAAAACTAACAGCTACAGTATGAGAGAGGAAAAACTAACAGCTACAGTATGAGAGAGGAAAAACTAACAGCTACAGTATGGGAGAGGAAAACAAACAGCTACAGTATGGGAGAGGAAAACTAACAACTACAGTATGGGAGAGGAAAACTAACAACTACAGTATGGGAGAGGAAAACTAACAACTACAGTATGGGAGAGGAAAACTAACAACTACAGTATGGGAGAGGAAAACTAACAACTACAGTATGGGTGAGGAAAACTAACAACTACAGTATGGGAGAGTAAACCTAACAGCTACAGTATGGGAGAGGAAAACTAACAGCTACAGTATGGGAGAGGAAAACTAACAGCTACAGTATGGGAGAGGAAAACTAACAGCTACAGTATGGGAGAGGAAAACTAACAGCTACAGTATGGGAGTGGAAAACTAACAGCTACAGTATGGGAGAGGAAAACTAACAGCTACAGTATGGGTGAGAAAAACTAACAGCTACAGTATGGGAGAGGAAAACTAACAGCTACAGTATGGCAGAGGAAAACTAACAACTACCCTATGGGAGGGGAAAACAAACAACTACAGTATGGGAGTGGAAAACTAACAGCTACAGTATGGGTGAGGAAAACTAACAACTACAGTATGGGAGAGGAAAACTAACAGCTACAGTATGGGTGAGGAAAACTAACAACTACAGTATGGGAGAGGAAACTAACAGCTACAGTATGGGAGAGGAAAACTAACAACTACCGTATGGGAGGGGAAAACAAACAACTACAGTATGGGAGTGGAAAACTAACAGCTACAGTATGGGTGAGGAAAACTAACAACTACAGTATGGGAGAGGAAACTAACAGCTACAGTATGGGTGAGGAAAACTAACAACTACAGTATGGGAGAGGAAAACTAACAGCTACAGTATGGGAGAGGAAAACTAACAACTACCGTATGGGAGGGGAAAACAAACAACTACAGTATGGGAGTGGAAAACTAACAGCTACAGTATGGGAGAGGAAAACTAACAGCTACAGTATGAGAGAGGAAAATCTAACAGCTACAGTATGGGAGAGGAAAACTAACAGCTACAGTATGGGAGAGGAAAACTAACAACTACAGTATGGGAGAGGAAAACTAACAACTACAGTATGGGAGAGAAAAACTAACAACTACAGTATGGGAGAGGAAAACTAACAACTACAGTATGGGAGAGGAAACCTAACAGCTACAGTATGGGTGAGGAAAACTAACAACTACAGTATGGGAGAGGAAACCTAACAGCTACAGTATGGGAGAGGAAAACTAACAGCTACAGTATGGGAGAGGAAAACTAACAGCTACAGTATGGGAGAGGAAAACTAACAGCTACAGTATGGGAGAGGAAAACTAACAGCTACAGTATGGGAGAGGAAAACTAACAGCTACAGTATGGGAGAGGAAAACTAACAGCTACAGTATGGGTGAGAAAAACTAACAGCTACAGTATGGGAGAGGAAAACTAACAGCTACAGTATGGCAGAGGAAAACTAACAACTACCCTATGGGAGGGGAAAACAAACAACTACAGTATGGGAGTGGAAAACTAACAGCTACAGTATGGGTGAGGAAAACTAACAACTACAGTATGGGAGAGGAAAACTAACAGCTACAGTATGGGTGAGGAAAACTAACAACTACAGTATGGGAGAGGAAAACTAACAGCTACAGTATGGGAGAGGAAAACTAACAACTACCGTATGGGAGGGGAAAACAAACAACTACAGTATGGGAGTGGAAAACTAACAGCTACAGTTTGGGAGGTGAAAACTAAGAACTACCGTATGGGAGTAAAAAACTAACAGCTACAGTATGGGTGGGGAAAAACTAACAACTACAGTATGGGAGAGGAAAACTAACAGCTACAGTATGGGAGTGGAAAAACTAACAACTACAGTATGGGAGAGGAAAACTAACAGCTACAGTATGGGAGTGGAAAAACTAACAACTACAGTATGGGAGAGGAAAACTAACAGCTACAGTATGGGAGAGGAAAACTAACAGCTACAGTATGGGAGTGGAAAAACTAACAACTACAGTATGGGAGTGGAAAACTAACAACTACAGTATGGGTGGGGAAAAACTAACAACTACAGTATGGGTGGGGAAAAACTAACAACTATAGTATGGGTGAGGAAAAATAACAACTACAGTATGGGTGAGGAAAAACTAACAAGTACAGTATGGGTTGCGGAAAACTAACAACTACAGTATGGGTTGCGGAAAACTAACAACTACAGTATGGGAGTGGAAACATAACAACTACAGTATGGGTGGGGTTATCTAACAACTACAGTATGGGTGGGGTTATCTAACAACTACAGTATGGGAGTGAAAAACAAACAACTACAGTATTGGTGGGGAAAACTAACAACTACAGTATGGGTGGGGGAAAACTAACAACTACAGTATGGGTGGGGAAAACAAACAACTACAGTATTGGTGGGGAAAACTAACAACTACAGTATGGGTGGGGGAAAACTAACAACTACAGTATGGGTGGGGAAAACAAACAACTACAGTATTGGTGGGGAAAACTAACAACTACAGTATGGGTGGGGAAAACTAACAACTACAGTATGGGTGGGGGAAACTAACAACTACAGTATGGGTGGGGGAAACTAACAACTACAGTATGGGTGGGGGAAACTAACAACTACAGTATGGGTGGGGGAAACTAACAACTACAGTATGGGTGGGGTAAACTAACAACTACAGTATGGGAGAGGAAACTAACAACTACAGTATGGGTGGGGAAAACTAACAACTACAGTATGGGAGAGGAAAACTAACAACTACAGTATGGGTGGGGAAATCTTACAAGTACAGTATGGGTGGGGGAAACGAACAACTACAGTATGGGTGGGGAAAACTAACAACTGCAGTATTGGTGAGAAAAAAATAACAACTACAGAATTGGTGAGGAAATACTAACAACTACAGTATGGGAGTGGAAAACTAACAACTACAGTATGGGAGAGGAAAACTAACAACTACAGTATGGGTGGGGAAAACGAACAACTACAGTATGGGTGGGGAAAACTAACAACTGCAGTATTGGTGAGAAAAAAATAACAACTACAGAATTGGTGAGGAAATACTAACAACTAAAGTATGGGAGAGGAAAACTAACAACTACAGTATGGGAGTGGAAAACTAACAACTACAGTATGGGAGTGGAAAACTAACAGCTACAGTATGGGAGTGGAAAACTAACAACTACAGTATGGGAGTAGAAAACTAACAACTACAGTATGGGAGTAGAAAACTAACAGCTACAGTATGGGAGTAGAAAACTAACAGCTACAGTATGGGAGAGGAAAACTAACAACTACAGTATGGGAGTGGAAAACTAACAACTACAGTATGGGAGTAGAAAACTAACAGCTACAGTATGGGAGTGGAAAACTAACAGCTACAGTTTGGGAGGTGAAAACTAAAAACTACAGTATGGGTGGGGAAAAACTAACAACTATAGTATGGGAGAGGAAAACTAGCAGCTACAGTATGGGAGTGGAAAACTAACAACTACAGTATGGGAGTAGAAAACTAACAGCTACAGTATGGGAGTGGAAAACTAACAGCTACAGTTTGGGAGGTGAAAACCAAAAACTACAGTATGGGTGGGGAAAACTAACAACTACAGTATGGGAGAGGAAACCTAACAGCTACAGTATGGGAGAGGAAAACTAACAGCTACAGTATGGGAGAGGAAAACTAACAGCTACAGTATGGGAGAGGAAAACTAACAGCTACAGTATGGGAGAGGAAAACTAACAGCTACAGTATGGGAGAGGAAAACTAACAGCTACAGGAGAGGAAAACTAACAGCTACAGTATGGGTGAGAAAAACTAACAGCTACAGTATGGGAGAGGAAAACTAACAGCTACAGTATGGCAGAGGAAAACTAACTACCCTATGGGAGGGGAAAACAAACAACTACAGTATGGGAGTGGAAAACTAACAGCTACAGTATGGGTGAGGAAAACTAACAACTACAGTATGGGAGAGGAAAACTAACAGCTACAGTATGGGTGAGGAAAACTAACAACTACAGTATGGGAGAGGAAAACTAACAGCTACAGTATGGGAGAGGAAAACTAACAACTACCGTATGGGAGGGGAAAACAAACAACTACAGTATGGGAGTGGAAAACTAACAGCTACAGTTTGGGAGGTGAAAACTAAGAACTACCGTATGGGAGTAAAAAACTAACAGCCACAGTATGGGTGGGGAAAAACTAACAACTATAGTATGGGAGAGGAAAACTAACAACTACAGTATGGGTGAGGAAAAATAACAACTACAGTATGGGAGAGGAAAACTAACAGCTACAGTATGGGAGAGGAAAACTAACAGCTACAGTATGGGAGAGGAAAACTAACAGCTACAGTATGGGAGTGGAAAAACTAACAACTACAGTATGGGAGAGGAAAACTAACAGCTACAGTATGGGAGTGGAAAACTAACAACTACAGTATGGGTGGGGAAAAACTAACAACTATAGTATGGGAGAGGAAAACTAACAACTACAGCATGGGTGAGGAAAAATAACAACTACAGTATGGGTGAGGAAAAACTAACAAGTACAGTATGGGTTGCGGAAAACTAACAACTACAGTATGGGAGTGGAAACATAACAACTACAGTATGGGTGGGGTTATCTAACAACTACAGTATGGGTGGGGTTATCTAACAACTACAGTATGGGAGTGAAAAACAAACAACTACAGTATTGGTGGGGAAAACTAACAACTACAGTATGGGTGGGGGAAAACTAACAACTACAGTATGGGTGGGGAAAACAAACAACTACAGTATTGGTGGGGAAAACTAACAACTACAGTATGGGTGGGGGAAAACTAACAACTACAGTATGGGTTGCGGAAAACAAACAACTACAGTATGGGAGTGGAAACATAACAACTACAGTATGGGTGGGGTTATCTAACAACTACAGTATGGGTGGGGTTATCTAACAACTACAGTATGGGAGTGAAAAACAAACAACTACAGTATTGGTGGGGAAAACTAACAACTACAGTATGGGTGGGGGAAAACTAACAACTACAGTATGGGTGGGGAAAACAAACAACTACAGTATTGGTGGGGAAAACTAACAACTACAGTATGGGTGGGGGAAAACTAACAACTACAGTATGGGTGGGGAAAACAAACAACTACAGTATTGGTGGGGAAAACTAACAACTACAGTATGGGTGGGGGAAACTAACAACTACAGTATGGGTGGGGGAAACTAACAACTACAGTATGGGTGGGGGAAACTAACAACTACAGTATGGGTGGGGTAAACTAACAACTACAGTATGGGAGAGGAAACTAACAACTACAGTATGGGTGGGGAAAACTAACAACTACAGTATGGGAGAGGAAAACTAACAACTACAGTATGGGTGGGGAAATCTTACAAGTACAGTATGGGTGGGGGAAACGAACAACTACAGTATGGGTGGGGAAAACTAACAACTGCAGTATTGGTGAGAAAAAAAATAACAACTACAGAATTGGTGAGGAAATACTAACAACTACAGTATGGGAGTGGAAAACTAACAACTACAGTATGGGAGAGGAAAACTAACAACTACAGTATGGGTGGGGAAAACGAACAACTACAGTATGGGTGGGGAAAACTAACAACTGCAGTATTGGTGAGAAAAAAATAACAACTACAGAATTGGTGAGGAAATACTAACAACTAAAGTATGGGAGAGGAAAACTAACAACTACAGTTTGGGAGGTGAAAACTAAAAACTACAGTATGGGAGAGGAAAACTAACAACTACAGTATGGGAGTGGAAAACTAACAACTACAGTATGGGAGTGGAAAACTAACAGCTACAGTATGGGAGTGGAAAACTAACAACTACAGTATGGGAGTAGAAAACTAACAACTACAGTATGGGAGTAGAAAACTAACAGCTACAGTATGGGAGTGGAAAACTAACAACTACAGTTTGGGAGGTGAAAACTAAAAACTACAGTATGGGAGTAGAAAACTAACAGCTACAGTATGGGAGTGGAAAACTAACAGCTACAGTATGGGAGTGGAAAACTAACAACTACAGTATGGGAGTAGAAAACTAACAACTACAGTATGGGAGAGGAAAACTAACAACTACAGTATGGGAGTGGAAAACTAACAACTACAGTATGGGAGTAGAAAACTAACAGCTACAGTATGGGAGTGGAAAACTAACAGCTACAGTTTGGGAGGTGAAAACTAAAAACTACAGTATGGGTGGGGAAAAACTAACAACTATAGTATGGGAGAGGAAAACTAGCAGCTACAGTATGGGAGTGGAAAACTAACAACTACAGTATGGGAGTAGAAAACTAACAGCTACAGTATGGGAGTGGAAAACTAACAGCTACAGTTTGGGAGGTGAAAACTAAAAACTACAGTATGGGTGGGGAAAAACTAACAGCTATAGTATGGGAGAGGAAAACTAACAACTACAGTATGGGAGCGGAAAACTAACAACTACAGTATGGGTGAGGAAAAACTAACAAGTACAGTATGGGTTGGGGAAAACTAACAACTACAGTTTGGGAGGTGAAAACTAAAAACTACAGTATGGGTGGGGAAAACTAACAACTACAGTTTGGGAGGTGAAAACTAAAAACTACAGTATGGGAGGTGAAAACTAAAAACTACAGTATGGGAGAGGAAAACTAACAACTACAGTATGGGAGTGGAAAACTAACAACTACAGTATGGGAGTGGAAAACTAACAGCTACAGTATGGGAGTGGAAAACTAACAACTACAGTATGGGAGTAGAAAACTAACAACTACAGTATGGGAGTAGAAAACTAACAGCTACAGTATGGGAGTGGAAAACTAACAACTACAGTTTGGGAGGTGAAAACTAAAAACTACAGTATGGGAGTAGAAAACTAACAGCTACAGTATGGGAGTGGAAAACTAACAGCTACAGTATGGGAGTGGAAAACTAACAACTACAGTATGGGAGTAGAAAACTAACAACTACAGTATGGGAGAGGAAAACTAACAACTACAGTATGGGAGTGGAAAACTAACAACTACAGTATGGGAGTAGAAAACTAACAGCTACAGTATGGGAGTGGAAAACTAACAGCTACAGTTTGGGAGGTGAAAACTAAAAACTACAGTATGGGTGGGGAAAAACTAACAACTATAGTATGGGAGAGGAAAACTAGCAGCTACAGTATGGGAGTGGAAAACTAACAACTACAGTATGGGAGTAGAAAACTAACAGCTACAGTATGGGAGTGGAAAACTAACAGCTACAGTTTGGGAGGTGAAAACTAAAAACTACAGTATGGGTGGGGAAAAACTAACAGCTATAGGAATGGGAGAGGAAAACTAACAACTACAGTATGGGAGCGGAAAACTAACAACTACAGTATGGGTGAGGAAAAACTAACAAGTACAGTATGGGTTGGGGAAAACTAACAACTACAGTTTGGGAGGTGAAAACTAAAAACTACAGTATGGGTGGGGAAAACTAACAACTACAGTTTGGGAGGTGAAAACTAAAAACTACAGTATGGGAGAGGAAAACTAGCAGCTACAGTATGGGAGAGGAAAACTAACAGCTACAGTATGGGAGAGGAAAACTAACAGCTACAGTATGGGAGAGGAAAACTAACAGCTACAGTATGGGAGAGGAAAACTAACAGCTACAGTATGGGTGAGAAAAACTAACAGCTACAGTATGGGAGAGGAAAACTAACAGCTACAGTATGGCAGAGGAAAACTAACAACTACCCTATGGGAGGGGAAAACAAACAACTACAGTATGGGAGTGGAAAACTAACAGCTACAGTATGGGTGAGGAAAACTAACAACTACAGTATGGGAGAGGAAAACTAACAGCTACAGTATGGGTGAGGAAAACTAACAACTACAGTATGGGAGAGGAAAACTAACAGCTACAGTATGGGAGAGGAAAACTAACAACTACCGTATGGGAGGAGAAAACAAACAACTACAGTATGGGAGTGGAAAACTAACAGCTACAGTTTGGGAGGTGAAAACTAAGAACTACCGTATGGGAGTAAAAAACTAACAGCTACAGTATGGGTGGGGAAAAACTAACAACTACAGTATGGGAGAGGAAAACTAACAGCTACAGTATGGGAGTGGAAAAACTAACAACTACAGTATGGGAGAGGAAAACTAACAGCTACAGTATGGGAGTGGAAAAACTAACAACTACAGTATGGGAGAGGAAAACTAACAGCTACAGTATGGGAGAGGAAAACTAACAGCTACAGTATGGGAGTGGAAAAACTAACAACTACAGTATGGGAGTGGAAAACTAACAACTACAGTATGGGTGGGGAAAAACTAACAACTACAGTATGGGTGGGGAAAAACTAACAACTATAGTATGGGTGAGGAAAAATAACAACTACAGTATGGGTGAGGAAAAACTAACAAGTACAGTATGGGTTGCGGAAAACTAACAACTACAGTATGGGTTGCGGAAAACTAACAACTACAGTATGGGAGTGGAAACATAACAACTACAGTATGGGTGGGGTTATCTAACAACTACAGTATGGGTGGGGTTATCTAACAACTACAGTATGGGAGTGAAAAACAAACAACTACAGTATTGGTGGGGAAAACTAACAACTACAGTATGGGTGGGGGAAAACTAACAACTACAGTATGGGTGGGGAAAACAAACAACTACAGTATTGGTGGGGAAAACTAACAACTACAGTATGGGTGGGGGAAAACTAACAACTACAGTATGGGTGGGGAAAACAAACAACTACAGTATTGGTGGGGAAAACTAACAACTACAGTATGGGTGGGGAAAACTAACAACTACAGTATGGGTGGGGGAAACTAACAACTACAGTATGGGTGGGGGAAACTAACAACTACAGTATGGGTGGGGGAAACTAACAACTACAGTATGGGTGGGGGAAACTAACAACTACAGTATGGGTGGGGTAAACTAACAACTACAGTATGGGAGAGGAAACTAACAACTACAGTATGGGTGGGGAAAACTAACAACTACAGTATGGGAGAGGAAAACTAACAACTACAGTATGGGTGGGGAAATCTTACAAGTACAGTATGGGTGGGGGAAACGAACAACTACAGTATGGGTGGGGAAAACTAACAACTGCAGTATTGGTGAGAAAAAAATAACAACTACAGAATTGGTGAGGAAATACTAACAACTACAGTATGGGAGTGGAAAACTAACAACTACAGTATGGGAGAGGAAAACTAACAACTACAGTATGGGTGGGGAAAACGAACAACTACAGTATGGGTGGGGAAAACTAACAACTGCAGTATTGGTGAGAAAAAAATAACAACTACAGAATTGGTGAGGAAATACTAACAACTAAAGTATGGGAGAGGAAAACTAACAACTACAGTATGGGAGTGGATAACTAACAACTACAGTATGGGAGTGGAAAACTAACAGCTACAGTATGGGAGTGGAAAACTAACAACTACAGTATGGGAGTAGAAAACTAACAACTACAGTATGGGAGTAGAAAACTAACAGCTACAGTATGGGAGTAGAAAACTAACAGCTACAGTATGGGAGAGGAAAACTAACAACTACAGTATGGGAGTGGAAAACTAACAACTACAGTATGGGAGTAGAAAACTAACAGCTACAGTATGGGAGTGGAAAACTAACAGCTACAGTTTGGGAGGTGAAAACTAAAAACTACAGTATGGGTGGGGAAAAACTAACAACTATAGTATGGGAGAGGAAAACTAGCAGCTACAGTATGGGAGTGGAAAACTAACAACTACAGTATGGGAGTAGAAAACTAACAGCTACAGTATGGGAGTGGAAAACTAACAGCTACAGTTTGGGAGGTGAAAACCAAAAACTACAGTATGGGTGGGGAAAACTAACAACTACAGTATGGGAGAGGAAACCTAACAGCTACAGTATGGGAGAGGAAAACTAACAGCTACAGTATGGGAGAGGAAAACTAACAGCTACAGTATGGGAGAGGAAAACTAACAGCTACAGTATGGGAGAGGAAAACTAACAGCTACAGTATGGGAGAGGAAAACTAACAGCTACAGGAGAGGAAAACTAACAGCTACAGTATGGGTGAGAAAAACTAACAGCTACAGTATGGGAGAGGAAAACTAACAGCTACAGTATGGCAGAGGAAAACTAACTACCCTATGGGAGGGGAAAACAAACAACTACAGTATGGGAGTGGAAAACTAACAGCTACAGTATGGGTGAGGAAAACTAACAACTACAGTATGGGAGAGGAAAACTAACAGCTACAGTATGGGTGAGGAAAACTAACAACTACAGTATGGGAGAGGAAAACTAACAGCTACAGTATGGGAGAGGAAAACTAACAACTACCGTATGGGAGGGGAAAACAAACAACTACAGTATGGGAGTGGAAAACTAACAGCTACAGTTTGGGAGGTGAAAACTAAGAACTACCGTATGGGAGTAAAAAACTAACAGCTACAGTATGGGTGGGGAAAAACTAACAACTATAGTATGGGAGAGGAAAACTAACAACTACAGTATGGGTGAGGAAAAATAACAACTACAGTATGGGAGAGGAAAACTAACAGCTACAGTATGGGAGAGGAAAACTAACAGCTACAGTATGGGAGAGGAAAACTAACAGCTACAGTATGGGAGTGGAAAAACTAACAACTACAGTATGGGAGAGGAAAACTAACAGCTACAGTATGGGAGTGGAAAACTAACAACTACAGTATGGGTGGGGAAAAACTAACAACTATAGTATGGGAGAGGAAAACTAACAACTACAGCATGGGTGCGGAAAAATAACAACTACAGTATGGGTGAGGAAAAACTAACAAGTACAGTATGGGTTGCGGAAAACTAACAACTACAGTATGGGAGTGGAAACATAACAACTACAGTATGGGTGGGGTTATCTAACAACTACAGTATGGGTGGGGTTATCTAACAACTACAGTATGGGAGTGAAAAACAAACAACTACAGTATTGGTGGGGAAAACTAACAACTACAGTATGGGTGGGGGAAAACTAACAACTACAGTATGGGTGGGGAAAACAAACAACTACAGTATTGGTGGGGAAAACTAACAACTACAGTATGGGTGGGGGAAAACTAACAACTACAGTATGGGTTGCGGAAAACAAACAACTACAGTATGGGAGTGGAAACATAACAACTACAGTATGGGTGGGGTTATCTAACAACTACAGTATGGGTGGGGTTATCTAACAACTACAGTATGGGAGTGAAAAACAAACAACTACAGTATTGGTGGGGAAAACTAACAACTACAGTATGGGTGGGGGAAAACTAACAACTACAGTATGGGTGGGGAAAACAAACAACTACAGTATTGGTGGGGAAAACTAACAACTACAGTATGGGTGGGGGAAAACTAACAACTACAGTATGGGTGGGGAAAACAAACAACTACAGTATTGGTGGGGAAAACTAACAACTACAGTATGGGTGGGGGAAACTAACAACTACAGTATGGGTGGGGGAAACTAACAACTACAGTATGGGTGGGGGAAACTAACAACTACAGTATGGGTGGGGTAAACTAACAACTACAGTATGGGAGAGGAAACTAACAACTACAGTATGGGTGGGGAAAACTAACAACTACAGTATGGGAGAGGAAAACTAACAACTACAGTATGGGTGGGGAAATCTTACAAGTACAGTATGGGTGGGGGAAACGAACAACTACAGTATGGGTGGGGAAAACTAACAACTGCAGTATTGGTGAGAAAAAAAATAACAACTACAGAATTGGTGAGGAAATACTAACAACTACAGTATGGGAGTCGAAAACTAACAACTACAGTATGGGAGAGGAAAACTAACAACTACAGTATGGGTGGGGAAAACGAACAACTACAGTATGGGTGGGGAAAACTAACAACTGCAGTATTGGTGAGAAAAAAATAACAACTACAGAATTGGTGAGGAAATACTAACAACTAAAGTATGGGAGAGGAAAACTAACAACTACAGTTTGGGAGGTGAAAACTAAAAACTACAGTATGGGAGAGGAAAACTAACAACTACAGTATGGGAGTGGAAAACTAACAACTACAGTATGGGAGTGGAAAACTAACAGCTACAGTATGGGAGTGGAAAACTAACAACTACAGTATGGGAGTAGAAAACTAACAACTACAGTATGGGAGTAGAAAACTAACAGCTACAGTATGGGAGTGGAAAACTAACAACTACAGTTTGGGAGGTGAAAACTAAAAACTACAGTATGGGAGTAGAAAACTAACAGCTACAGTATGGGAGTGGAAAACTAACAGCTACAGTATGGGAGTGGAAAACTAACAACTACAGTATGGGAGAGGAAAACTAACAACTACAGTATGGGAGTGGAAAACTAACAACTACAGTATGGGAGTAGAAAACTAACAGCTACAGTATGGGAGTGGAAAACTAACAGCTACAGTTTGGGAGGTGAAAACTAAAAACTACAGTATGGGTGGGGAAAAACTAACAACTATAGTATGGGAGAGGAAAACTAGCAGCTACAGTATGGGAGTGGAAAACTAACAACTACAGTATGGGAGTAGAAAACTAACAGCTACAGTATGGGAGAGGAAAACTAACAGCTACAGTTTGGGAGGTGAAAACTAAAAACTACAGTATGGGTGGGGAAAAACTAACAGCTATAGTATGGGAGAGGAAAACTAACAACTACAGTATGGGAGCGGAAAACTAACAACTACAGTATGGGTGAGGAAAAACTAACAAGTACAGTATGGGTTGGGGAAAACTAACAACTACAGTTTGGGAGGTGAAAACTAAAAACTACAGTATGGGTGGGGAAAACTAACAACTACAGTTTGGGAGGTGAAAACTAAAAACTACAGTATGGGAGGTGAAAACTAAAAACTACAGTATGGGAGAGGAAAACTAACAACTACAGTATGGGAGTGGAAAACTAACAACTACAGTTTGGGAGGTGAAAACTAAAAACTACAGTATGGGAGTAGAAAACTAACAGCTACAGTATGGGAGTGGAAAACTAACAGCTACAGTATGGGAGTGGAAAACTAACAACTACAGTATGGGAGTAGAAAACTAACAACTACAGTATGGGAGAGGAAAACTAACAACTACAGTATGGGAGTGGAAAACTAACAACTACAGTATGGGAGTAGAAAACTAACAGCTACAGTATGGGAGTGGAAAACTAACAGCTACAGTTTGGGAGGTGAAAACTAAAAACTACAGTATGGGTGGGGAAAAACTAACAACTATAGTATGGGAGAGGAAAACTAGCAGCTACAGTATGGGAGTGGAAAACTAACAACTACAGTATGGGAGTAGAAAACTAACAGCTACAGTATGGGAGTGGAAAACTAACAACTACAGTTTGGGAGGTGAAAACTAAAAACTACAGTATGGGAGTAGAAAACTAACAGCTACAGTATGGGAGTGGAAAACTAACAGCTACAGTATGGGAGTGGAAAACTAACAACTACAGTATGGGAGTAGAAAACTAACAACTACAGTATGGGAGAGGAAAACTAACAACTACAGTATGGGAGTGGAAAACTAACAACTACAGTATGGGAGTGGAAAACTAACAACTACAGTATGGGAGTAGAAAACTAACAGCTACAGTATGGGAGTGGAAAACTAACAGCTACAGTTTGGGAGGTGAAAACTAAAAACTACAGTATGGGTGGGGAAAAACTAACAACTATAGTATGGGAGAGGAAAACTAGCAGCTACAGTATGGGAGTGGAAAACTAACAACTACAGTATGGGAGTAGAAAACTAACAGCTACAGTATGGGTGGGGAAAAACTAACAGCTATAGTATGGGAGAGGAAAACTAACAACTACAGTATGGGAGCGGAAAACTAACAACTACAGTATGGGTGAGGAAAAACTAACAAGTACAGTATGGGTTGGGGAAAACTAACAACTACAGTTTGGGAGGTGAAAACTAAAAACTACAGTATGGGTGGGGAAAACTAACAACTACAGTTTGGGAGGTGAAAACTAAAAACTACAGTATGGGAGAGGAAAACTAGCAGCTACAGTATGGGAGTGGAAAACTAACAGCTACAGTATGGGAGTGGAAAACTAATAGCTACAGTATGGGAGTGGAAAACTAACAACTACAGTATGGGTGGGGAAAAACTAACAACTATAGTATGGGAGAGGAAAACTAACAACTACAGTATGGGAGCGGAAAACTAACCACTACAGTATGGGAGTGGAAAACTAACAGGTACAGTATGGGAGTGGAAAACTAACAACTACAGTATGGGTGGGAAAAAACTAACAACTATAGTATGGGAGAGGAAAACTAACAACTACAGTATGGGAGCGGAAAACTAACAGGTACAGTATGGGAGTGGAAAACTAACAACTACAGTATGGATGGGAAAAACTAACAACTATAGTATGGGAGAGGAAAACTAACAACTACAGTATGGGAGCGGAAAACTAACAACTACAGTATGGGTGAGGAAAAACTAACAAGTACAGTATGGGTTGGGGAAAACTAACAACTACAGTATGGGTGGGGGAAAACTAACAACTACAGTATGGGTGGGGGAAAACTAACAACTACAGTATGGGTGGGGAAAACTAACAACTACAGTATGGGTGGGGAAAACTAACAACTACAGTATGGGTGGGGAAAACTAACAACTACAGTATGGGTGGGGAAAACTAACAACTACAGTATGGGTGGGGAAAAACTAACAACTACAGTATGGGTGGGGAAAACTAACAACTACAGCATGGGTGGGGAAAACTAACAACTACAGTATGAGTGGGGGAAACTAACAACTACAGTATGGGTGGGGAAAACTAACAACTACAGTATGGGTGGGGAAAACTAACAACTACAGTATGGGTGGGGGAAACTAACAACTACAGTATGGGTGGGGAAAACTAACAACTACAGTATGGGTGGGGAAAACTAACAACTACAGTATGGGTGGGGAAAACTAACAACTACAGTATGGGTGGGGGAAACTAACAACTACAGTATGGGTGGGGGAAACTAACAACTACAGTATGGGTGGGGGAAACTAACAACTACAGTATGGGTGGGGGAAAACTAACAACTACAGTATGGGTGGGGAAAACTAACAACTACAGTATGGGTGGGGAAAACTAACAACTACAGTATGGGTGGGGAAAACTAACAACTACAGTATGGGTGGGGGAAACTAACAACTACAGTATGGGTGGGGAAAACTAACAACTACAGTATGGGTGGGGGAAAACTAACAACTACAGTATGGGTGGGGAAAACTAACAACTACAGTATGGGTGGGGAAAACTTACAACTACAGTATGGGTGGGGAAAACTAACATCTACAGTATGGATGGGGAAACTAACAACTACAGTATGGGAGAGGAAAACTAACAACTACAGTATGGGTGGGGGAAAACTAACAACTACAGTATGGGTGGGGGAAAACTAACAACTACAGTATGGGTGGGGGAAAACTAACAACTACAGTATGGGTGGGGAAAACTAACAACTACAGTATGGGTGGGGAAAACTAACATCTACAGTATGGATGGGGAAACTAACAACTACAGTATGGGAGAGGAAAACTAACAACTACAGTATGGGTGGGGGAAAACTAACAACTACAGTATGGGTGGGGGAAAACTAACAACTACAGTATGGGTGGGGAAAACTAACAACTACAGTATGGGTGGGGAAATACTAACAACTACAGTATTGGTGAGGAAATACTAACAACTACAGTATTGGTGAGGAAATACTAACAACTAGATTATTGGTGAGGAAATACTAACAACTAGAGTATTGGTGAGGAAATACTAACAACTACAGTATTGGTGAGGAAAACTAACAACTACAGTATGGGTGGGGTAAACTAACAACTAGATTATTGGTGAGGAAATACTAAAAACTAGAGTATTGGTGAGGAAAACTAACAACTACAGTATGGGTGAGGAAAACTAACAACTACAGTATTGGTGAGGAAATTCTAACAACTACAGTATTGGTGAGGAAATACTAACAACTACAGTATTGGTGAGGAAATACTAACAACTACAGTATGGGTGGGGTAAACTAACAACTAGATTATTGGTGAGGAAATACTAACAACTACAGTATTGGTGAGGAAAACTAACAACTACAGTATTGGTGAGGAAATACTAACAACTACAGTATTGGTGAGGAAAACTAACAACTACAGTATGGGTGGGGTAAACTAACAACTAGATTATTGGTGAGGAAATACTAACAACTAGAGTATTGGTGAGGAAATACTAACAACTACAGTATTGGTGAGGAAAACTAACAACTACAGTATGGGTGGGGTAAACTAACAACTACATTATTGGTGAGGAAATACTAACAACTACAGTATTGGTGAGGAAATGCTAACAACTACAGTATTGGTGAGGAAATGCTAACAACTACAGTATTGGTGAGGAAATACTAACAACTACAGTATTGGTGAGGAAAACTAACAACTACAGTATGGGTGGGGTAAACTAACAACTACATTATTGGTGAGGAAATACTAACAACTACAGTATTGGTGAGGAAATACTAACAACTACAGTATTGGTGAGGAAATGCTAACAACTACAGTATTGGTGAGGAAATGCTAACAACTACAGTATTGGTGAGGAAATACTAACAACTACAATATTGGTGAGGAAATGCTAACAACTACAGTATTGGTGAGGAAATGCTAACAACTACAGTATTGGTGAGGAAATACTAACAACTACAATATTGGTGAGGAAATGCTAACAACTACAGTATGGGTGGGGAAATACTAACAACTACAGTATTGGTGAGGAAATGCTAACAACTACAGTATGGTTGGGGAAATACTCACACATACAGTATGGGTGGGGAAAACTAACAACTACAATTTGGGTGGGGAAAACTAACAACTACAATTTGGGTGGGGAAAACTAACAACTACAATATGGGTGGGGTATAGCTGTATATATGTGCTAGCTAGAGAGTTGAGAAATGCACAGTGCAGACGTTGTTGAGATGCTTATTGTCCACACCAGTGTCTCTACAGTACAGACCTGAACCCTCTCCCTCACCCCTGTGTACTTCTCTGTCTGTTGGGTTTTGTTCTGTTTTGTCCCTGACTATAGACTGGTCCTGACTTGGATCTAGCCTGGTTTCAGTCTGGTTCTGTCCCTGGTTCTGGCCTGGTTGGGCCCCAGAGCACAGCACGGTAGAAGAGGTCCCTGAGTGACAGTTCGGGGCAGAGATACTGGGAGGGAGTGAGGCGGTCTCTCCTCTCCGGCGCCCACTGACAGAGCCTGGGAAATGAACATTTCACATCTCCATATGAATATTTTATGCATGACAAACGCATGTAAACAGAAGCAGGCAAAGTGCTCAAATCCACTCAGGAGGGACTATTAAGTCGTCAGGCAGGCTGCTGACAGGAGCGGCGCGCTGTGGCAACAGAGGGAAGTCTGCAGACAGTGGGAATCGCTGCCAGACTGCTAATTTAACTTTAAAAAACAACCGATGAGCAACGTGCCATCGTCACTTCACTGCCAGGGTGGAGAGGGCAGGTAGGCAGGCTGGGGAAGAGGGGAGGGAGGGTGTGTGTGTGTGAGGGGAAGGAGAGAAGAGATGGTTACTGCCCCTCTCCCTTATACCAGAGGACCCCAAATGCACACACACACTATCCCAAACGCTCTGCTCGCCAACGTCCACCTGTCAAATCCAATAGTTTCTCACTCAATAGGATGAGTGTGTGTGTAAGCACCAGGGGATCAGAGGAGATGCTTGTTAACTTTGGTGGATGGAGCACAGTGACGGTGACCTGACCACTGCTGTGATTAGGACATGCACCGTCTCCTTAAAGCACTCTCTCTCGTTCTCTCATTCTCTCTTTCTTTCTCTCTATCTGTCTCAGTCTCACTCATTTCCTCAGCAAATGGAAGGAGCCTATGAGAAGACACTGATATAACACAGAGGCCTATACAGCACTAGATGCATAATGCACTCTGCATTCACACCGAATACACCTGGAACACACACTAAATCAGATCTCCATGTAAGCTCACTTTACTTCTCGGAGTTGGTACCCTTGAATCAGGAGTGCCATTTGCTTGCTAAATTGGTAAATTTCAAAGGCGTGGCATTATACCTGCTTATTTCACATAGACACGGCTGCACTTAGTGGATAAAGCAGCAGCATTATTTTCCTAGGGAAGATATCTGATGGGAGAGGGATTATAGAAGAACTGTAGTGTGTATGTATGTATGGGGACAGAGAACAGAGGCACCGTGGGAGGTGGAAACAGAGAGGATGAATACATACACACCAAACACTGATGGACCTGAGTGGCTGGGAGGGAATGCTTCCTGTCAAGGTCTTTTCCACCTCACAGTGATGGACCTGAGTGGCTGGGGGGGAAAGCTTCCTGTCAAGGTCTTTTCTACCTCACAGTGATGGACCTGAGTGGCTGGGGGGGATGCTTCCTATCAAGGTCTTTTCCACCTCACAGTGATGGACCTGAGTGGCTGGGAGGGAAAGCTTCCTGTCAAGGTCTTTTCTACCTCACAGTGATGGACCTGAGTGGCTGGGAGGGAATGCTTCCTATCAAGGTCTTTTCTACCTCACAGTGATGGACCTGAGTGGCTGGGAGGGAATGCTTCCTATCAAGATCTTATCAGGCAAACCTGGTTAAATTACGCTATATTGACGAAGTCTGGGCCGCTGCTTTCAGAATGCCTACTGTATACAGCTGCAGAATGGCTTCCAATCTGTCCCACTGCTATTTCAGCAACCTCTCCTCCAATCTGTCCCACTGCTATTTCAGCACCCTCTCCTCCAATCTGTCCCACTGCTATTTCAGCAACCTCTCCTCCAATCTGTCTCACTGCTATTCTAGCACCCTCTCCTCCAATCTGTCCCACTGCTAATTCAGCACCATCTCCTCCAATCTGTCCCACTGCTATTTCAGCACCCTCTCCTCCAATCTGTCCCACTGCTAATTCAGCATCCTCTCCTCCAATCTGTCTCACTGCTAATTCAGCATCCTTTCCTCCAATATGTCCCACTGCTATTTCAGCACCCTCTCATCCAATCTGGCCCACTGCTATTTCAGCACCCTCTCCTCCAATCTGGCCCACTGCTATTTCAGCACCATCTCCTCCAATCTGTCCCACTGCTATTTCAGCACCCTCTCCTCCAATCTGGCCCACTGCTATTTCAGCACCATCTCCTCCAATCTGTCCCACTGCTATTTCAGTAACCTCTCCTCAAATCTGGCCCACTGCTATTTCAGCACCCTCTCCTCCAATCTGTCCCACTGCTATTTCAGTAACCTCTCCTCCAATCTGTCCCACTGCTATTTCAGCACCCTCTCCTCCAATCTGGCCCACTGCTATTTCAGCACCCTCTCCTCCAATCTGTCCCACTGCTATTTCAGTAACCTCTCCTCCAATCTGGCCCACTCCTATTTCAGTACCCTCTCCTCCAATCTGTCCCACTGCTATTTCAGTACCCTCTCCTCCAATCTGGCCCACTGCTATTTCAGCACCCTCTCCTCCAATCTGTCCCACTGCTAATTCAGCACCATCTCCTCCAATCTGTCCCACTGCTATTTCAGTACCCTCTCCTCCAATCTGTCCCATGGCTAATTCAGTACCCTCTCCTCCAATCTGTCCCATGGCTAATTCAGCATCCTCTCCTCCAATCTGTCCCACTGCTATTTCAGTACCCTCTCCTCCAATCTGTCCCACTGCTAATTCAGTATCCTCTCCTCCAATCTGTCCCACTGCTAATTCAGCACCATCTCCTCCAATCTGTCCCACTGTTAATTCAGCATCCTCTCCTCCAATCTGTCCCACTGCTAATTCAGCATCCTCTCCTCCAATCTGTCCCACAGCTAATTCAGCATCCTCTCCTCCAATCTGTCCCACTGCTATTTCAGTACCCTCTCCTCCAATCTGTCCCATGGCTAATTCAGTACCCTCTCCTCCAATCTGTCCCATGGCTAATTCAGCATCCTCTCCTCCAATCTGTCCCACTGCTAATTCAGCATCCTCTCCTCCAATCTGTCCCACTGCTAATTCAGCACCCTCTCCTCCAATCTGTCCCACTGCTAATTCAGCATCCTCTCCTCCAATCTGACCCACTGCTAATTCAGCACCCTCTCCTCCAATCTCCAATACTGTTTCCACTCTTTCCACCTCTTTTCTCAAACTGTTCTCCTGCCTTTGACCTTGGACTTGAACTCCTGGACTATCTTAGGGTCCTGTTAATTAATTAACCTCTTTAGACTGGGACAATCTTAAATGGCACCCTGTTCCTTATAGTGCCCTTTTCTAATAGGGTGCCATTTGGGACACAGCCTCTGACTGACTTCAGTCTCCACGTGGGACAGCTCACCGTGTATCACCACCGGAACCGTTTGGCACGGTTCCCTTGGCGACAGGTCATCTGTGTGCAGAGCGAATGTGACTGAAACAGATGCCCGGCTAAGTGCCTGATTAAAAGTTAATCAGCTGAAGAGGCACGAAGGGCTAGGTGGGCACCAGCCTCCAGCAAGAGGAGGACCCTGCCAGATGCTCCTCTCCCCACTGAGAGTCCCCTGGAGCTGGGCACTGCAGCAGGGGACAGGGGCCTCCTGTATAGCAAAGAAAAGCCATGTCACTAGTGATGTGCCACTTCCCCTCCATAACAGTCCTCAGCAGGAGGCCTATGTGTACTGTGTACAGCGCAATTCAGACCAACTCAAATCTTAGAGAAAAAAATGAAGATTCCACAATGATTCATCAGAATAGTGTGTTTAACATATACAGTATATATAACTATATTTAATTAGAAATGACCCAGGCTAAATGTCCTTGTGGTGATATACCATTGAACACTTGTATTGAGCTGGTTGAGAAGAAAACCTCACTTGGTGAGAGATTCTGACTAACGCATTCAGTTATTCTCTGCCTCCCTCCCTGCCTCCTCTCCCTCCTCTCCCTGCTCTCCCTCTTTACCATGGCCCTGGCTATCAATTCTGCCTCCTCCCCCTCCTCTCCCTGCTCTCCCTCTTTACCATGGCCCTGGCTATCAATTCTGCCTCCTCCCCCTCCTCTCCCTCCTCTCCCTCTTTACCATGGCCTTGGCTATCAATTCTGCCTCCTCCCCCTCTTTACCATGGCCCTGACTATCAATTCTGCCTCCTCCCCCTCCTCTCCCTCTTTACCATGGCCCTGGCTATCAATTCTGCCTCCTCCCCTCCTCTCCCTCTTTACCATGGCCCTGTCTATCAATTCTGCCTCCTCCCCCTCCTCTCCCTCTTTACCATGGCCCTGGTTATCAATTCTGCCTCCTCCCCCTCCTCTCCCTCTTTACCATGGCCCTGACTATCAATTCTGCCTCCTCTCCCTCCTCTCCCTCTATACCATGGCCCTGGCTATCAATTCTGTCTCCTCCCCTCCTCTCCCTCTTTACCATGGCCCTGACTATCAATTCTGTCTCCTCCCCCTCCTCTCCCTCTTTACCATGGCCCTGACTATCAATTCTGCCTCCTCCCCTCCTCTCCCTCTTTACCATGGCCCTGACTATCAATTCTGCCTCCTCCCCTCCTCTCCCTCTTTACCATGGCCCTGACTATCAATTCTGCCTCCTCCCCCTCCTCTCCCTCTTTACCATGGCCCTGGCTATCAATTCTGCCTCCTCCCCCTCCTCTCCCTCTTTACCATGGCCCTGACTATCAATTCTGCCTCCTCTCCCTCCTCTCCCTCTTTACCATGGCCCTGACTATCAATTCTGCCTCCTCCCCCTCCTCTCCCTCTTTACCATGGCCCTGACTATCAATTCTGCCTCCTCCCCTCCTCTCCTTCTTTACCATGGCCCTGACTATCAATTCGGCCTCCTCCCCCTCCTCTCCCTCTTTACCATGGCCCTGGCTATCAATTCTGCCTCCTCCCCCTCCTCTCCCTCCTCTCCCTCTTTACCATGGCCCTGACTATCAATTCTGCCTCCTCCCCCTCCTCTCCCTCCTCTCCCTCTTTACCATGGCCCTGGCTATCAATTCTGCCACCTCCGGTTTTAAAAGTGATATATTTTTTTGTTTCATTTTAGTTTGAGTCAGGAAAGAAGGTATCAGAAGAAAAGGACCAATTTTCTTCAAAGCCACTTCCTGGAAATACTCCATCTCCATTGACGCATCTGTGAACAAAATATAATATTATTTAGATAGAGAATCTATCATTCACTGAAATGAGTTGATGGAGATGGAAGAGTATTTCCAGAAAATCTATGGAAGAAAACAATTTCTCTGTCTGATTCTTAGTAAGATCTTGTTAATTGTTTTGCTTCCTTTATCATACTGTGAATGGAATGATGTGCAGCTTGTCAGTAATCTCAATCGAGAACCTCAAGGCTGGTGGCAGGAATAGAAAAATCTGTGGAGAGTGTGTGCGTTTGTGTGTTCACCTGTGTGCGTTTGTGTGTTCATCTCTCTCTCTGTGTGTGTGTGTGTGTGTGTGTGTGTGTGTGTGTGTGTGTGTGTGTGTGTGTGTGTGTGTGTGTGTGTGTGTGTGTGTGTGTGTGTGTGTGTGTGTGTGTGTGTGTGTGTGTGTGTGTGTGTGTGTGTGTGTGTGTGTGTGTGTGTGTGTGTGTGTGTGTGTGTGTGTGTGTGTGTGTGTGTGTGTGTGTGTGTGTGTGTGTGTGTGTGTGTGTGTGTGTGTGTGTGCGTGAATGTGAGTGTGTGTGTTCATCTGTATGAGTATGTTAATCCGGGATGTGTGAGTTGTCCACCCTGGGTAAACAAGGCAACAGCCAATCATTTACCCACCGATAGCACATTTCATCTGTCTGCCATCACTGATTATTCTATCAATACTCTATGGATGAGAACAGCTGACAATTGACCAGGCCAGATCAATGCCGACTAATAAGCATGTCATGAAGGAGAAGAAAATAGCGACAGTGAAAGAGAGGAGGGAGAGAGAGAAATACATAGAGAGATTGACAGAGAAAAAGAGAGAGATACATAGATATATTGGCAGAGAGGGAGAGAGTCAGTTTGATCCAATTCAGTTGTTTCACATCTGGAGGTGTAAGTCCGATGATTGGGGCTGTTATTGGTGGTTTAATGTTAGGCAATCAAGCTATAGTGGTCTACATATCAACAAACATCAAAGAAAATTGGTCCTTTTCTTCTGATACCCTCTTCCCTGACTACGCCTGGCCTGCCCAGAACAAAAAACGCAAACAATTGAGTCTGCGAGACATCAATTTTAAAACCGGAGGTGGTAGCATTGATAGACAGGTCTGCAGTAAAGAAAGGCTCTCTGGTTACTTTTCTGTTTGTGTCGGTAGATCTTCATTCATTATTTTCTCCTCCCTTGCTATCGCTCCTGGAGGAACTCGGCTGTCCCTGCTCCTGGAGGAACTCGGCTGTCCCTGCTCCTGGAGGAACTTGGCTGTCCCTGCTCCTGGAGGAACTCGGCTGTCCCTGCTCCTGGAGGAACTTGGCTGTCCCTGCTCCTGGAGGAACTCGGCTGTCCCTGCTCCTGGAGGAACTTGGCTGTCCCTGCTCCTGGAGGAACTTGACTGTCCCTGCTCCAGGAGGAACTTGGCTGTCCCTGCTCCTGGAGGAACTCGGCTGTCCCTGCTCCTGGAGGAACTCGGCTGTCCCTGCTCCTGGAGGAACTTGGCTGTCCCTGCTCCTGGAGGAACTCGGCTGTCCCTGCTCCTGGAGGAACTCGGCTGTCCCTGCTCCTGGAGGAACTCGGCTGTCCCTGCTCCTGGAGGTACTTGGCTGTCCCTGCTCCAGGAGGAACTCAGCTGTCCCTGCTCCTGGAGGAACTTGGCTGTCCCTGCTCCAGGAGGAACTCGGCTGTCCCTGCTCCTGGAGGAACTTGGCTGTCCCTGCTCCAGGAGGAACTCGGCTGTCCCTGCTCCTGGAGGAACTTGGCTGTCCCTGCTCCTGGAGGAACTTGGCTGTCCCTGCTCCAGGAGGAACTCGGCTGTCCCTGCTCCTGGAGGAACTCGGCTGTCCCTGCTCCAGGAGGAACTCGGCTGTCCCTGCTCCAGGAGGAACTCGGCTGTCCCTGCTCCAGGAGGAACTTGGCTGTCCCTGCTCCTGGAGGAACTTGGCTTTCCCTGCTCCTGGAGGAACTTGGCTGTCCCTGCTCCTGGAGGAACTTGGCTGTCCCTGCTCCTGGAGGAACTCGGCTGTCCCTGCTCCTGGAGGAACTTGGCTGTCCCTGCTCCAGGAGGAACTTGGCTGTCCCTGCTCCTGGAGGAACTTGGCTGTCCCTGCTCCTGGAGGAACTCGGCTGTCCCTGCTCCAGGAGGAACTCGGCTGTCCCTGCTCCTGGAGGAACTCGGCTGTCCCTGCTCCTGGAGGAACTTGGCTGTCCCTGCTCCAGGAGGAACTCGGCTGTCCCTGCTCCAGGAGGAACTTGGCTGTCCCTGCTCCAGGAGGAACTTGGCTGTCCCTGCTCCTGGAGGAACTTGGCTGTCCCTGCTCCTGGAGGAACTTGGCTGTCCCTGCTCCAGGAGGAACTCGGCTGTCCCTGCTCCTGGAGGAACTCGGCTGTCCCTGCTCCTGGAGGATCTTGGCTGTCCCTGCTCCTGGAGGAACTTGGCTGTCCCTGCTCCAGGAGGAACTCGGCTGTCCCTGCTCCTGGAGGAACTTGGCTGTCCCTGCTCCAGAGATAATAACACAGTCATGTGTCTGTCGAATCGGGTGATTTGACTTTGCTCAAATGACCTTTTCCGTCGCCCTCCCGATGACACAATTGGAGGTGCTCTATGGATACTGATTGAGGCCTTTTCTCTGCCGGCGTCAACACATTGGCGTATCACTGCTAGTGTTTACAACAGCCTTTTATTACATGTTACTATGGGTTTGGAGAAAGCCCCAGTGTGTGAGTGAAAGAAACAGCCTGGATGATGGATTGATGGATTGATGTATAGATGAATAGATGAGAGAGTGATAATAAAGGCCAGTAAACCAAGGGGTATTAACGAGATTGTACATGGTTATGGAGAGAGATCACTGGTGTTATAGAGAAAGGTGCTGGAAGTATTGGGGGATACAGAGGTTTGGGGAGAAGTAACACCTGCACTTACCAGCTCTGACTGCAGAAATCTACTTTATTGAGGAAAAATGTACTTACTATGCCTGTGATATGTGGTTGTCCCACCTAGATATCTGAAGATGAAAGCACAAACTGTAAGTCACTCTGGATAAGAGCGTCTGCTAAATGGCAAAAATGGAAATGTAAAAATGTAACTAACTTAGGGCTCTGGCCACTCCAAACCCCTAATACCAAAAGCAGAGTGTACCTTCAACTTCTCCTTTCCAAAGATCTGTGGCGATCTTCTAAAGATTCTGCTGGTGTCCCAGGCCTGGCTAAATGCTCTCCCGTTCTCCCAGTGAATTGCGTTGTCAGCGCAGACTGCCGGCCGCTCTCATTTACATTTTTATAGAGCAGGGACGTGTCCAATTATCAACCCCATCGCTTCCTGACAACGCACCTCTGCACCCCCTCTTTAAACCCCCTCCCTCTCTAACTGACAACGCACCTCTGCACCCCCTCATTAAACCACCTCCCTCTCTAACTGACAACGCACCTCTGCACCCCCTCATTAAACCACCTCCCTCTCTAACTGACAACGCACCTCTGCACCCCCTCATTAAACCACCTCCCTCTCTAACTGACAACGCACCTCTGCACCCCCTCGTTAAACCACCTCCCTCACTAACTGACAACGCACCTCTGCACCCCCTCGTTAAACCACCTCCCTCACTAACTGACAACGCACCTCAGCACCCCCTCATTAAACCACCTCCCTCTCTAACTGACAATGCACCTCTGCACCCCCTCATTAAACCACCTCCCTCTCTAACTGACAACGCACCTCTGCACCCCCTCATTAAACCACCTCCCTCACTAACTGACAACGCACCTCTGCACCCCCTCATTAAACCACCTCCCTCTCTAACTGACAACGCACCTCTGCACCCCCTCATTAAACCACCTCCCTCTCTAACTGACAACGCACCTCTGCACCCCCTCATTAAACCACCTCCCTCTCTAACTGACAACGCACCTCTGCACCCCCTCGTTAAACCACCTCCCTCACTAACTGACAACGCACCTCTGCACCCCCTCGTTAAACCACCTCCCTCACTAACTGACAACGCACCTCAGCACCCCCTCATTAAACCACCTCCCTCTCTAACTGACAATGCACCTCTGCACCCCCTCATTAAACCACCTCCCTCTCTAACTGACAACGCACCTCTGCACCCCCCCATTAAACCACCTCCCTCACTAACTGACAACGCACCTCTGCACCCCCTCATTAAACCACCTCCTCCTCTAACTGACAATGCACCTCTGCACCCCCTCATTAAACCACCTCCCTCTCTAACTGACAACGCACCTCTGCACCCCCTCATTAAACCACATCCCTCTCTAACTGACAACGCACCTCTGCACCCCCTCATTAAACCACCTCCCTCTCTAACTGACAACGCACCTCTGCACCCCCTCATTAAACCACCTCCCTCTCTAACTGACAACGCACCTCTGCACCCCCTCATTAAACCACATCCCTCTCTAACTGACAGATCACACCCTGGGGCTAATGTTAAATGGCTGGCTGCTGGAGCAAAGGATGCTGGGATAGCGGCTGGTGTCCAGGAGGTCTAGTTGCGGGCAGCAACACTGAGTCGGCAGGACGGAGATGGAGAGACAGGGAGGGCAGTTATGACCAGACTCCATTCTATAGAAGTTGTATCTCTGTTAGCCAGGTCATTTACTAATCCAAATGTCACTACTCTCTAATGAGTACTGACAGAGTGTTGTGGCTTTCATAAAGTAATAACTGTTGCTTAGTATTTCAAATGATATGACTGGTATCAATAGACCCATAGAGGACACGGGCTCCACCTCAGCTAGAAATCTAATCTAGGCCATATTATCATCACAGCCTAGTAGTTAAATAATAAGATGTATTCCTTTTAAGGTGCCTCACCATATCAAACTCTTTAGGGTCATTGGATGGGATGCAAGCAAATAATCTATCATCATTGTTACAATATTAGAGATTGACTGCAGAGGGCCATATGAAGTCTCAGAGTGCTTCAGTAAAGTCAGTCAGAGGGCATCAAGTCAGTTATGTGAAAATTATATTACTGCCAATACAGAAGAGAGGGACTGACGGACAGCCAATACAGAAGAGAGGGACTGACGGACAGCCAATACAGAAGAGAGGGACTGACGGACAGCCAATAAAGAAGAGAGGGACTGACGGACAGCCAATACAGAAGAGATGGACTGACAGACAGCCAATACAGAAGAGAGGGACTGACAGACAGCCAATCCAGAGGAGAGGGACTGACAGACAGCCAATCCAGAGGAGAGGGACTCACAGACAGCCAATCCAGAGGAGAGGGACTGACAGACAGCCAATCCAGAGGAGAGGGACTCACAGACAGCCAATACAGAGGAGAGGGACTGACAGACAGCCAATCGAAAGGAGAGGGACTGACAGACAGCCAATCCAGAGGAGAGGGACTCTCAGACAGCCAATCCAGAGGAGAGGGACTCACAGACAGCCAATACAGAGGAGAGGGACTGACAGACAGCCAGTCCAGAGGAGAGGGACTGACAGGCAGCCAGTCCAAAGGAAAGGGACTGACAGACAGCCAATCCAGATGAGAGGGACTGATAGACAGCCAGTCAAGAGGAGAGGGACTGACAGTACTGTCATGACGTTGGCAGTGGGGGTAGGTTTATGACCGTCATAAATACCTCTTTTCCCCCTCCCCCGTTCCTCTTCCCTACTGATGTGACATAAGAAAACCCCTTGGTTAACATAGAGATTCTGGGGACATCAGAAAGTGGGGGGGAAATTAACTATATTCTGGTAATCCGACCAACTGAACATATGCGGTGGTACTTAAGGTATATTATGTCAGTTCGGTTGCCCTCTGACACATTCTCATCAATGATAGAATGACATAAACTCTACTGTAGAAAGTCTAAACGTCAGAGGTATCGGATTCACATGGAATTGTTGTTTAATTGAAATGTTTGAATATGACATTATTTGTGAAGAGGTGAAATGTAATTTTAGCTTCCAAATGAGAGATCTGTGCTTTCATAAGTGTTCCTCTGCTCACAGTGGCCCGCCCCTGTGAAGAGGCATGGGTTAGAAACTTTTCAGACACACCCCTCTCCCTCCACTATATAAATCCATTGACAAGAATATAACTTCCTGTTCCGGGTACACCAGGATGACGGTCCTGTGTCAGAATGGTTCAGACGATAACTACAGAACTAGGCCAACATCAGCATGGACTTTGATTGTGAATGGTATGAACTTTGAACTCGTGTTCACTACAGAAGTGATATCTCCTAGCCGTTGAGTTGGCAACAGCTGCTACAAACGCAGGTTAGGAAGGACAGTCCGAGTATCCCGTCTACTACCCACAACGTTACTACAACGTATCCTGTGACTACCAGAGACATTCTCCAAAGGACAGAGGACTCGGGTTGGCTATACGGTCTCCCATCTACCACCAACCTACTGAAGCGCAGCTCAGAGTAAATATTTATTGCATTTTCTTTTTCAAATGGGCGGTAATTTAGAATGCATAAGATACTGTATTTACGATAGCACAGCTCGCCTATGTTCCAGTCTCCCGCTCTTTCACTAAGACTCAGGCCATTCCCTTTGTGTAACAAGCTGTCATATCTATTCCGCCCGCAAGGGACGTTTTTCTGTATGACGTAATTTGTGATCAAGTTATGATTTAATTGTATATGTGTGATTCTGTGTGATTAGTTAGGTATTTAGTAAATAAATAATTAAACCCAATTTTGTATTGCTGATTCAACTTGTTAGCCAGGATTCTTGCAGATAATCAAGGACTTACAACTTTCAGATGAGACTGAATAAAATGACGATTAATGTGACTGCTATTTAGTAAAATATTACTAAATCTTTAAGAGTTTATTCGAAAGATAACAGCTCTATAAATATTATTTCGTGGTGTCCCTCTCTAGTTAATTAATATTTACATGATTAGTTCAATCAGGTAATATTAATTACGGAGAAATTATTTTATAGAATAGCATGTCATAGCAATCAATCTGGCATAGTCAAAGACACGACAGTACCAATCAGAGGACAGGGAGTGACAGACAGCCAATCAGAAGAGAGGGACTGACATTACCAATCAGAGGAGAGGGAGTGACAGACAGCGAGTCCAGAGGAGGAGAGGGACTGACAGACAGTCAGTCCAGAGAAGATGGACTGACAGACAGTCAGTCCAGAGGTGAGGGACTGACAGACAGTCAGTCCAGAGGTGAGGGAGTGACAGACAACCAATCAGAGGAGAGGGACTGACAGTACCGATCAGAGGAGAGGAAGTGACAGACAGCCAATCAGAGGAGAGGGACTCACAGTACCCATTGGAGGAGAGGGACTGACAGACAGCCCTCAGCTTATCTACTAGTCCTCTAATACAGACAGCTACCCACCTCTATAGCCACACACACACACACACACACACACACACACACACACACACACACACGGCCTGAACAATCCACATGCTGAGATGAACACTCAAGTCACAGAATTTGCATGCACACGCCATAAAATACAAACACAGGCCCAGTTAATGTGTTATTTCCATGTTAATGCACTGCTATCAGGGTAGCCACCCACTCTCCATGGCAACCGGAGGGATTGTGTGCCATTCAGCTGTCCATCTCAAAAGACCTGACACATCAATGAGAAAAAAACGAGAGAGAGGAGGGAGAGAGAGGAGAGAGAGGACGAGGGAGAGAGAGCGGACAAGGGAGAAAGACTGCTGACATTTGTGTAACCTAGTCCTCCTCCCCTGAATAAGAATAGGGCCTGATTCGACATTATTATATATATTGGGGACACAACCTCTTGGCCTAATCTGACCAACAATTGAGACTGTGCCAACAAGCCAGGGTGACAGCAGTGGGCCGGGAGGGAGCAGAGCGACAGTTCCATCCTGCTGCAGCCGCAGTAACACTCTGAAAGGCATTAAGATAAGATAGACAAGGGGCTGCATCAGCACTGAGCGCAGAATAGCAGGGTGGCTAATCCCACACAAACACACACGCGTGCGCACACACAGACACGCACACACTTAGAAAGACTAGCATGGATTCGTATATATATACACACACTAAGGGATTTAGTTCCATACGCAATCATGAATTAATTAACAGATTTCTGCAAATTTGAGTCAGAATGAGAAAGAAAACACTAGGAATGTTCATATCTGCTCACACCAACACACTTGGGAAGAAATACACTTGGACAAAGGTATGTGGACACCTGTTCGTCAAACATCATTCCAAAATCATGGGCAATAATACGGAGTTGGTTCCCCCTTTGCTGCCACTCTTCTGGCAAGGCTTTCCACTAGATGTTGAAACATTTCTGTGGGGACTTGTTTCCATTCAGCCACAAGAGCATTACTGAGGTCGGGAACGGATGTTGGGTGATTAGGCCTGGCTCGCAGTCTGCGTTCCAAATCATCCCAAAGGTGTTCGATGGGGTTGAGGTCAGGGCTATGTACAGGCCAGTCAAGTTCTTCCACACAGATCTCGAAAAAACGTTTCTGTATGAACCTCACTTTGTGCATCAGGGGCATTGTCATGCTGAAACAGGAAAGGGCCTTCCCCAAATTGTTGCCACAAAGTTGGAAGCAAAGCATCGTCTAGAATGTCATTGAATGCTGTAGCGTTAAGATTTCCCTTCACTGGAACTAACGGGCCTAGCCCGAACCATGAAAAACAGCCCAAGACCATTATTCCTCCTCCACCACACTTTACAATTGGCACTATGCATTGCGGCAGGTAGTGTTCTCCTGGCATCAGATACGTTCTCCAAACCCAGATCCAGACTGCCAGATGGTGGAGTGCGATTCATCCCTCCAGAGAACGCGTTTCCATTCCACCAGAGTCCAATGGCAGCGAGCTTTACACCACTCCAGCCGACGCTTGACATTGCGCATGGTGATCTTAGGCTGCTCGGCCATGGAAATCCATTTCATGAAGCTCCCAACGAACAGTTCTTGTACTGACGTTGCTTCCAAAGGCAGTTTGGAACTCGGTAGTGAGTGTTGTAACTGAGGACAGACAATTTATAAGCGCTACACATATCAGCACACGGTGATCACGTTCTGTGAGCTTGTGTGGCCTACCACTTCGTGGCTGAGCCGTTGTTGCTCCTAGACATTACCATTTCACAACAACAGAACTTAAAGTTGACCGAGGCAGCTCTAGCAGGGCAGAAATTTGACGAACTGACTTGTTGGAAAGGTGGCATCCAATGACGGTGTCACGTTGAAAGTCACTGAGCTTTTCGGTAAGGCAATTCGACTGCCAATGTTTGTCTATGGAGATTGCATGGCTGTGTGCTCGATTTTATACACCTGTCAGCAACGGGTGTGGCTAAAATAGTGAATCCACTAATTTGAAGGAGTGTCCACATACTTTTGTAGTGTATATTCATAAATACCCACATGTATTCAAAGACAGACTCGCATACATTATGCAAATAAAATATATTCATACACATCAAATCAAATCAAATGTATTTATATAGCCCTTCTTACATAAGCTGATATCTCAAAGTGCTGTACAGAAACCCAGCCTAAAACCCCAAACAGCAAGCAATGCAGGTGTAGAAGCACGGTGGCTAGGAAAAACTCCCTAGAAAGGCCAAAACCTAGGAAGAAACCTAGAGAGGAACCAGGCTATGAGGGCTGGCCAGTCCTCTTCTGGCTGTGCCGGGTGGAGATTATAACAGAACATGGCCAAGATGTTCAAATGTTCATAAATTACCAGCATGGTCAAATAATAATAATCACAGTAGTTGTCGAGGGTGCGCAAGTCAGCACCTCAGGAGTAAATGTCAGTTGGCTTTTCATAACCGATCATTAAGAGTATCTCTACCGCTCCTGCTATCTCTAGAGAGTTGAAAACAGCAGGTCTGGGACAGGTAGCACGTCCGGTGAACAGGTCAGGGTTCCATAGCCGCAGGCAGAACAGTTGAAACTGGAGCAGCAGCACGGCCAGGTGGACTGGGGACAGCAAGGAGTCATCATGCCAGGTAGTCCTGAGGCATGGTCCTAGGGCTCAGGTCCTCTGAGAGAGAGAAAGAAAGAGAGAAAGAGAGAATTAGAGAGAGCATACTTAAATTCACACAGGACACCGGATAAGACAGGAGAAGTACTCCAGATATAACAAACTGACCCTAGCCCCCCGACACATAAACTACTGCAGCATAAATACTGGAGGCTGAGACAGGAGGGGTCAGGAGACACTGTGGCCCAATCCGATGATACCCCCGTACAGGGCCAAACAGGAAGGATATAACCCCACCCACTTTGCCAAAGCACAGCCCCCACACCACTAGAGGGAAAGCTTCAACCACCAACTTACCATCCTGAGACAAGGCCGAGTATAGCCCACAAAGATCTCCGCCACGGCACAACCCAAGGGGGGGCGCCAACACAGATAGGAAGATCACGTCAGTGACTCAACCCACTCAAGTGACGCACCCCTCCTAGGGACGGCATGGAAGAGCACCAGTAAGCCAGTGACTCAGCCCCTGTAATAGGGTTAGAGGCAGAGAATCCCAGTGGAGAGAGGGGAACCGGCCAGGCAGAGACAGCAAGGGCGGTTCGTTGCTCCAGAACCTTTCCGTTCACCTTCACACTCCTGGGCCAGACTACACTCAATCATATGACCCACTGAAGAGATGAGTCTACAGTAAAGACTTAAAAGTTGAGACCGAGTCTGCGTCTCTCACATGGGTAGGCAGACCATTCCATAAAAATGGAGCTCTATAGGAGAAAGCCCTGCCTCCAGCTGTTTGCTTAGAAATTCTAGGGACAATTAGGAGGCCTGCATCTTGTGACCGTAGCGTACGTGTAGGTATGTACGGCAGTACCAATTCGGAAAGATAGGTAGGAGCAAGCCCATGTAATGCTTTGTAGGTTAGCAGTAAAACCTTAAAATCAGCCCTTGCCTTAACAGGAAGCCAGTGTAGGGAGGCTAGCACTGGAGTAATATGATCACATTTTTTAATTAAAAAACCCTCCTTAGAAACACGAGTACCGCAGCATTAATAATACAGTTGCAATTGCCTCACTCAGTTCTTCACTCAAAATAACTCCCTTCTTCCACCCTCCTAACACACTGCAATTGAATTACTCACCACACGGGCGAGTATTAAAAACAAACAGGAGAGGGACCTTTCAACCCACGTGTCAAAAACCTCAGCGCACCCCTCCTCTATCCATCCATGTCCCTGAAAGCGTCTCTGTATACACATCTCTTTATGCTGATTGACTCATCACACACCTCCCTCAGAGAACACTAACAAATAGGGACAGTATGTCATCATAAGACAAGACCACCAACCTAGACATAAAAACACACACTCGCACTCCTAAATTTGATCATACTAAGCTTCATACAAAGGCAACCTTCTCTTCTGATCCACGTGCCATTCAGAGTGCATACTACCTACTATCTGAATCCCCTTTACATCGTGTCCAAGGCCCACAGCAAAGGCACATGTTCCAACTTCAGTCACCTACGTTCATCTGCAATTAAGGCAAGGAAGAGACTGTTGCCACATGCCATCTCCAAATCCTCGGACAAGCCTTCACTCTGTCTCTCTCTTTCTCGCTCTCTCTATCTCTCTCTCTATCTCTGTGACTCTCTCTCTGTCCCTGTCTCTCTCTCTCTCTCTCTCTCTCTCTCTCTCTCTCTCTCTCTCTCTCTCTCTCTCTCTCTCTCTCTCTCTCTCTCTCTGTCTCTGAATCTGTCTCTTTCTCTCTCTAACTCTAAAATATTCACTGCACCAAAAAAGGAAAGGAACAACAGAAACAATAAATTGACATTTAAATTGGGTCTAATTTCTCCCTATTTTCTTCTCAGGACTTTATTTAACTTGTCATTTTCTGTGAGGAATAGGGTTTAGGGGTCAGGGAGAGAGGAGAAAGGAGAGGGGGAGTGTGAATGAGGGGGTTGGAGGGGGTGGGGGGGCATGGAGATAGAGATGCCAATCGTCCATTGTCTCAATTATAGTCCCCCCCACCTCCTCCCAAATACACTCACCTCCGGTCCGCTCTTCTTGTCATCCTCCTTTGATTACCTATTTCTCTCCTATCTGCTTTCTCTCTGTCAAGAGGAAGTCATGGGCTATATAGAGGAAGTCATAGGGCTATTTAGAGGAAGTTGTGGGGCTATATAGAGGAAGTCGTGGGGCTATATAGAGGAAGTCGTGGGGCTATATAGAGGAAGTCGTGGGGCTATATAGAGGAGGGATATATAGAGGAAGCCGTGGGGATATATAGAGGAAGTCGTGGGGCTATATAGAGGAAGTCGTGAGGCTATATAGAGGAAGGCGTGAGGCTGTATAGAGGAAGGCGTGAGGCTATATAGAGGAAGGCGTGAGGCTATATAGAGGAAGTCGTGGGGATATATAGAGGAAGTCGTGGGGATATATAGAGGAAGGCGTGAGGCTATATAGAGGAAGGCGTGGGGATATATAGAGGAAGTTGTGAGGCTATATAGAGGAAGGCGTGAGGCTATATAGAGGAAGTTGTGAGGCTATATAGAGGAAGGCGTGAGGCTATATAGAGGAAGTCGTGAGGCTATATAGAGGATGTCGTTGGTCTATGTAGAGTTAGTCATGGGGCTATATAGAGGAAATTGTGGGGCTATATAGAGGAAGTTATGGAGTTATATTGAGGAAGTCGTGGGGTTATCTGAAGGAAGTCATGGGCTATATAGAGGAAGTTGTGGGGCTATATAGAGGAAGTCGGTGGGCTATATAGAGGACGTTGTGTAGAGGACGTTGTGAGGCTATATAGAGGAAGTCATAGGGCTATATAGACGAAGTTATGTTGAGTAAGTTGTGAGGCTATTTAGAGGAAATCCGTGTGCTATATAGAGGAAGTCCTAGGGCTACATAGAGGAAGTTATGTAGAGAAGTTGTGAGACTATATAGAGGAAGTCATAGGGCTATATAGAGGAAGTTGTGGGGCTATATAAAGGTTGTCAAGGGGTTATATAGAAGAAGTCGGTGGGCTATATAGAGGAAGTCTAATGGCTATATTAAGGTAGTCATGGGGCTGTATAGAGAAAGTTGTGGGGCTATTTAGAGGAAGTCATAGGGCTATATAAAGGAAGTTTCTGGGCTATATAGAGGTAGTAATGTAGCTAGAAAAGGTAGTCATTGTGTTCAATCAAGGTTTTGTCTGCCATTTTGAGCCCTGGCCTCAGAGGATCTCTCACATTTTTTTTAATGTTTTTTTATTTAACCCTAATTTTACCAGGGAACACATTCTTTTTTACAGCAACAACCTTGGGGAATAGTTACAGAGGAGAGGATGGGGATGAATGAGCCAATTGTAAGCTGGGGATGATTCCGGATGTTCCGGATCAATACAGCTCTCTCTGTACAATACTGTATACAGGAGGCAGATATCCCATTCCCTCTCAACAGACTGGCCACTGCAGGGATTCAGTATCCAGTTCACTCTCAACAGACTGGCCACTGCAGGGATTCAGTATCCAGTTCACTCTCAACAGAAGGATTTTATCTAACAAAACGACCATTCATGTTGTAGTTGGGACCCTTGGGATAGCAAACAGAAGAAGAGCTTCAAAAGTAAGTGATTTATTTAACCTTTACTTCATACCCATCCTGGATCCGGGAGCATCCTCATCAAAAAAGCTGACTAGCATAGCCTAGCCTAACGGGACAGGGATATCATATAATATAATTTCATGAAATCACAAGTCCAATACAGCAAATGAAAGATAAACATCTTGTGAATCCAGCCATCATTTCCGATTTTTAAAATGTTTTACAGCGAAAACACAATATGTATTTATATTAGCTAACCACAATAGCCAAACACACAACGGCATATTTTCACCATGTTTCCACCGCATAGGTAGCCTTCACAAAACCCACAAATAGAGATAAAATGAATGACTAACCTAGAACAACTTCATCAGATGACAGTCTTATAACATCATGTTATACAATATATTTATGTTTTGTTCGAAAATGTGCATATTTATAGCTACAAATCCTGGTTTTACATTGTAGCCACCATCACAAATAGCACCAAAGCAGCCAGAATAATTACAGAGAGCAACGTGAAATACATAAATACTCATCATAAAACATTTATGAAAAATACATGGTGTACAGCAAATGAAAGATAAACATCTTGTGAATCCAGACAATATTTCCGATTTTTTAAAATGTTTTACAGCGAAAACACAATATATATTTCTATTAGCTCACTACAGTAGCCAAACACACAACGCAATTTACTCCCCGCCAAAATAGCTTGCACAAAACCGACAGAATAGAGATAAAATTAATCACTAACCTTGAACAACTTCATCAGATGACAGTCTTATAACATCATGTTATACAATACATTTATGTTTTGTTCGAAAATGTGCATATTTAGAGGTGCAAATCGTGGTTATACATTGTGAATACGTAGCAACAATTCGCCAGAATGTCCGGAGATATTTTGGACACTCACCTAATCTGACCAAATAACTCATCATAAACTTTACATAAAAATATTTGTTGTATGGCAAATGAAAGATACACTGGTTCTTAATGCAACCGCTGTGTTAGATTTTTAAAAATAACTTTACCACAACATACAGCTTGGGTTATTGTGAGACAGCGCTCACCAACACGGCGGAGAATAGGAGTCAAAATATTACACAGAAATACGAAATAACATCATAAATGTTGTCTTACTTTTGCTGAGCTTCCATCAGAATGTTGTGCAAGGAGTCCTATTTCCAGAATAAATCGTTGTTTGGTTTTAGAATGTCCATTTCTTCTGTCGAATTAGCAACCTTGGCTAGCATTGTGGCGCGAACATTCCCATCCTCTCTTGGCGCAAAGAAAGGAAAATTCCAAAAGTCCCAATAAACGTTGAATAAACTGATAAAACTCAGTTAAAAAAATAATAAATTATGATGTTTTTCTCATATGTATCAAATAAAATCAGAGCCGGAGATATTTGCCGTGTATACCGAACGCTTTTCAGAAGACAATGTAGAGCTCCTTCGCGCGCCGTGGAAAACTGACAAAATGGCTGACCTGTCACTCCAAAAGCTCTTATTCGGCCTCAGATCAAGCTAGACACCCCATTCAACCTTCCACTGCCTGTTGACATCTAGTGGAAGGCGTATGAAGTGCATACATATCGATAAATAAAAGCCAGTTGAATAGGCAGGCCCTGAAACAGAGCCTCGTTTTCAGATTTTTCACTTCCTGTATGGAAGTTTGCTGCCAAATGAGTTCTGTTTTACTCACAGATATAATTCAAACAGTTTTAGAAACTTCTGAGTGTTTTCTATCCAATAGTAATAATAATATGCATATTGTATGATCTAGAACAAAGTACGAGGCCGTTTAATTTGGGCACGATTTTTTCCAAAGTGAAAACAGCTCCCCCCTATTGACAAGAAGTTAATCGCTATTTATGATTTTATGAAGCCTGTGCTGGTTGAAAAATATATTGTGGGGCGCCGTCCTCAGACAATCGCATGGTATGCTTTCGCAATCAAGCCTATTTGAAATTGGGACAACGCAGTTAGATTAACAAGAATTTAACCTCTAATTCCTCCCAAACCCGGATCCGGGAGCACCCCCCACAGTAAAAAAAGCTGACTAGCATAGCCTAGCATAGCGTCACAAGTAAATACTAGCATCTAAATATCATTAAATCACAAGTCCAAGACACCAGATGAAAGATACACATCTTGTGAATCCAGCCATCATTTCTGATTTTTAAAATGTTTTACAGGGAAGACACAATATGTAAATCTATTAGCTAACCACGTTAGCAAAAGACACCACTTTTTTTACTCCACCAGTTTTTTACTCCATCAGTAGCTATCACAAATTCGACCAAATAAAGATATATATAGCCACTAACCAAGAAACAACTTCATAAGATGACAGTCTGATAACATATTTATTGTATAGCATATGTTTTTTTAGAAAAATGTGCATATTTCAGGTATAAATCACAGTTCTACATTGCAGCTGCAATCTGAAATAGTGCCGAAGCTGCCAGAATAATTACAGAGACCAACGTCAAATACCTAATTACTCGTCTTAAAACATTTCTGAAAAATACACAGCGTACAGCAAATGAAAGCCCAACATCTTGTGAATCCAGCCAATATGTCAGATTTTTTAAGTGTTTTACAGCGAAAACACAATATAGCATTATATTAGCTTAGCACAATAGCCAGAAACACAAGCAATTTACCAGCAGCACAGGTTAGCGATCGTAACAATACAGCAAAAGATATATAATTTTTGACTAACCTTGATATACTTCGTCAGATGACAGTCCTGTAACATCATATTACACAATGCATATAGGTTTTGTTCGAAAATGTGCATATTTAGCAGCACAAATCGTGGTTATACAATGTGATCAGTGGCAACAGGTCATGCATTCTTACCGGCGCCATCTTGGAAAGGCTACGATTATTTATCGATTAGATTGACTAAAAAATACAGGTTGGACAGCAAATGAAAGATGCATTAGTTATTAATGCAACCGCTGAGTTAGATTTTTAAAATTAACGTTACTAGACATACAGTGTGCGTTACAGCCAGACTAGTGCCGCAATAATGGCGGACAAATGCGTTTACATTTTTCCACATAAATACGGAATAACATCATAAATAGCTTTTACTTTTGGACGAGCTTCCATCAGAATCTTGGGCAAGGTGTCCTTTGTCCAAAAGAATCGTTGCTTGGTTGTAAAACGTCGTCTTCAACTTCGGAATTAGCAGCTAACAATAGCTATGTGGCCACAACATGCCCAAATCCCCAAAACGCAATACTAAGGAAATTCCGAAAATAGCAATATACTCGCATAAACTGATATAACTCGGTTTAAAATAACTTCGTTATGATGTTTCTAACACCTATATCGAATTAAATTACAGACGGATATAGCTAAGGCCGATAACTGAGCGTTTCAAAATGCCATCCTGAAGTCTTGCTTTGCGCAATGACGAACGACGAAAAGAGAGCTCACTTCGTTCCTTGGCCTTTTATAAGCTCTGAGAACTACGTAGACACTCCATTCCACTTCTCATTGGTTACTGACATCCAGGGGAAGGCGGGTGCAGTTCATGTCGACCCATAGGATACATACAGAGCTTTAAACTGATCTGAGAACAGAGCCTCGTTTTCAGACCTTCGCAGTTCCTGTCATGAATTTCGCTGCAGAAAGAGTTCTGGTTCACCCACAGACATAATTCAAACGGTTTTCGAAACTAGAGATTGTTTTCTATCCAATAATAATAATAATATGCATTTTGTACGAGCAAGATTTGAGTACGAGGCAGTTTAATTTGGGAACGATAAATGTCCAAGTTGAAACAGCACCCCCTGTAGTGTCAAGAGGTTTTAAGCTTTTAGATTATATAAGATACTTGTATGTTCATGAATGTTTAATATTATGATTATTTACTTGAATTGCGCGGCCTCCAATTTCACCGGATGTTGTCGGCTGGTGTCCCGCTAGTGGGACGCCTATCCCCTTAACTGACTTGCCTAGTTAAATAAAGATTTAAATACAAAATAAAACCTCTCAAACTGAAAGGGACAACTACCCCTCGAAGCATTACCCTGGAGCTAACAGATTGATGACTTTACAAGACTTCTATATATAACCTCTATATCCCCTGACCTTTAACCTGTACAAGTGTGACATAATAGAAGCACCTTAAAGCAAAGTACCAGAGCAACACTCAACAGAACAGAGTATGTTCACAGCCTTTCCACCAGTCATTGAGACTCTTGTCTTGCAGTGTCACTGACAAGTCCGAGATGCAGGCAAACAAGAGCGCTGTGAAACAGCACACCAGTCATTAGTGGGGTTTTAGTTTTAATAACAGACAGGGGATGGAAACACATCATTAGGAGTAATGAGTATTGCTGAGGCAGTGTCAGGCAGCGAGCTGGTGTCTTGTGGGTGATGGGTGGAGAAGGGTGTGGGGAGTAAGAGGGTACTGGGTAAGGGTGTAGGGCTCCTGGGTGTGGATGGAGGTCATGGTTGGGGTAGTTGACATGGTCTAACCCCACTTACTGTGATATGACCCACTGTGAGGGAACATCTAGGGGGAAGGAGTTACAACTCTTACTGTGATATGACCCACTGTGAGGGAGCATCTAGGGGGAAGGAGTTACAACTGTTAGAGGAATGGATTTTATAGATAACAATCTATTGCATCTAGAGCCAAACCAAAAGGGATCTATTTCTTCTGGAAAATGATGTCCTTGATTCTCAAAGTCAGATCACACGGGTGTCTCTCAAACCAATACCTTCACACAGATGTGTTTGTATGTGAAAATAAGTACGTACACACACACACACACACACACACACACACACACACACACACACACACACACACACACACACACACACACACACACACACACACACACACACACACACACACACACACACACACACACACAGTGGAGTGTTATCAGCCCCTTTGCTTCCTGCAGTAAGCAGATTAGTCCTATAGTAAACCAGAGAAGGAGACAGGCAGCACAGATAGGCCCCAAACACTCTTCACAAAGCCTTGGGGTGGGCCACCAGTGTGTGTGTGTGTGTGTGTGTGAAGACAGAACGTGTGTCTGTGTGAGGGGGGGTTAGAAACGAGGTAACAGCAGAGAAATGGGACTACACACTTTCAACCACCCCGTCCATCCCCTCGGGGTCACACGTCTGTCCAGCCAGCGCTGACCAATTTAGACCACAAGAATAGAGGTGGGGAGGCAGCAAATAGGTGCTCCGCTACTGGGGCCGATTGGGTGGGCGTCAGGGGCCAAGGGGCCAAGGAGACACTGCAACCTGGATGAATAGAGGATTCACTGTTGCTCATTCTCATGCAGAGAAAGCATCCGGGAGACAGGTAGCTCAAGTCTCCAACTCCATCAGGCTGGCTGAATGGGACAGGCTGAAGAATAGACAGAGGTTTGGCCAATCCTGTTCAGGGTTATCAGAGAGGGGGAACTGGGGGAATTCAAGGATGCTGGAGCGGTCTTTTGTATATCTGGTACCGACCAGCACATTTTAGTGAATTCAAACATATCGCATATAAGCATATTCATATACGGAAAGGAATTTACAAACATACACAAGAACGATCAGCAAACACATGCACACACACACCACAGGCACACACACACACACCACAGGCACACACACATCAAACACACAGGCATACACACATCAAACACACAGGCACACACACATGCAGACACACAGGCAGACACACACAGGCACAAAACACATTGGAGTTCCCTCACACTGCAGGGACCTGTGTATCAACTTGAATTTGTGTAGGAGTGTGTGTATTCAGTACAGCATCTATGCTTCTTCTAATTTCTCTCTTCCTCCACTGATTGACCTCTAGTGAAAGCACAGGGGAGTAAACTGAACGACTGCACCACAAATACTACGCCAACAGGTTTGGAAAATATGACCCACTCCTGTTAGCAGCAGTTAGCAGAGAAACACAAACATGTGTAAACACACTATTTGCCTGAACACAATATCTCATTCAAAAAATCTATTTTTTTTCTATCACTATTTTTATTTATCTTTGTCTGCCTGGCTTCCTCCTCTTCCTCCCTCTCTTCCTCCACCTCCTCCTCTTCCTCCTCATCCTCTTCCTCTTCCCCCCCTCCTCTCTCTCCTCCTCCCCATCCTCCTCTTCCTCCTCCTCTTCATCCTCCCCCCTCCTCCTTCTCCCCTTCTGCCTCATCCTCCTCATCTTCGTCCTCCTCCTCCCCCTCTGCCTCATCCTCATCCTCCCCCTCCTCATCCTCATCCTCTTCCTCAGGGGCAGTCTGTCACCTACATGTCTCTTGTAGTGAACACTCCACTTGGGACACTTCTACCAAAATTAGGTGATTAGGCTTAAGTGGATCCTGTCACATATCTTAGGCTGATTAAATCATAACTGGGCTGACCCACCAGACAGACATCAAGAGACACAGGGAGAGAGAGACTATTAATAACTGTCTATTTGTGACAGAGAGCCTAAGGTGATGTCATGCATCATGTTCTTCTTTAGTCCTCCATTTACAGCCTCCCTCCTTTACTCCATCACACCCCCCCCCCCCCCCCCCACAACCTCTCTCTCCTCTCTTTCATCGCTCTGTCTGTGTCAATATGCAGAGGGAAGGCCTGTGCATTGATCTATATGGCTAGTGTGGTTGTCACACACAAACAAGTCATAAGAAAAGATGAAAGGAAGGAAAGAGAAGACCAGTGGCCTTCACCTTCAGAGACACTGGGAATGGAAGGAGACACAATGAGAGAGGAAGGACCGAGGGAGAGTAGAGGAGCAACCAGATGAGATGCACAGCTGTAAGTCATTTACCACTAATCTCTCCCACACAAACTAACACACCCTAACACAACCCTGTAACCCCTACACCCTGTTTACCCAACTGTGTGGAACACTGCGGTGTCACCTTCACTGAATAGGCAGCACTAAGCCTAGTCCTTACCAGGAAAGAGGCCAGTGTACATTCCTCCTGTGCTGTCACACTAGGGGGGCTTAAACCCCCCAGGCACCAAGGGCTAAACCCCCAGGCACCAAGGGATAAACCCCGAGGCACCAAGGGTTAAACCACCAATGGTTAAACCCCCAGGCACCAAGTGTTAAACCCCCAGGTGACAAGGGTTAAACCTCCCAGCCACCAAGGGTTAAACCTCCCAGGCACCAAGGGTTAAACCTCCCAACCACCAAGGGTTAAATTGCAGAGCGCGAAATTCAAATTACAGAAATAGTAATATTTAACATTCATGAAAATACAAGCGTCATACATCAGAAAAAAACGTAACTTCTTGTTAATCCAGCCGCTGTGTCAGATTTCAAAAAGGCTTTACGGCGAAAGCACACCATGCGATTATCTGAAGACAGCGCCCCGCACACAAAAGCATTAAAAACATTTGTCAACCAGGCAGGTGCGCCACGAAAGTCAGAAATAGCGATAAAATAAATGCCTTACCTTTGAAGATCTTCTTCTGTTGGCACTCCAAAAAGGCCCAACTACATCACAAATGGTCATTTTTTTCGATAAAGTCCTTCTTTATATCCCCAAAAACTCAGTTTAGCTTGCATTTAGCTTTAGCATTCAATAATCCACTGGTTTCCCTCCTTACAAAATGCATACAAAATGAATCCCAAACGTTACCAATAAACTTCTCCAAACAAGTCAAACAAAATTTATAATCAAACCTTAGGTACCCTAATACGTAAATAAAGATAACATTTAAGACGGAGAATCGTTATTGTCTTTACCAGAGATAAACAACAAAGAACGCGCTATCATCCATGCGCATGAAAACACTACAGCCAAAATGGGAGCCACTTAGAAAAACTACAAATTCTAGCTAATTTTTCCAAAAAATAGCCGGAAACTCTTTCTAAAGACTTTTGACATCTAGTGGAAGCCCTAGGAACTGCAATCTGGGAGGTTTTCCCTTTATATTAAACATGACAGCCTTTGTAAACAGTGGTAGGCTAACAAGAGGAAGAGAATGAGGAGAGGGGGGGATGATGATGAGGAGGAGGAGGAGGAGGAGGAGAGGGAAGGAGAGTAGAGGACAAGAGGAGGACAGGAGGGAGATATGGCTTCATGTTAAAGAAAGACTAAGTAGCAGTGAGCTGAGAATGCCAGCAGAAGAAGTGAACCGTTTTGATGACGCAGAGGTTGATTGAACTCTTCATAAATCTTTAGTGTCGCACTCCTGATGGACACACTAGTCTTTAGTGTCACACTCCTAATGGACACACTAGTCTTTAGTGTCACACTCCTAATGGACACACTAGTCTTTAGTGTCACACTCCTGATGGACACACTAGTCTTTAGTGTCACACTCCTAATGGACACACTAGTCTTTAGTGTCACACTCCTGATGGACACACTAGTCTTTAGTGTCACACTCCTAATGGACACACTAGTCTTTAGTGTCACACTCCTAATGGACACACTAGTCTTTAGTGTCACACTCCTGATGGACACACTAGTCTTTAGTGTCACACTCCTAATGGACACACTAGTCTTTAGTGTCACACTCCTAATGGACACACTAGTCTTTAGTGTCACACTCCTGATGGACACACACTAGAGAATAACAATATATGTTACATTAACACAGAGAAGAACAATAGAAGTTACATCAACACAGTCATTGGAGACTCTGGTGCTGGTATGGAAAATACCAACAATCTCATGCCTCACACACAGGTGGAGGACCAGTAGGGTGGTGGGTGGAGGGACTCTGGCCCTCCATGACTCCACCCCTACATGACTGCACCCCTCCATAAGGCAGGAGGCGGACCCACCCATATAGCAGGGTGGCAGGAGTCAGGCCCACCCCTATAGCAGGGTGGCAGGAGGCAGACCCACCCCTACAGCAGGGTGGCAGGAGGCAGACCCACCCCTACAGCAGGGTGGCAGGAGGCGGACCCACCCCTACAGCAGGGTGGCAGGAGGCAGACCCACCCCTACAGCAGGGTGGCAGGAGGCAGACCCACCCCTACAGCAGGGAGGCAGGAGGCAGACCCACCCCTACAGCAGGGAGGCAGGAGGCAGACCCACCCCTACAGCAGGGAGGCAGGAGGCGGACCCACCCCTACAGCAGGGAGGCAGCAGGGGAGAGAGGAAGGGGTGTCTGTAATACCATAATACCTGCTTCCAGTGCTCTGGTGCACTGGGGGAGAGAGTATTGGCCAGACAGCTGGTCACCCACAGAGAAGAAGAGAGGGAGAGAGAAGAAGAGAGGGAGGGAGGGAGAAGAATAGAAAGGTATAGGTGAACACAACAAAACAAACCCTAATGCCCAGAAACAGAGGAGCAGAATTCAAGATAACGAGACCAATGTTGATGAATAGAACAATTTACTCATTAAACATCATAACCTCTCTCTCTCTCGCTCCCTCTCACCAACACACACTTGTTCACTCCTCTCTCTCTCTTCCACTTTTCTCTCCCTTCCTGAGTGAAAACACCTTTCAAACCAGCCCAGGGGTTAATGAGAATGAGGCAGAGTAATGTAGAATGTTTGTTTGGAGAGAAAAGGGCCATTTACATAGCCCCCTGTGGGATGCGTGTGTGTGTGTATGTGTGTAATGGATTGAGTGTGTGACTTACTGAGTATGTTTTTATGATTATGTATAGGGTGATGCCTATTGATCACTGCAACTGATTCCACCCACTTGAACACAAACAGCGGGTCCACTCGTGTTTATGTCACAACACTCAGCATAATGTAGGAGCTAGGGTGAGAAAGCCAGACAATACACTAACACTACGCTGATCAATTCAAATCACTAAACAAAGGCAGATTTACTGTGTAGCACTACATGCTGTTAAATACACCTGCTTATCATTCCAGCTCCACTCCACCTCACTCTAACACTCATACCGCGGTGGGAGGTGTGTGTGTGTAGCCTAACACTTCTAACCAAGCTCATTTTACACATCTAAATTGACATGTGGCCTCCTGTATTGGAAACAAGCCTGATCAAAACCTACTATATACAGTGTGTTAGCGTTGAATGGCGGGAACCATATTTTTTGCTGCAGGTTCCCCAACCGGCGGCCCGCGGGATGGTTTTATTTGCCCCCCCCAAGCTTTCTGAGCAAAAAAAAATAAAAAATGTTTTTTTTTGGGGGGGGGGGGGGCATAAAAGACTGTATAAACTCCAGGAAATCACCTCCAAGTGATTTTAATTTAAGAAATCTGTTCCCAAGATTTCTCAAACATAATAGAGTGACACGTGCTCATATACAAATGTAAGTAACGGTTAAAATTATTATGTTTTCTTATGGTCAATTTGCAGTCTACAAACGATTTGTAATTATATTGAATCAAAATATAAACACAACAAGCAAAGTGTTGGTCCCATGTTTCATGAGCTGAAATAAAAGATCCCGGAAACATCCCTGTTAGTGAGCATTTCTTCTTTGCCAAGATAATCCATCCATCTGACAGGTGTGGCATATCAAAAAGCTGATTAAACAGCATGATCATTACTAAAGTGCACCTTGTGCTGGAGACAATAAAAGGCCACTCGAAAATGTGCAGTTTTGTCAAACAACACAATGACACAGATGTCTCAAGTTTTGGGGGAGCATGCAATTGGCATGACTGCAGGAATGTCCAACAGAGCTGTTATTAGAGAATTGAAAGTTAATTTCTTTACCATAAGCCACTTCCAACGTCGTTTTAGAGAATTTGGCAGTTCATCCAACCGGCCTCACAACCGCAGACCACGTGCACTCCTAGGCCCACCCATGGCTGCGCCCCTGCCCAGTCATATGAAATCCATAGATTAGGGCTTAATTAACGTATTTCAACTGGCTGATTTCCTTACATGACTGTAACTCAGTGAAATCTTTGAAATTGTTGCATGTTGTGTTTATATGTTCCAGATCACAGACCATCCGCTCAAGAAAGAAATTGGCCCACGGCTGAATCTAGTTGATGATCCCTGCTCTATGGCTTTCTCTCTGGCTACTGCACGATGAATCCACTATCAAGGTGGGGACCATCTCCGTATGTTAGACCTATCATCTCATCATGGTAACTTTTTTTATTGTGATAGGTAGTCTGAATGCGGGTCTAATTTACACATCTCCATCTGGCTTTCTGAGATTACCTTATTTTTTAATTGTAAAGATATATATTTTTTAAATTGCAGAGTTTTAAAACACTATTTTATAGTTGCTTTAAATCAGTGCACGGCCCAGCACTCTCTCACAGTCTTTCTCTTTGTCAACCAATTCCAGTCAAACTACATACAAAATAGATAATCCTGTTGTAGACTGATATACAGTGCATTCAAACCCTTTGACTTCATCCATATTTTGTTAGGTTACAGACTTATTCTAAAATAGATTAAATTGTTTTTTTCCTAATCAATTTACACACAATACCCCATAATGACTAAGAAAAAAACGTTTTTATTTTATTTTTGCAAATGTATTAAATATAAAAACTGAAATATTACATTTACATTATGTAGCAGGCTCAAGGGGGTAGGGTTTCCACGTCACCAAGTTCAATAACCAAACACGCACAGGGAGCACAACTAGAATTCAAATGGGGAATTTATTAGGGATATTTGCACACGGTGGGAAAGGGGGGGGATCCAGCAACCAGTTCACAATGGGTAATTGTACAGCTTCCTCTTTTATCTCCAAGCACTCAATGATCCACCGGCTTGCCTCGTTGGGGCAGGAAGTCCATATAAGGCTCAGGGGTGGAGCCAGCAGGCTACAAGATATCTTCCTTCAATCACCACTCCCCTCACCATCACCTCTCCCTGCCATCTGCCCCACCCCCCCTCCCCTCCCCTCAGCTCTGACCGGGAGGGAAGGGCGGTCCAGCTCCCAAAAACATCCCTCCTGGAGAGGGCATCGGCATTTCCATGGGCTGCACCTGATCTGTGGACAACAGACAGCAAATGGCTGTAAGGATAGGAACCAGGGGGTGACCTGGGCGTTACTGTCCTTATTCCGTGACATCCAAATCAGTGGTGCATGGTCCGTCACAAGGGTGAAGTGCTGTCCCAGTAGGTAATATTTCAGCGTCTCCAGTGCCCACTTGATCGCGAGACATTCTTTCTCCACAGTGGAATATTTTGTTATACGGCTAATGTATACGACTGAGTGTTCCTGAACTTCTTGTAGCTGTGATAGGATGGCACCCACCCCTGTTTCTGACTCATTGGTCTGTACCACCAGTGGTTTGGAGAAGTCCGGAGTCACCAGCACGTGTCCAGAACACAGGGCTCCCTTTAGGTCCTGGAAGGCTTTCTCCGTCTCCTCGATCCACGTCACCAGGGAGGGCAGACGGCTCCTGGACAGATCTGTCAGGGGGCTGGCTAGGGAGGCAAATTGGGGGATAAATCTCCAGTGGTAAACAGTCAACTACACAAATGTAAGTAGCTGCTTCTTGGTGAGGGGGTGGGGCCAGTCCCGAATCGCCTCCACTTTCTTCACCTTTGGGTTTTACACATACCCTCCCGATCGTGTACCCCAGGTACTCAGCCTCCCTCAGGCCGAGCCGACATTTCCTTGGGTTAACTGTTAGCCCCGCCCCCCGTAAAGCCTGCAATACCCCGCTCACCTGGTTTAGATGGGTCTCCCAATTGCTCCCATGGATTACAATATCATCGAGGTAGGCTACCGCGTACTCGCGATGTGGACGGAGAACCCGGTCCATAAACCTCTGGAAGGTGACCAGGGCCCTGTGCAACCCAAAGGGCAGCTTCCTGTAGTGGAACAGGCCGTCAGGGGTGGCAAAAGCAGTTTTCTCCTAGTTCTTATTGGCAGGAGCTAAGGGCACCTGACAATAACCCTTCGTCAGGTCAAGCGTGCTTACAAATCGGGCGGTCCCTAGCCGTTCTATAAGTTCATCAATTCGGGGCATGGGGTTGGCGTTGAACTTTGAGATTTCATTTAACTTTCTAAAATCATCACAGAAGCGGCCAGTAAAATTGTACAATTGATTTGGTCTAAGGTCTCCTCCACCCCTAGGTGAGCCCCAATGAGGTGGGAGTGTGCCAACAGCAGGACAGCTTGTACAAAGAGACGGGGCAAAACAACAACTCCATACATTCGTCGTTCTTCTTCACAACCTGATACAGCAATTTCTCCTTTATAGAAAAATGGGGGTAGGTGATCTGACTTACCCCCTCCATGGGCTTTCCGTCCACCACATCCACCTGCTGGAGAGTGCTGGCCAGGTTAGGATCTTCCAATTGGGCCGTGCCAAACCGGCCCGCTAGAGAGGCGGGCTCTGGCAACACCTCATGGTCCATCGGGAACATGTCGTCCAGACTCGCCTCACCTTCCTCCAGGCTTGCTTCACCTTCACCAGAGAGGGGTTCTGTTGATGCTGAGTCCCGTGTGGCTGAGTCCCGTGTGGCTCAGTTGGTGGAGCATGGCGCTTGCAACGCCAGGGTTGTGGGTTCATTCCCCACGGGGGGACCAAGATGAATATGTATGAACTTTCCAATTTGTAAGTCGCTCTGGATAAGAGCGTCTGCTAAATGACGTAAATGTAAATGTAAATGGGTTCCACTTCCTGGAATCCACACATCAGGGCATCACTGCTTCTGGCGTCCCTCCCGCCTCTCTGGCTTCCTCCTCCCTTCTGGTTCCCTGGTTTCCCCATGTCTCCGGACATACTGGTCCACAGTTGGCGGAATATCGGGAAATCCCTCCGGATAAGGACCGGCACTGGCAAGTTCAGGACGACTCCCACTGGCCCCGTGTGTTGTCCTTTCATTGTCTGTAGATGGGGGAGTGTGGTAGGGTAGTCATTGGTCTCATCGTGTATGCATGTGATGGCCACAGTGTCAGTCAGGTTCGGGGACTGTGCGAAGTCAGTCCAAAAGTGGCATGGTGTCCTTTCCATTTGCTCTTACCGGGGTGACAGGGGAAGGACCACTCTCATCAGCAAGCCGCAGGGATGCCCACTGGCTGAGGTCGAAGGCATCGCCACAATCGTAGCACTTCCTGCTGTCCAGGTTCAGGACGTGGCGTCGTCTCAGGGACCTGGCTGTTGGTGTCCCTCCATCCTTGGCCGGGGTCCAGGCGGGGGCCTCCATCCTTTTTCTCTCCTTCGGGCGAGTGGAGGGTTCAGCCTTCCGTGGTTGTCTGCTGCGCAGGACCTCCAAAGCTACCAGTTGACCTTCCACCAGTTCCACCAGCTGATCCGCACTCTGCGGGTTAGCTTGGCCTACTAACTTTTTAGCTTCGAATGGGAGAGCGCGTGGAAATGTATCTATGACTACTTTCTCGATGGCCATGATGGTCAGTGTTTCAGCAGTTAGTCTGCTCTTGGCCAGCCTAATCAGATCATGCATCTGCGATCGGAGGGGGCGCTGTGGCATCATACGCCCAATCATGGAATCTTTGCGCCTTGCTAATCAGGGTGTAACCATACCGGTGCAGGATTTCCTTTTTCAGCCCCTCGTAATGCGTCGCCTGGTCAGCCATCAGATCCCGTTAGGTCTTCTGTGCCACGCCTGACAGAAAAGGTGCTAGCAGGCTAGCCAATTTCTCCCTAGCCGCTGTCCTCTTGAAGGCTTGGGGGTAAGCTTCAATGTCGTCAGCCTCTGTCAGTTTCAGTATAAACATACTGGGTTTGGTACTGCTGCACCTGCAGCCACGCCAGCGTGGGCGGCTGTCAGCTGGCTGAGTTCAGCTCGCAGGAGAGTGGTCTGCTGACGCTGTTCCTCCAGCAGCTCCCGATGCATAGCCTGTTGCGCTATGTTTGCCCCCACCAGCTGTTTCACCAATGCCTCCGTTATGGTCTGTGTCTGTTTAGTTATTGAGCTTGGTTTGCTTTGCCCGCTATCTCCACCATATGTAGCAGGCTCAAGGGGGTAGGGTTTCAACGTCACCAAGTTCAATAACCAAACACGCCCAGGGAGCACAACTAGAATTCAAATGGGGAATTTATTAGGGATATTTGCACACATTGGGAAAGATGGGGGGTCCAGTAACCAGTTCACAACGGGTAATCGTACAGATTCTTCTTTCGCTTCTCACACTCTCCATAACCCACGTTTCCCTCTCGGTCCTCTTCGTGCAGCCCGCTTCCTCTTTTATCCCCAAGCACTCAATGGCTTAATGATCCACCGGCTTGCCTTATTGGGGCAGGAAGTCCATAAAAGGCTTGGGGGTGGAGCCAGCTGGCTGCAAGATATCTTCCTTCAATCACCACTCCCCTCACCTCTCCCTGCCATCTGCCACAATAAGTATTCAGACCTTTTACTCAGTACTTTGTTGAAGCACCTTTGGCAGCAATTACAGCTTCAAGTCTTCTTGGGTATGACGCTACAAGCTTGACAGACCTATATTTGTGAGTTTCTCCCATTCTTCTCTGCAAATCCTCTCAAGCTCTGTCAGATTGGATGGGGAGCGTCGCTGCACAGATATTTTCAGGTCTCTCCAGAGATGTTTGATTGGGTTCAAGTCCCGGCACTGGTTTGGCCACTCAAGGACATTCAGAGAATTGTCCCGAAGCCACTTCTGCGTTGTATTTGCTGTGTGCTCCGGAGCAGGGATCCATCAAGGATCTCTCTGTACTTTGCTCCATTCATCTTTCCCTTGATCCTGACTAGTTTCCCAGTACCTGCTGCTGAAAAACATCCCCACAGCATGATTCTGCCACTGCCTTGCTTCACCGTAGGGATGGTGCCAGGTTTCCTCCAGACTTCACTCTTGGCATTCAGGTCAAAGAGTTCAATATTGGTTTCATCAGTCCAGAGAATCTTGTTTCTCATGGTCTGATAGTCTTTAGGTGCCTATTGGCAAACTCCAAGCGGGCTGTCATGTGCCTTTTACTGAGTAGTGGCTTATATCTTGCCACTCTACCATAAATGCCTGATTGGTGGAGTGCTGTAGAGATGGTTTTCCTTCTGGAAGGTTCTCCCATCCCCACAGAGAAACTCTGGCGCTCTGTCAGAGTGACCATTGGGTTCTTGTTCACACCCCTGACCAAGGCCCTTCTCCCCCAATTGCTCAGTTGAGCTGGGCGGCCAGCTCTAGGAAGAGTCTTTGTGGTTCGAAACTTCTTCCATTTAAGAATGATGGCCATTGTGTTCTTGGGGACCTTCAATTCTACAGACATGTTTTGGTACCCTTCCCCAGATCTGTGCTTCATCACAATCCTATCTCTGAGCTCTACGGACAATTCCTTCGACCTCAAGGCTTGATTTTTGCTGACATGCACTGTCAACAGTGTGACCTTGTATAGACCATTGTGTTATGTCCAATAAATTATGTCCAATAAATTTAATTTACCACTGGTGGACTCCAATCAAGATGTAGAAACATCAAGAAACAGGATGAACCTGAGTTGAATTTAGAATCTCATAGCAAAAGGTCTGAATACTAATGTAAATAATATCTGTTTTTTATTTTTAATACATTTTCAAAGATGTTTCAAAACTTGTTTTCACTTTGTCATTATGGGGTATTGTGTGTAGATTGATGAGGAAAAAAATATTTTATCCATTTTAGAATTAGTCTGTAATTTAACAAAATGTGGAAAATGGGAAGGGTCTGAATACTTTCCGAATGCACTGTATATGGATGTCCTAGCCTACATCTTTAAGGTAATACATTCAATGGAGTATTAGCCTTATATTTAGCCTCATATTTAGTTAATGAATGATATGTTATGCATAATATGTTTCTAAATTATAGCCTCTGTCTCTTGCACAATACCTGTGCTCCACTGGTTTGGAGTCCCATGCAGGAAAAGCTAGACTAGAACAGCTTGCTGGACATTATTTTAGCATTTCTTATACACATAGACTATTCGAAGAGGGACGCAAGCTCTTGTTTGCTGAATGTTAAATACAGCAGCCAATAGAAGTCAGGGGTAATTTGAAAGAAGAGCGAACACACAATGGCAGTAGGCTTTAGCAGTTATTTATTCAGACCCATAACCATTCAATCTTCATGAGGAGAAGTGAAAGCCTTCTGCATCTAATTCTAGTCCTATATTATTCAAGGATGTCATTAGAATGATGAAGATAAGGACAACGAAACTTATTTCATTGAACTGTTGACAGTGAGAAAGGAATGAAGCATCACTAGAGAGAGAGAAAGAGGAGGTAGGCTAATAACATTAGGGAACATATAATTAAAACTGTTTGTTTTTTCTGCTTTATCATGGTTTGAACGAGGTGCATAATTCCAGTCCATACAGTACAGTAGTACAGTTCACACTCAAAAAGATGACTGGAGCTTGTTTCATTGATTATTTACACATTTATGTTTTTCTGTCGTGCGTTATGTGCAGTTGCTGTATAGGATAATAATAATTTGACCTCATTAAATGTCTTTAATGTATGGTTCCTAAAATTTATTTAATCAGGCTCAGGTTGCGTCAGGCTTGCTTTTTCTATCAAAGCTCTATTCAAATCCAGACATAGGCCTATTTATATGCTTTTGAATAGCACTTCCGGTATTGGTGGGAAATACCGGATTACCCGGGAGACAATATATTTATTTTCAGGATGTAAAATATTGGTAAAATATTCAAGCCTAGTGTGCATGGCTGAAAGGACTGAATCAGGTGTGCATGGCTGAGAGGACAGAATCAGGTGTGCATGGCTGAGAGGACAGAATCAGGTGTGCATGGCTGAGAGGACAGAATCAGGTGTGTTTGGCTGAGAGGACAGAATCAGGTGTGTTTGGCTGAGAGGACAGAATCAGGTGTGCATGGCTGAGAGGACAGAATCAGGTGTGCATGGCTGAGAGGACAGAATCAGGTGTGCATGGCTGAGAGGACAGAATCAGGTGTGTGTGGCTGAGAGGACAGAATCAGGTGTGCATGGCTGAGAGGACAGAATCAGGTGTGCATGGCTGAGAGGACAGAATCAGGTGTGCATGGCTGAGAGGACAGAATCAGGTGTGCATGGCTGAGAGGACAGAATCAGGTGTGTTTGGCTGAGAGGACAGAATCAGGTGTGCATGGCTGAAAGGACTGAATCAGGTGTGCATGGCTGAGAGGACAGAATCAGGTGTGTTTGGCTGAGAGGACAGAATCAGGTGTGTTTGGCTGAGAGGACAGAATCAGGTGTGTGTGGCTGAGAGGACAGAATCAGGTGTGCATGGCTGAGAGGACAGAATCAGGTGTGTGTGTGGCTGAGAGGACAGAATCAGGTGTGTTTGGCTGAGAGGACAGAATCAGGTGTGTGTGGCTGAGAGGACAGAATCAGGTGTGCATGGCTGAGAGGACTGAATCAGTTGTGCATGGCTGAGAGGACAGAATCAGGTGTGCATGGCTGAGAGGACAGAGTCAGGTGTGTTTGGCTGAGAGGACAGAATCAGGTGTGTGTGGCTGAGAGGACAGAATCAGGTGTGCATGGCTGAGAGGACTGAATCAGTTGTGCATGGCTGAGAGGACAGAATCAGGTGTGTGTGGCTGAGAGGACAGAATCAGGTGTGCATGGCTGAAAGGACTGAATCAGGTGTGTTTGGCTGAGAGGACAGAATCAGGTGTGTGTGGCTGAGAGGACATAATCAGGTGTGCATGGCTGAGAGGACAGAATCAGGTGTGCATGGCTGAGAGGACAGAATCAGGTGTGTGTGGCTGAGAGGACAGAATCAGGTGTGTGTGGCTGAGAGGACAGAATCAGGTGTGTTTGGCTGAGAGGACAGAATCAGGTGTGCATGGCTGAGAGGACAGAATCAGGTGTGTGTGGCTGAGAGGACAGAATCAGGTGTGCATGGCTGAGAGGACAGAATCAGGTGTGCATGGCTGAGAGGACAGAATCAGGTGTGCATGGCTGAGAGGACAGAATCAGGTGTGTGTGGCTGAGAGGACAGAATCAGGTGTGCATGGCTGAGAGGACAGAATCAGGTGTGCATGGCTGAGAGGACAGAATCAGGTGTGCATGGCTGAGAGGACAGAATCAGGTGTGTGTGGCTGAGAGGACAGAATCAGGTGTGTTTGGCTGAGAGGACAGAATCAGGTGTGTTTGGCTGAGAGGACAGAATCAGGTGTGTGTGGCTGAGAGGACAGAATCAGGTGTGCATGGCTGAGAGGACAGAATCAGGTGTGCATGGCTGAGAGGACAGAATCAGGTGTGTGTGGCTGAGAGGACAGAATCAGGTGTGTGTGGCTGAGAGGACAGAATCAGGTGTGTGTGGCTGAGAGGACAGAATCAGGTGTGTTTGGCTGAGAGGACAGAATCAGGTGTGCATGGCTGAGAGGACAGAATCAGGTGTGTGTGGCTGAGAGGACAGAATCAGGTGTGTGTGGCTGAGAGGACATAATCAGGTGTGCATGGCTGAGAGGACAGAATCAGGTGTGCATGGCTGAGAGGACAGAATCAGGTGTGCATGGCTGAGAGGAAGGAATCAGGTGTGTGTGGCTGAGAGGACAGAATCAGGTGTGTGTGGCTGAGAGGACATAATCAGGTGTGCATGGCTGAGAGGACAGAATCAGGTGTGCATGGCTGAGAGGACAGAATCAGGTGTGCATGGCTGAGAGGAAGGAATCAGGTGTGTGTGGCTGAGAGGACAGAATCAGGTGTGTGTGGCTGAGAGGACAGAATCAGGTGTGTGTGGCTGAGAGGACAGAATCAGGTGTGTTTGGCTGAGAGGACAGAATCAGGTGTGCATGGCTGAGAGGACAGAATCAGGTGTGCATGGCTGAGAGGACAGAATCAGGTGTGTGTGGCTGAGAGGACATAATCAGGTGTGCATGGCTGAGAGGACAGAATCAGGTGTGTGTGGCTGAGAGGACAGAATCAGGTGTGCATGGCTGAGAGGACAGAATCAGGTGTGTGTGGCTGAGAGGACATAATCAGGTGTGTGTGGCTGAGAGGACAGAATAAGGTGTTTGGCTGTGTGTGTGTCAGGTGAGAGTGTACTGACTGTACGCAGAGTGTATGGAGGGCTCTCCTCTCATCTCACTATGTATGTGTCCCCTGACTCCACTCCGGCTGTTTGGTTTAAGAGGGCCTGCAAAGCTGCTCTCTTAAGCCAGGCAGGACAGGATTAAGGAGAGGGGATAGTCTTTCAACACAGTAAGCCACAGAGAGAGATGTGCTTCAGAGAGCCCATCACGTATGCATTGAAAAATTCTCCCTCACTGCAATTATTCAACAAAGAGCGACCTTCCGGCAGGAGAGAGAGGAGAATACGAGAGAAAGAGATGAGGGGAAAAGAGGAGAGGATTAACACATTGGGTAGTTGGCATGGCGTAACATAGGAAACAATCTAACATTGCTGAATGCCGGTCCTGAGAGCCTGGCGTCATGGCTGATTGAGAGAGAGCCTCAACCTGGCCTACCCTGGTTCCTGGAGTCATGGCTGATTGAGAGCCTCCCCTTGGCCTACCCAGGTCCCTGAGAGCCTGGAGCCATGAATGATTCAGAAAACCTCCCCCTGGCCTACCCTGGTCTACCCTGGTCCCTGAGAGCCTCCCCTGGTCTAGCCTAGTCCCTGATAGACTACCCCTGGCCTACCCTGGTTCCTGAAATCCTGGAGTCATGGCTGATTCAGAGAAACTCCCCTGCAGGAACAATAGGGATTGTTCACAAACACACACATAGTGGAGTGGGCCAGGGCTGGGTAACTAGCATTATTGACATTGATGTTCATAATGTTAACTTTTTGAGCCAAAGGAAGTTGTTTATTCCATTAGTGTTGGTGAATCAAATAACATTTTATTCGTCATATGCGTCATAAACAACAGGTGTGCACTAAAAGAGAAATGCTTACTCACGGGCCCTTCCCAACAATGCAGAGAGAAAGTAAACAGAGAAATGCTTACTCACGGGCCCTTCCCAACAATGCAGAGAGAAAGTAAACAGAGAAATGCTTACTCACGGGCCCTTCCCAACAATGCAGAGAGAAAGTAAACAGAGAAATGCTTACTCACGGGCCCTTCCCAACAATGCAGAGAGAAAGTAAACAGAGAAATGCTTACTCACGGGCCCTTCCCAACAATGCAGAGAGAAAGTAAACAGAGAAATTATAGAGAAGTAAAAGATAATAATAAAGTAATAATAGATACACAATGAGTAATGATAACTTGGCTATATACAAGGGTTACCAGTACCGAGTCAGTGTAGGGATACGAGGTAATTGAGGTAGATGTGTACACATTACTACGAATAAAGTGACAGATAATAAACAGTAGCAGCAGTGTATGTGAGTCAAAGAAGTTAGTTCAAAAAGGGTCAATGCAGATAGTTAAACAGTTAACCAAATTACTACCAGGAATAACTACTAAGCAGTCTTTTGGCTTGGGGGTGGAAGCTGTTCAGGGTCCTGCTGGTTCCAGACTTGGTGCATCGGTACTGCTTGCCGTGCTGTAGCAGAGAAAACAGTTGTCGTGGAGAATCGTCTCAGAAATATAACACTCTTACAAGAACTTGTGAATTCAATATTGGCTTTTAATACAAGTTATTAAGAGGCGTGCTGGTCCGCGGAATAGCCGACCCCTCTTAGCACTGGCTCTGCTTTTATACATACATAGCATTTGTGTACATCCCATATGTAAATGAAGTTACTCCCCCTTAGTTCGTCTGCCACCATTATATTCCTAATCTGAGTTCTTTGCTTGTTCACGCCCACTAACGCTCATATCTACTTTTGGTTAGGTTATAACGATGACAGAACCCTTTTCATGTTCTAAAAATAATGTATGCATTGCATGCTTATGTTTTACGTGTTAGTCATCAGTTATCTTGCTTCCATCTTTCTTCCTGTATCCTGCTGACCATAGTACGTCCAGCTGTCATAAATGTACGTATGGTCTTGGTTAATGTACTCTTTCAAAAATAGAGTATAGCCTGGGTGTCATCTTCTCTTAATGTGCATGTCCTTGCTACTTCAGCCTAGCAACTAAACCTTATCTATATTTAATGCTGAGCTCTCCTTAATGGTTCGCTCCAACACAGTCTATGACTTTGGTGTCTGGAGTCTGCCAATTGAAAGGGCCTTTCTCTGACACCACCTGGTGTAGGGCTCCTGGATGGCAGAGAGCTCAGATGCTAAAAGCAGTTGCCATTCAAAGTGGTGATGTAGCCATTCAAGATCCTCTCATTGGTCCAGCTGTGGAACTTTTTGAGGATCTGCGGGCCCATGCCAAATCTTTTCAGCCTCCTGAGGGGGAGGAGGGGTTGTCATGCCCTCTTCACGACTGTGTTGGTGTGTGTGGACAACAATAGATCTTTAGTGATGTGGACACCGAGGAACTTGAAGCTCTTGACCCGCTCCAATACAGACCCGTCAATGTGAATGGGGAGAGCTCGGCTCTCCGTTTCCTGTAGTCCACGATCAACTCCTTTGTCTTGCTGACGTAGAGGGAGAGGTTGTTGTAGGCTTGGGCGAAATACCATTTGTACCGCATACTAGGGTATTTCGAAATACCAACGGTATTATTATTATTTGTATTTATTTTTAATTGGTGGGGCGTGCTACGCCACTGCTTATTACTATAAGTTAAGTATAACTATAAGAAATCTAAAATGTGTCACATGAATTATATCCAGATCAGGACTCCAGCAATGCATTTGGTTGACTAACTTGCTATCTCAGTGGCTAGATGTCAAGCTTCTTGTTAACAGCAGAGATCCCTGTTGCCTAAATAATTTTGTGTGTGGAAAAACTAATAAAAAATGTATTAACAGCAACCCTTGTGTGCACATTTTGTAATACCGTGTAGTTTGGTACGGTACAGAAATGGTATGAAAATCTGGATACCGCTCAACCCTATTGTCTTGGCAACACACTGCCAGGTCTCAGACCTCCCTATACCCGTCTCATCGTCGTCGGTGATCAGGCCTACCACCATCGTGTTGTCGGCAAACTTAATGATGGTTTTGGAGTTGTGTGCGGCCACACAGTCGTGGGTGAACAGGGAGTACAGGAAAGGATTAAGCGCTCACACATCTGAGGGGACCCTGTGTTGACGGTCAGCATGGAGGATGTGTTGTTGCTTACCCTCACCACATGAGGGCATTCCATGGCTACAGATGTGAGTGATAAGGGGCAATAGTCATTTAGATCGATTTACCTTGGCGTTCTTTAGCACAGGAACAATGGTGGTCTGCTTGAAACATGTAGATATTACAGACTGGGTCAAGGAGAGGTTGAAAATGACTGTGAAGACACTTGTAAGCTGGTCAGCACATACTCTGAGTATGCGTCCTGGCAATCCATCTGGCACCATAGCATTGTGAATGTTAACCTGTTTAAAGGTCTTACTCACATTGGATACGGAGAGCGTGATCACAGTCATCCGGAACAGCTGGTGCTCTCATGCATGGTTCAGTGTTGCTTGCTTCAAAGTGAGCATAGAAAACATTGAGTTCATCACTGGGCAACTCGAGGCTGGGTTTCCCTTTGTAATCAATGATAGTTTGCAAACCCTGCCACATCTGACGAGCGTTAGAGCAGACAGAGTAGAATTAGATCTTAGTCCTGTATTGAAGATTTGCCGGTTATTCGGAGGGCGAAGTGGAATTTCCTGTTCCAGTAGTAAGAAGATAGTGTCTGCCAAAGAAGGCAGACCTTCTACCTGCTGGGACAGACACTACCTACTGGGATAGACACAACCTGCTACCTGCTGGGACAGACACTACATTTGACCTGCTGGGACAGACACTACCTGCGGGGACAGACACTGCCAGCTGGGACAGACACTATCAGCAGGGACAACACTACCTTCTACCTGCTGGAACAGTCACTACATTCTACCTACTGGGACAGTCACTACATTCTACCTACTGGGACAGTCACTACATTCTACCTACTGGGACAGTCACTACATTCTACCTACTGGGACAGTCACTATATTCTACCTGCTGCAACAGTCACTACATTCTACCTACTGGGACAGTCACTACATTCTACCTACTGGGACAGTCACTACATTCTACCTGCTTGGACACACACTACATTCTACCTGCTTAGACAGACACTACCTGCTGGAACACAAACTACCTGCTGGGACAGACACTACCTGCTGGGACAGACACTACCTGCTGGGACAGACACTACCTGCTGGGACAGACACTACCTGCTGGGACACACACTACCTGCTGGGACACACACTACCTGCTGGGACACACTACCTACTGGGACACACACTACCTACTGGGACACACACTACCTGCTGGGACAGACACTACCTGCTGGGACACACACTACCTGCTGGGACAGACACTACCTTCTGGGACAGACACTACCTGCTAGGACAGACACTACCTGCTGGGACAGACACTAATTTCTGGAAAAGACACAACCTTCTAACTGCTGGGACAGACACTACATCCTTCATGCTGGGACAGACACTAACTGCTGGGACAGACACTACTTGCTGGGACAGACACTGCTTTCAGGGAGAGGCACAACCTGGTGTGACAGACACAACCTTCTACCTGCTGGGACAGATGCTGCCTGCTGGGACAGACGCTGCCTGCTGGGGCAGACACTACCTTCTACCTGCTGCGACAGACACTACCTTCGGGGACAGACACTTCCTTCTACCTGCTGGGACAGACACTACCTTCTACCTGCTAGGACAGACACTACCTTCTACCTGCTGGGACAGACACTACCTTCTACCTGCTGGGACAGACACTACCTTCTACCTTCTGGGACAGACACTACCTTCTACCTGCTGGGACAGACACTTCCTTCTACCTTCTGGGACAGACACTTCCTTCTTCCTGCTGGGACAGACACTTCCTTCTACCTTCTGGGACAGACACTACCTTCTGGGACAGACACTACCTTCTGGGACAGACACTAACTTCTGGGACAGACACTTCCTTCTTCCTGCTGGGACAGACGCTGCCTGCTGCGACAGACACTACCTTCTGGGACAGACACTTCCTTCTTCCTGCTGGGACAGACACTACCTTCTGGGACAGACACTACCTTCTTCCTGCTGGGACAGACACGTCCTTCTTCCTGCTGGGACAGACACTACCTTCTGGGACAGACACTACCTTCTGGGACAGACACTTCCTTCTTCCTGCTGGGACAGACACTACCTTCTGGGACAGACACTACCTTCTTCCTGCTGGGACAGACACTTCCTTCTTCCTGCTGGGACAGACACTACCTTCAGGGACAGACACTACCTTCTGGGACAGACACTTCCTTCTTCCTGCTGGGACAGACGCTGCCTGCTGGGACAGACACTTCCTTCTTCCTGCTGGGACAGACACTTCCTTCTTCCTGCTGGGACAGACACTTCCTTCTGGGACAGACACTACCTTCTGGGACAGACACTTCCTTCTTCCTGCTGGGACAGACACTACCTTCTGGGACAGACACTACCTTCTTCCTGCTGGGACAGACACTTCCTTCTTCCTGCTGGGACAGACACTACCTTCTACCTGCTGGGACAGACACTACCTTCTACCTGCTGCGACAGACACTACCTTCTGGGACAGACACTTCCTTCTTCCTGATGGGACAGACACTACCTTCTGGGACAGATACTTCCTTCTTCCTGCTGGGACAGACGCTGCCTGCTGGGACAGACACTACCTTCTGGGACAGACACTACCTTCTGGGACAGACACTTCCTTCTTCCTGCTGGGACAGACACTACCTTCTGGGACAGACACTACCTTCTGGGACAGACACTTCCTTCTTCCTGCTGGGACAGACGCTGCCTGCTGGGACAGACACTACCTTCTGGGACAGATACTACCTTCTGGGACAGACACTACCTTCTACCTGCTGGGACAGACACTACCTTCTGGGACAGACACTACCTTCTACCTGCTGGGACAGACAAGACCTTCTACCTGATGGGACAGGCACTACCTTCTTCCTGCTGGGACAGACACTACCTTCTACCTGATGGGACAGGCACTACCTTCTACCTGCTGGGACAGACACTACCTTCTGGGACAGACACTAACTTCTACCTACTGGGACAGACACTACCTTCTACCTGCTGGGACAGACACTACCTTCTACCTGCTGGGACAGACACTACCTTCTACCTGCTGGGACAGACACTACCTTCTACCTGCTGGGACAGACACTACCTTCTACCTGCTGGGTCAGACACTACCTTCTACCTGCTGGGACAGACACTACCTTCTACCTGCTGCGACAGACACTACCTTCTGGGACAGACACTTCCTTCTACCTGCTGCGACAGACACTACCTTCTACCTGCTGGGACAGACACTACCTTCTGGGACAGACACTACCTTCTTCCTGCTGGGACAGACACTACCTTCTGGGACAGACACTACCTTCTACCTGCTGGGACAGACACTACATTCTACCTGCTGGGACAGACACTACCTTCTACCCGGTGCGACAGACACTACCTTCTGGTACAGACACTTCCTTCTACCTGCTGGGACAGACACTACATTCTACCTGCTGCGACAGACACTACCTTCTACCTGCTGGGACAGACACTACCTTCTGGGACAGACACTACCTTCTTCCTGCTGGGACAGACACTACCTTCTGGGACAGACACTACCTTCTACCTGCTGGGACAGACACTGCATGCTGGGATAGACACTACCTTCTACCTGCTGGGGCAGACACTACCTGCTGGGACAGACACTACCTTCTACCTGCTGGGACAGACACTACCTTCTTCCTGCTGGGACAGACACTACCTTCTGGGACAGACACTACCTTCCGGGACAGACACTACCTTCTGGGACAGACACTACCTTCTACCTGCTGGGACAGACACTACCTGCTGGGACAGACACTACCTTCTGGGACAGACACTACCTTCTTCCTGCTGGGACAGACACTACCTTCTGGGACAGACACTACCTGCTGGGACAGACACTGCCTTCTGGGACAGACACTAACTTCTCCCTGCTGGGACAGACACTACCTTCTGGGACAGACACTACCTTCTACCTGCTGGGACAGACACTTCCTTCTACCTGCTGGGACAGACACTACCTTCTGGGAAAGACACTACCTTCTTCCTGCTGGGACAGACACTACCTTCTTCCTGCTGGGACAGACACTTCCTTCTTCCTGCTGGGACAGACACTACCTTCTGGGACAGACACTTCCTTCTACCTGCTGGGACAGACACTACCTTCTGGGACAGACACTACCTTCTTCCTGCTGGGACAGACACTACCTTCTACCTGATGGGACAGACACTACCTTCTGGGACAGACACTACCTTCTACCTGCTGGGACAGACACTACCTTCTGGGACAGACACTTCCTTCTTCCTTCTGGGACAGACACTACCTTCTACCTTCTGGGACAGACACTTCCTTCTACCTGCTGGGACAGACACTACCTTCTACCTGCTGGGACAGACACTACCTGCTGGGACAGACACTACCTTCTACCTACTGGGACAGATGCTGCCTGCTGGGACAGACACTACCTTCTGGGACAGACACTACCTTCTACCTGCTGGGACAGACACTTCCTTCTGGGACAGACACTACCTTCTACCTGCTGGGACAGACACTACCTTCTGGGACAGACACTTCCTTCTTCCTGCTGGGACAGACACTACCTTCTGGGACAGACACTACCTTCTACCTGCTGGGACAGACACTACCTTCTGGGACAGACACTACCTTCTACCTGCTGGGACAGACACTACCTGCTGGGACAGACACTACCTTCTGGGACAGACACTACCTTCTTCCTGCTGGGACAGACACTACCTTCTGGGACAGACACTACCTTCTGGGACAGACACTACCTTCTGGGACAGACACTTCCTTCTTCCTGCTGGGACAGACACTACCTTCTGGGACAGACACTTCCTTCTACCTGCTGGGACAGACACTACCTTCTGGGACAGACACTTCCTTCTACCTGCTGGGACAGACACTTCCTTCTGGGACAGACACTACCTTCTGGGACAGACACTACCTTCTGGGACAGACACTTCCTTTTTCCTTCTGGGACAGACACTACCTTCTACCTGCTGGGACAGACACTTCCTTCTGGGACAGACACTACCTTCTGGGACAGACACTACCTGCTGGGACAGACACTTCCTTCTGGGACAGAGACTACCTTCTGGGACAGACACTACCTTCTGGGACAGACACTTCCTTCTACCTGCTGGGACAGACACTTCCTTCTACCTGCTGGGACAGACACTTCCTTCTTCCTTCTGGGACAGACACTACCTTCTACCTGCTGGGACAGACACTACCTTCTGGGACAGACACTTCCTTCTTCCTTCTGGGACAGACACTACCTTCTACCTGCTGGGACAGACACTACCTTCTTCTTGCTTGGACAGACACTACCTTCTGGGACAGACACTACCTGCTGGGACAGACACTACCTGCTGGGACAGAGACTACCTTCTTCTTGCTTGGACAGACTCTGACTTTTGGGACAGACACTGTTTATAACAGACTAGAGTGTGTGTCTGTGAATCCACAAAAGTCTCCTGAAATACAGAGACATATTCAAAGACACACACACACATTTTTATATCTTGTATGTTTTTCTTCTACCTTGTTATTTTTAGGATTCAATTGTTATTGATTACTGCAGTGTTAGGTTTAAAGCGAAATGCATTAAAACTGGAGCCAAAACACACCTCTCCTGGCCCCAGTGTGTGGCCCTGGCCTGTCATTAACTCTGAGGTGTACAGGACAGGATGAGTGTGTGTATAATGTGTGTGGGAGTTTTGTGAGGTGTTTCTGACCCTCCTGGCCCCGGAAAGCAATCCGTGCTAGTCAGTGGGAAGTGGCATCCCCATGAACTAGACACTGTTTGGCCCACCAGCCTCACCATCCGGCCCCGGGGAGGATGGGGGCCAGGAAGGGTGGAGGTGCCTTCCTCTAAGAGGAGGTTGGAGGAGGGGGGAGAACTATACTCCAACAGGAATATCACTGAGAGAGAAAGAGTGTTATTTGGAAAGAGTGGCAAGCCAGGAGGGAAATGTACACTTGAAAGCAGCAACACAATAGTCTCCCTAAAGAAACACGGTGGCAAGATGACGGAGAGGGAGCAGCTTTCCTCTCCTGACATTTCTCTGTCTTACTCCCAAAATGAATTCATGCTGCGAGAAAAATGGATCTTTGCAAAAATTTTATATTTGTATAGCATAATTGAATGTGTGCATGGAGTATTGTTGTGGAGAGCAGTGCATTATAATATTGCAGGAGGGAATAGTAAAGCGGAGTGCATAAATAGGTGTGTGTGTGTGTGTGTGTGCCTGCCCGTAGCACACAGCATGACTACTTTCATACAGTTGTACTGTACACGACCCAACTCCTACCTGCCCAGCTGTCTCACCAAAGACACACTTTACCTTCCGGTAGCCTTAGTTAAGTTCAGCCCAAACACTCCAACTAGTGAGTAACTTGTATGTAGAAAACTAAATGAAAAGTGGTGGTTGCATTTAGACACATATAGAGATAATATGAGAGGTTATTCCAATATATGCTAGAATATATTACTCTGCTCCAATGCCACTGTGTTGATTTAACCTTGGTTGATATAGCTTAGGCCTTTGGTGTTATCTGTGTGAACCTGTGAGCGTGGGCTGTAAGATGCTGAAAGAGACCACTCCTCTCTCTTCTGCAGGACATCTCAGAGTCAACCAAAAACCCTGAGCTGAAAACACACACACACACACACACACACACACACACACACACACACACACACACATAGTCACAGATTCATCAGTGGGGAAAGCCCTGTCTAATCTCCAGCCCAGAGCGCCCTCTAAACACATAGAGGTGAGGCACCACTAAAAGCCTGAATTAGAGCTGCTGAATATTGCATTGCTGTAATGCCTTTTTAGGAGGGGAAAGATATGCAAACACCTTCCCTGATCTCCTGAGCCCGGGAATTAAGAGAGTGTTACAGGCAGTTAATTAGTTAAGAAAACCCCCATGTACCATCCTCCTCCATTCCATTTACCTCTTCCTCTCTCTCCTCTTCCAATCCATTTACCTCTTCCTCTCTCTCCTCTTCCAATCCATTTTCCTACCTCTCTCTCCTCTTCCAATCCATTTACCTACCTCTCTCTCCTCTTCCAATCCATTTACCTCTCCCTCTCTCTCCTCTTCCAATCCATTTACCTACCTCTCTCTCCTCTTCCAATCCATTTACCTCTCCCTCTCTCTCCTCTTCCAATCCATTTACCTACCTCTCTCTCCTCTTCCAATCCATTTACCTCTTCCTCTCTCTCCTCCTCCATTCCATTTACCTACCTCTCTCTCCTCTTCCAATCCATTTACCTCTTCCTCTCTCTCCTCTTCCAATCCATTTACCTACCTCTCTCTCCTCTTCCAATCCATTTACCTCTTCATCTCTCTCCTCCTCCATTCCATTTACCTCTTCCTCTCTCTCCTCCTCCATTCCATTTACCTCTTCCTCTCTCTCCTCTTCCAATCCATTTACCTACCTCTCTCTCCACTTCCAATCCATTTACCTCTCCCTCTCTCTCCTCTTCCAATCCATTTACCTCTCCCTCTCTCTCCTCTTCCAATCCATTTACCTCTTCCTCTCTCTCCTCTTCCAATCCATTTACCTACCTCTCTCTCCTCTTCCAATCCATTTACCTACCTCTCTCTCCTCTTCCAATCCATTTACCTCTCCCTCTCTCTCCTCTTCCAATCCATTTACCTCTTCCTCTCTCTCCTCTTCCAATCCATTTACCTACCTCTCTCTCCTCTTCCAATCCATTTACCTCTCCCTCTCTCTCCTCTTCCAATCAATTTACCTACCTCTCTCTCCCTCTCTCTCTCCCTCCCTCCCTCTCTATTAAAAAGTCTCTAGCTGGAAAACCTGTTCCATGTATCTATATAGCCCAATAGTGTTCCATGTATCTATATAGCCCAATATTGTTCCATGTATCTATATAGCCCAATATTGTTCCATGTATCTATATAGCCCAATAGTGTGCCATGTATCTACATAGACCATTAGTGTTCCATGTATCTATATAGCCCAATAGTGTACCATGTATCTATATAGCCCAATAGTGTTCAATGTATCTATATAGCCCATTAGTGTTCAATGTATCTACATAGACCATTAATGTTCCACGTATCTATATAGCCCATTAGTGTACCATGTATCTATATAGCCCATTAGTGTTCCATGTATCTATATAGCCCATTGGTGTTCCACGTATTTATATACTCCATTTGTCTTCCATGTATCTATATAGACCATTAGTGTTCCATGTATTTATATAACCCATTTGTGTTCCATGTATCTATATAGCCAATTAGTGTTCTATGTATTTATATACCCCATTTGTGTTCCATGTATTTATATACCCCATTTGTGTTCCATGTATCTATATACCCCATTAGTGTTCCATGTATCTATATAGCCCAATAGTGTTCCATGTATATATATAGCCCACTAGTGTTCCATGTATCTATATAGCCCATTAGTGTTCCATGTATCTACATAGACCATTAGTGTTCCATGTATCTATATAGCCCATTAGTGTTCCATGTATTTATATACCCCATGTGTTCCATGTACCTATATAGCCCATTAGTGTTCCATGTATTTATATACCCCATTTGTGTTCCATGTATCTATATAGCCCATTAGTGTTCCATGTATCTATATAGCCCATTAGCGTTACATGTATTTATACAGCCCATTGGTGTTCCATGTATCTATATAGACCAGTAATGTTCCATGTATTTATATAGCCCATTAGTTTTTCATGTATCTATATAGCGCATTGGTGTTCCATGTATCTATATAGCCCATTGGTGTTCCATGTATCTATATAGCCCATTTAGTGTTCCATGTATCTACATAGCCCATTAGTGTTCCATGTATCTACATAGACCATTAGTTATCCATGTATCTATATAGCCCAATAGTGTACCATGTATCTATATAGTCCATTAGTGTTCAATGTATCTATATAGCCCATTAGTGTTCAATGTATCTATATAGCCCATTAGTGTTCCATGTATCTACATAGACCATTAATGTTCCATGTATCTATATAGCCCATTAGTGTACCATGTATCTATATAGCCCATTGGTGTTCCATGTATCTATATAGCCCATTAGTGTTCCATGTATTTATATACTCCATTTGTCTTCCATGTATCTATATAGACCATTAGTGTTCCATGTATTTATATAACCCATTTGTGTTCCATGTATCTATATAGCCCATTAGTGTTCTATGTATTTATATACCCCATTTGTGTTCCATGTATTTATGTACCCCATTTGTGTTCCATGTACCTATATACCCCATTAGTGTTCCATGTATCTATATAGCCCAATAGTGTTCCATGTATCTATATAGCCCATTAGTGTTCCATGTATCTATATAGTCCATTAGTGTTCCATGTATCTATATAGCCCATTAGTGTTCCATGTATTTATATACCCCATTTGTCTTCCGTGTATCTATATAGACCATTAGTGTTCCATGTAATTATATACCCCATTTGTGTTCCATGTATCTATATAGCCCATTAGTGTTCCATGTATCTATATAGCCCATTAGCGTTACATGTATTTATACAGCCCATTGGTGTTCCATGTATTTATATAGCCCATTAGTTTTTCATGTATCTATATAGCACATTGGTGTTCCATGTATCTATATAGCCCAATAGTGTTCCATGTATCTATATAGCCCATTAGTGTTCCATGTATCTATATAGCCCATTAGTGTTCCATGTATCTACATATACGATTAATGTTCCATGTATCTATATATCACATTAGATGTACCATGTATCTATATAGCCCATTAGTGTTCCATGTATCTATATAGCCCATTAGTGTTCCATGTATCTATATAGCCCATTAGTGTTCCATGTATTTATATACTCCATTTGTCTTCCATGTATCTATATAGCCCATTGGTGTTCCATGTATCTATATAGCCCATTAGTGTTCCATGTGTCTACATAGCCCATTTAGTGTTCCATGTATCTACATAGCCCATTAGTGTTCCATGTATCTACATAGACCATTAGTGTTCCATGTATCTATATAGTCCATTAGTGTTCAATGTATCTATATAGCCCATTAGTGTTCAATGTATCTATATAGCCCATTAGTGTTCCATGTATCTACATAGACCATTAATGTTCCATGTATCTATATAGCCCATTAGTGTACCATGTATCTATATAGCCCATTAGTGTTCCATGTATCTATATAGCCCATTAGTGTTCCATGTATTTATATAGCCCATTTGTGTTCCATGTATCTATATAGCCCATTAGTGTTCTATGTATTTATATACCCCATTTGTGTTCCATGTATTTATGTACCCCATTTGTGTTCCATGTATCTATATACCCCATTAGTGTTCCGTGTATCTATATAGCCCAATAGTGTTCCATGTATCTATATAGCCCATTAGTGTTCCATGTATCTATATAGTCCATTAGTGTTCCATTTATCCACATAGACCATTAAAGTTCCATGTATCTATATAGCCCATTAGTGTTCCATGTATTTATATACTCAATTTTGTCTTCCGTGTATCTATATAGACCATTACTGTTCCATGTATTTATATACCCCATTTGTGTTCCATGTATCTATATAGCCCATTAGTGTTCCATGTATCTATATAGCCCATTATCGTTACATGTATTTATACAGCCCATTGGTGTTCCATGTATCTATGTAGCCCATTTAGTGTTCCATGTATCTATATAGCCCATTTAGTGTTCCATGTATCTATATAGCCCATTAGTGTTCCATGTATCTATATAGACCATTAGTGTTCCATGTATCTATATAGCCCATTAGTGTTCCATGTATCTACATAGCCCATTAGTTTTTCATGTATCTACATAGACCATTAATGTTCCATGTATCTATATAGCCCATTAGTGTTCCATGTATCTATATAGACCATTAGTGTTCCATGTATCTATATAGCCCATTAGTGTTCCATGTATCTACATAGCCCATTAGTTTTTCATGTATCTATATAGCCCATTAGTGTTCCATGTATCTACATAGCCCATTAGTTTTTCATGTATCTATATAGCCCATTAGTGTTCCATGTATCTACATAGCCCATTACTGTACATGACCGTTTGAGTGGATGCGTTTAGATTATCAGCAGCATGCTTTCTGATTTTGTTTCTCTGTCTTTGTGTGGGTTACCTTCCTATGTGGGACCAACAACTTCCTGATTTGTTCACATGTGTAACTCCAAATCCTATATGAATCACACACTAATTATATCAAGCTCAAGTTGTGTCATCCATGTAGTAGTGGGTGTGTGTACGTGCATTTCGTGTTAAGCTCTCTGTTTCAGTGTTAGGAGTCTATGTGAATGTCTCCCTGACGGCCCGTCCCCAGTCTGAATGTTAAAGTCTGTGTGTGTGTAATATCTCGGTCGGGGGCCTGGCTCTGTTGATTTGGCTGCTCTGAGGGCCTGCCTGGGCTGCCTGACTCCTCTGAGTGGAGAGGGGGCCTCATCACAAGACGACCCGTTGTTTTACCTCTAACAGACAAATCAAATCATGTGATTAGGCGTAGCGACCGCGGCGCTCCGTGAGACGGAGCATTTCTGATGATGAATAAGGGGGCTTCCGTCAGGAAATCGGGAGCAAATCAGAATAATTTGGTTAGAATGATGACACCCCAGCTGCCGGGTAATCTGTCACACTCACAGAGTGGGACTGTTGGGATCATCAGAGAGCGTTGTAAAACACACACAGTCACACATACATACTCACTTAGACACTGACACACATCATACACACTGACACCAATAATAACACGCAAAGGAAATCTACAGCTCTGGTTAGTTTTTCTGAACAAATGTAACGGCCGGTGGGTTCTTGATGGTCTGTGTACTGTCACTGATGTCACAGGAAGGCCATAAAGATCATCAAGGACAACAACCACCCAAGCCACTGCCTGTTCACCCCGCTATCATCCAGAAGGCGAGGTCAGTACAGGTGCATCAAAGCAGGGACCGAGAGACTGAAAAACAGCTTCTATCTCAAGGCCATCAGACTGTTAAACAGCCACCACTAACATTTAGCGGCCGCTGCCAACATACTGACTCAACTCCAGCCACTTTAAAAATGGGAATTGATGGAAATTATGTAAAAATGTACCACTAGCCACTTTAAACAATGCCACTTAATATAATGTTTACATACCCTACATTACCCATCTCATATGTATATACTGTACTCTATATCATCTACTGCATCTTGCCATCTTTATGTAATACATGTACCACTAGCCACTTTAAACTATGCCACTTTATGTTTACATACCCTACAGTACTCATCTCATATGTATATACCGTACTCTATACCATCTACTGCATCTGCCATGCCGTTCTGTACCACCACTCATTCATATATCTTTATGTACATATTCTTTATCCCTTTACACTTGTGTGTGTGTGTAAGGTAGTAGTTGTGGAATTGTTAGGTTAGATTACTTGTTAGTTATTACTGCATTGTCGGAACTAGAAGCACAAGCATTTCGCTACACTCGCATTAACATCTGCTAACCATGTGTATGTGACTAATAAAATTTGATTTGATTTGATTTGATTTGAACTATTAACTAAAGACCTCTGTTTGACTAACTACTACATCCCTGATAGAAGGATTCCAGTGGAGCTGTACAGTGTACATGCTAGCTGTTCCATCCTATCAGGGAGGGAAAGCTACTTGGTATCACTTTATTTCACAGTACAGAAGATTTGCCAGTCATTCACAAAGGAATTAGCTAGATCAATCAATCACATGTATTTCATGAAGCCCTTCTTAAATTCCTTCCGTAATTACACAGTAACTTGAGTCTTAATTATCTGGAATTCATTAGAAATAAACCACACTGAGCACCATTGGTAGTTACAGTACTGGAGTCATACAGTATATCTAAATATATGGCATTGGTAGTTACAGTACTGGAGTCATATCTCACTATATGGCATTGGTAGTCACAGTACTTGAGTCATATCTCACTATATGGCATTGGTAGTTACAGTACTGGAGTAATATCTCACTATATGGCATTGGTAGTTACAGTACTGGAGTAATATCTCACTATATGGCATTTGTAGTTAGCAAGAATTGTGTAGAATTGTTAAATGCGCCACAAAGTACCCATCGTTACTTACAAAATAATAAATGCCCTAAGAGATTTCCTTTGTTTAACCTATTAATGGGTTGCACCTCCTTCACTAGGTTGTGGCATTGCCATTGTATGAACATTCTACAGACGCCGCAGTCATATTTGTGCCTGACTGATGCCCCTCATTCCGTCAGTAGAGGATGCCTGGTTATTCTTTAAAAGTGATTTCCACACCATCTTAAATAAGCATGCCCCATTCAAAAAATGAACCAGGAACAGATATAGCCCTTGGTTCACTCCAGACTTGACTGCCCTTGACCAGCACAAAAACATCCTGTGGCGTACTGCATTAGCATCAAATAGCCCCCGTGATATGCAACTTTTCTGGGAAGTTAGGAACCAATATACACAGTCAGTTAGGAAAGCAAAGGCTAGCTTTTTCAAACAGAAATTTGAATCCTGTAGCAGAAACTCCAAAAAGTTCTGGGACACTAAAGTCCATGGAGAATAAGAGCACCTCCTCCCAGCTGCCCACTGCACTGAGGCTAGGAAACACTGTCACCACCGATAAATCCACAATAATTGAGAATTTCAATAAGCATTTTTCTACGGCTGGCCATGCTTTCCACCTGGCTACCCCTACCCTGGTCAACAGCCATGCACTCCCCACAGCAACTCGCCCAAACCTCCCCCACTAATCCTTCACCCAAATCCAGATAGCTGATGTTCTGAAAAAGCTGCAAAATGTAGACCCTTACAAATCAGCTGGGCTAGACAATCTGGACCCTTTCTTTCTAAAATGATCTGCCAAAATTGTTGAAACCCCTATTACTAGCCTGTTCAACCTCTCTTTCGTATCGTCTGAGATTCCCATAGATTTGAAAGCTGCCGCGGTCATCCCCCTCTTCAAAGGGGGAGACACTCTAGACCCAAACTGCTACAGACCTATATCTATTCTACCCTGCCTTTCTAAGGTCTTCGAAAGACAAGTTAACAAACAGATTACAGACCATTTCGAATCCCCCCGTACCTTAACCCACTATCCAATCTGGTTTCAGAGCTGGTCATGGGTGCACCTCAGCCACACTCAAGGTCCTAAACGATATCAGAACCGCCATCGATAAGAGACATTACTGTGCTGCCTTATTCATCGACCTGGACAAGGCTTTCGACTCTGTCAATCACAACATTCTTATTGGCAGACTCAACAGCCTTGGTTTCTCAAATTATTGCCTCGCCAACTACTTCTCTGATAGAGTTCAGTATGTCAAATCGGAGGGCCTGTTGTCCGGACCTCTGGCAGTCTCTATGGGGGTACCACAGGGTTCAATTCTCGGGCCGACTCTCTTCTCTGTATACATCAATGATGTCGCTCTTGCTGCTGGTGATTCTTTGATCCACCTCTACGCAGACAACACCATTATGTATACCTCTGGCCCTTCTTTGGACAATGTGTTAACTAACCTCCAGATGAGCTTCAATGCCATACAACTCTCCTTCCGTGGCCTCCAACTGCTCTTACATGCAACTAAAACTAAGTGCATGCTCTTCAACCAATCGTTGCCCACACCTGCCCGCCCGTCCAGCATTACTACTCTGGATGGTAGTAATCACTAAAGCTGGAGCAGGACCTCTACACCAGGCAGTGTCAGAGGAAGGCCCTAAATATTGTCAAAGACCCCAGCCACCCCAGTCATAGACTGTTCTCTCTACTATCGCATGGCAAGCGGTACCGGAGTGCCAAGTCTAGGACAAAAATGCTTCTCAACAGTTTTTACCCCAATCCATAAGACTCCTGAACAGGTAATCAAATGGCTACCCGGACTATTTGCATTGTGTTCCCCCTGCCCAACCCCTCTTTTTACGCTGCTGCTACTCTCTGTTTATCATATATGCATAGTCACTTTAATTATACATGCATGTACATACTACCTCAATTGGGCCGACCAACCAGTGCTCCCTCACAGTGGCTAACCGGGCTATCTGCATTGTGTCCCACCACCCGCCAACCCCTCTTTTATGCTACTGCTACTCTCTGTTCATCATACATGCATAGTCACTTTAACCATATCTACATGTACATACTACCTCAATCACCCTGACTAACCGGTGTTTGTATGTAGCCTCGCTACTTTTATAGACTCGCTACTGTATTATTGATTGTATGTTTGTTTATTCCATAGCCTGTATTTTTTACTGTTTTATTTCTTTACCTACCTATTGTTCACCTAATACCTTTTTTGCACTATTGGTTAGAGCCTGTAAGTAAGCATTTCACTGTAAGGTCTACACCTGTTGTATTCAGCGCACGTGACAAAAAAACTTTGATTTGACTCTTACCTCCCTCACTAGCTTTAAGCACCAGCTATCAGAGCAGCTCACAGATCACTGCATCTGTACATAGCTCATCTCTAAATAGCCCATCCAATCTACCTCATCCCCATACTGTATTTATTTATTTATCTTGCTCCTTTGCACCTCTACTTGCACATTCATCTTCTGCACATTCTACCATTCAGTGTTTAATTGCTATATTGTAATTAATTTGCCACCATTGCCTATTTATTGCCTTACCTCTTGTCCTACTGCATATGCACATGCTGTATATAGTATTTTCTACTGTATTATTGATTGTATGTTTGTTTATTCCATGTGTAACTCTGTGTTGTATGTGTCAAACTGCTTTGCTTTATCTTGGCTAGGTCGCAGTTGCAAATGAGAACTTGTTCTCAACTAGCCTACCTGATGAAATAAAATAAAAAAATCCTACCTCATTTGCACACACTGTATATAGACTTTCTCTATTGTATTATTGACTGTATGTTTGTTTATTCCATGTGTAACTGTGTTGTTGTTTTTGTTGCACAACTTTGCTTTATCTTGTCCAGGTCACAGTTGTAAACGAGAACTTGTTCTCAACTGGCCTACCTGTTTAAATAAAGGTGAAATTAAATAAATAAAAACAATTCTGGACGGGGCTAATGACCGTTTAGCCTAAATTACACTACAGCGGCTTGGAAATACAATGACAGTGCTAAAGTAGGTAAATCATTAGTAGGAAACAACATTGCCATCATTATGATGTTGTCAAATTACCTTTAGATATGGCAATGATGACATTAGCCAGCAAATTTCATCAGAAATAGCTAGCAATGCTAATGTTAGCTAGCTAAATAGCTAAAGTTATACTGCATCTAAAGTCAATCTGGCGACATCACAATGATGACAAAAGGTTTTCCTACTAATTGTTTTCCTCATTTTGGAATGTCATCGTCTTTCCAAGCCACTCTAATGCACTTTTGATGTCATCTTCATCAGCGCCCACTGACCATGTATTGAGCAGAACGTGTAACCCAGGAATAGGCTACCAACCTGGAAAACACCATCTCCACAGCCCTGCTAATGATCTCACAAACACACTGGAGCTAGCATACACAGCAGTGCAGGGAGATAATACAGTCTGTATTACATTATTGTGACAAAACACCTGGCTACCACCTGAATGCACACACTATAGCCTCCAACAAAATCCCTACATACAAGAGGATGGCAACTAGTGTTCCACATCAAGGTTATAAGGCTGCTAACAAGCTCACAGATACAGCCAGTTGAAAAGATACCCCTGCCTGGATGCTATTGACAGATATATGACTGTATGTAGACTCCACATAAACCTAGCAGTAGCATACAGACATATATTTTCAACTGCCTGTTATGTGTGAGCTTGTTAGCAGCCTTTCAGAGGTATGGTGACACAATCTCTAGTTGTTCTAGGAGAGGTGGCAGCAAAGCTGTCATCAGCTTTGTTTTTGGTTACTACAGGATTCCATATGTGTTATTTCATAGTTTTGATGTCTTCACTATTATTCTACAAAGTAGAAAATTGTTTAAAAAAATAAAGACAAACCCTTAAATGAGTAGGTGTGTAAACTTTTTACTGCTACTGTATGTAATTGAAAGACTCATTAAAATGTGGCTACATTTTCTGGCGCCTCCCTCGTGTCAGCATTGGTGTGGACATCAGGATGTAGCCAATACACATAGCCTATCACCTACACTATGACATGATGCTGTAGCTAATACACATAGCCTATCACCTACACTATGACATGATGCTGTAGCCAATACACATAGCCTATCACCTACACTATGACATGATGCTGTGTGTTGGCTACAGCCTCATGTCATAGTGTAGGTGTTACAGTAAATCTTTCCAAATCAATGTAAGAACACAAGGGCATGCTAATTTAAAAGATGGCTGGTCATTATTAGCCTGGTTCTGTATGGAATGCAGATATATTATGGGACACAGGCCAGACCAAATCATGTGCTGGTGCCATCAACTGAAAAAGTCAGTGGAAACAGTTATTCTAGAACCCTGGAGTGTGTGGGTGTTTGAATGAGAATGATTCAATGATTCATCTCTTAAAGGGAATACACAAGTGGCTGTGTGTTGTTATGGCAACCCAGTTCCCCTATGTATAGAAATATGTGCATACAGTGTAGGTGTGTGTGGGTGCACGTGTGCGCTTGCATTTGCACGAACTGGCATGTATACACGTGTGTGTGGGTGTGAGGGCTGGTAACCATAGTGGTCAGTATGTATAAACTGAGTGTTCCTCTGCATGGCAGCGATAAGCTATAACCACTACGCTGCTGCCCCTGTGGAAAACAAATAGCCTAGAGACCACTGATGTCACTCAAATGAATGACTTTCGTCTCCCTGACAATTTCCATGAAATTCCACTATATAAAGCCAGAGGAAGAAAAATGTGTGTGTGTGTTTCGGACATTGGCGCAACATGTCAGAGTGGTGTAGCTCAGTGTTATTCAAAGTTGGGGTCACGACCTTGCAGTCAGAGTTTGGGAGGAACTGATTACATGTAATCAGTTACATGAAATCTGATTCCAAAAATGAATCAGATTACTTTTAAAGTCAGAAATATATTGACACCTTTGTATTTTTATCAATGACATTCAATTCAGCACGGAAAAAAGAGTGAGTCAGAGACCACTATAATGACACACCAAATGATTTTGATGGATACTTTTTGTCTTCTAGGGGTGCAGTGGGGTCACCAAATAAAAATATATAATTAGAGTACAGATTATTGTATGGGACAATATACAAATGTTTTTGAGAAATATATTTTGAAAGATGAGTAAATGTATTTATTGGTTCTCAAAATGTTAATAAGAGAGATTCAAATTTGTTTATTTGTTTTAAAAATCTAAATGTGCAGATTTTAAGGTTGTGTTGTTAGATTTGATGTGGGGTCGCCAGAAATTATTCAGAAAAAAAAGTTTGAATACCATTGTGTTGACTTGGTGTATTTCAGGTGTGTGTATTATCCTGTGTCCAGTAGGTCAGGTGTGTGTATTATCCTGTGTCCAGTAGGTCAGGTGTGTGTATTATCCTGTGTCCAGTAGGTCAGGTGCGTGTATTATCCTGTGTCCAGTAGGTCAGGTGCGTGTATTATTCTGTGTCCAGTAGGTCAGGTGTGTGTATTATCCTGTGTCCAGTAGGTCAGGTGTGTGTATTATCCTGTGTCCAGTAGGTCAGGTGTGTGTATTACCCTGTGTCCAGTAGGTCAGGTGTGTGTATTATCCTGTGTCCAGTAGGTCAGGTGTGTGTATTACCCTGTGTCCAGTAGGTCAGGTGTGTGTATTATCCTGTGTCCAGTAGGTCAGGTGTGTGTATTATCCTGTGTCCAGTAGGTCAGGTGTGTGAGCAGAAGTCTCAAGTGGCTCTCAAAAACATACTGGAGACTGGACTATGTGGAAATGGGAAATCCCTCTCTCCCTCCCAGTGTTCACTCCTGCGTGGCAGCGCTGCTATTTTTTCCGGAGGAGGATTTGCCATGAGGTGCATTACGGAGAGAGAAGGGCCTGGTGCTGGGTCTGTCTATCACCACTTTAATCCACTAAGATGCTGTGGAGCAGGATTATTATTGATGTTTCTGTGGCAACACACAGGGCTAAGCAGAGGAGTATACTGGAAACATTCATCAGACCAGGGGGAGACAGGTGGGGGAGAGGAAAACCAAAATGCACTGAGGATGAGGGGGAGCTGAAGGGGAAAGGTTTTTTTAATATCAGAAAAGGACTGAAAAGGGCATAAATCAAATCAAATCAAATTTTATTAGTCACATACACATGGTTAGCAGATGTTAATGCGAGTGTAGCGAAATGCTTGTGCTTCTAGTTCCGACAATGCAGTAATAACCAACAAGTAATCTAACCTAACAATTCCACAACTACTACCTTATACACACACACAAGTGTAAAGGGATAAAGAATATGTACATAAAGATATATGAATGAGTGGTGGTACAGAACGGCATGGCAAGATGCAGTAGATGGTATAGAGTACGGTATATACATATGAGATGAGTACTGTAGGGTATGTAAACATAAAGTGGCATAGTTTAAAGTGGCTAGTGGTACATGTATTACATAAAGATGGCAAGATGCAGTAGATGATATAGAGTACAGTATATACATATGAGATGGGTAATGTAGGGTATGTAAACATTATATTAAGTGGCATTGTTTAAAGTGGCTAGTGGTACATTTTTACATAATTTCCATCAATTCCCATTTTTAAAGTGGCTGGAGTTGAGTCAGTATGTTGGCAGCGGCCGCTAAATGTTAGTGGTGGCTGTTTAACAGTCTGATGGCCTTGAGATAGAAGCTGTTTTTCAGTCTCTCGGTCCCTGCTTTGATGCACCTGTACTGACCTCGCCTTCTGGATGATAGCGGGGTGAACAGGCAGTGGCTTGGGTGGTTGTTGTCCTTGATGATCTTTATGGCCTTCCTGTGACATCGGGTGGTGTAGGTGTCCTGGAGGGCAGGTAGTTTGCCCCCGGTGGTGCGTTCTGCAGACCTCACTACCCTCTGGAGAGCCTTACGGTTGTGGGCGGAGCAGTTGCCGTACCAGGCGGTGATACAGCCCGACAGGATGCTCTCGATTGTGCATCTGTAGAAGTTTGTGAGTGCTTTTGGTGACAAGCCGAATTTCTTCAGCCTCCTGAGGTTGAAGAGGCGCTGCTGCGCCTTCTTCACAACGCTGTCTGTGTGGGTGGACCAATTCAGTTTGTCCGTGATGTGTACACCGAGGAACTTAAAACTTTCCACCTTCTCCACTACTGACCCGTCGATGTGGATAGGGGGGTGCTCCCTCTGCTGTTTCCTGAAGTCCACAATCATCTCCTTTGTTTTGTTGACGTTGAGTGTGAGGTTATTTTCCTGACACCACACTCCGAGGGCCCTCACCTCCTCCCTGTAGGCCGTCTCGTCGTTGTTGGTAATCAAGCCTACCACTGTAGTGTCGTCCGCAAACTTGATGATTGAGTTGGAGGCGTGCATGGCCACGCAGTCGTGGGTGAACAGGGAGTACAGGAGAGGGCTCAGAACGCACCCTTGTGGGGCCCCAGTGTTGAGGATCAGCGGGGTGGAGATGTTGTTACCTACCCTCACCACCTGGGGGCGGCCCGTCAGGAAGTCCAGGACCCAGTTGCACAGGGCGGGGTCGAGACCCAGGGTCTCAAGCTTGATGACGAGTTTGGAGGGTACTATGGTGTTAAATGCTGAGCTGTAATCGATGAACAGCATTCTCACATGGGTATTCCTCTTGTCCAGATGGGTTAGGGCAGTGTGCAGTGTGGTTGCGATTGCGTCGTCTGTGGACCTATTGGGTCGGTAAGCAAATTGGAGTGGGTCTAGGGTGTCCGGTAGGGTGGAGGTGATATGGTCCTTGACTAGTCTCTCAAAGCACTTCATGATGACGGAAGTGAGTGCTACGGGGCGGTAGTCGTTTAGCTCAGTTACCTTAGCTTTCTTGGGAACAGGAACAATGGTGGCCCTCTTGAAGCATGTGGGAACAGCAGACTGGGATAAGGATTGATTGAATATGTCCGTAAACACACCAGCCAGCTGGTCTGCGCATGCTCTGAGGACGCGGCTGGGAATGCCGTCTGGGCCTGCAGCCTTGCGAGGGTTAACACGTTTAAATGTTTTACTCACCTCGGCTGCAGTGAAGGAGAGCCCGCAGGTTTTGGTAGGGGGCCGTGTCAGTGGCACTGTATTGTCCTCAAAGCGGGCAAAAAAGTTGTTTAGCCTGTCTGGGAGCAAGACATCCTGGTCCGCGACAGGGCTGGTTTTCTTTTTGTAATCCGTGATTGACTGTAGACCCTGCCACATACCTCTTGTGTCTGAGCTGTTGAATTGCGACTCGATTTTGTCTCTGTACTGGGACTTAGCCTGTTTGATTGCCTTGCGGAGAGAATAGCTACACTGTTTGTATTCGGTCATGCTTCCGGTCACCTTGCCCTGGTTAAAAGCAGTGGTTCGCGCTTTCAGTTTCACGCGAATGCTGCCGTCAATCCACGGTTTCTGGTTTGGGAATGTTTTAATCGTTGCTGTGGGTACGACATCGTCAATGCACTTCCTAATGAACTCGCTCACCGAATCAGCATATTCGTCAATATTGTTGTTGGACGCAATGCGGAACATATTCCAATCCGCGTGATCGAAGCAGTCTTGAAGCGTGGATTCAGATTGGTCGGACCAGCGTTGAACAGACCTGAGCGCGGGAGCTTGTTGTTTTAGTTTCTGTTTGTAGGCTGGAATCAACAAAATGGAGTCGTGGTCAGCTTTTCCGAAAGGGGGGCGGGGGAGGGCCTTATATGCGTCGCGGAAATTAGTATAACAATGATCTAGGGTTTTTCCAGCCCTGGTAGCACAATCGATATGCTGATAGAATTTAGGGAGTTTTGTTTTTAGATTAGCCTTGTTAAAATCCCCAGCTACGATGAATGCAGCCTCAGGGTGTGTGGTTTCCAGTTTACAAAGAGTCAGATAAAGTTCGTTCAGGGCCATCGATGTGTCTGCTTGGGGGGGAATATATACGGCTGTGATTATGATTGAAGAGAATTCCCTTGGTAGATAATGCGGTCGACATTTGATTGTGAGGAGTTCTAGATCAGGTGAACAGAATGACTTGAGTTCCTGTGTGTTGTTATGATGATCACACCACGTCTCGTTAATCATAAGGCATACCCCCCCGCCCCTCTTCTTACCAGAAAGATGTTTGTTTCTGTCGGCGCGATGCATGAAGAAACCAGCTGGCTGCACCGACTCCGTTAGCGTCTCTTGAGTTAGCCATGTTTCCGTGAAGCAGAGCACGTTGCAATCCCTGATGTCTCTCTGGAATGCTACCCGTGCTCGGATTTCATCAACCTTATTGTCAAGAGACTGGACATTGGCGAGTAGTATGCTAGGGAGTGGAGCGCGATGTGCCCGTCTCCGAAGCCTGACCACGAGACCGCCTCGTTTGCCCCTTTTACGGCGTCGCACAGGGTCGCCGGCTGGGATCAGATCCATTGTATTGGGTGGAAGGCAAAACACTGGATCCGTTTCGGGAAAGTCATATTCCTGGTAGGAACGATGATGAGTTGACGTTAATCGTATATTCAGTAGTTCCTCCCGACTGTATGTAATGAAACCTAAGATTACCTGGGGTACCGATGTAAGAAATAACACATAAAAAAACAAAATACTGCATATTTTCCAAGGAACGCGAAGCGAGGCGGCCATCTCTTTTCGGCGCCGGAAATAGATCTAAAGGATAAGACAGAAGGATGATTGGTAGAGGGAGAGTGCAGAGGGTTGGCCGAGAGGAGAGGAGAGAGAAGGGGAGGGAATGGAGGCGGGGGACTCTTAAGGGGCCATATGAGCGACAGCCACAGCTGGCTTTGACTTTTTTCTTCTTTGAAACACACTGATGTAGCCTTTAATTTTCCTTGAAAGTCCTGATCCAGCTCACTCTCTCTGTCCCATATCAATCACATTTACTCCCAAAATGATCATCTGTTTAAGAGAGATTATCTATTGAATTACAATAGCACTACTTTTATCCACCTACCCAAATATCATCCCACGTGTGTGTGTGTGTGTATAGCAATGCCCGCTGCATATGATAATGCAGCCTGTGTGTGTGTTTTTCTGCATGAGTGTGTGTCCATGTGTGTGTGGGTGTGTGTGCCAAGGCATTTGTGTGTGGTTTGTTTTTAGTGCGTATTTGCATAATTGTATGGTATCACTGTACTTTAGTTTGGGTTCATTCCATTACACATCATCAAATACAGCGGACTTCCTATTTCCCAGAAACAATACATTTCTTATGTTATTTAATTAAATGAAAGCATTTTGTAAAAAGAAACTTGACCTCAATCACAATTGTATCAACGTTTCCATTGTAACTATTAGAATATATTAAATAAAGTATGTGATATGAACAAAAAGCGCTCAATCTAATTTGAAATAAAACATTGTAAAATAAATAAATAAATAAACTAAAACATATATACTGTATGTATATGTATTATATATGTAACCTTTTTTTCATCATCTCCCCAAAAACACAACGTACAAAGATGGATTAACACCTTGAGATGAGCAGAAAAAGGCTTTGGGTAGTTTGTGTTAATAAATAGCATCATTCATTAACAAGATAAAAAGTTACTTTGACTTCTAATCAAAATAATTGACTCAGGTTGCCAAAAACATTTACAGAGTGGGAGAGAGGCGGTGTAGGGACTGGTGTGGGGGCTGGGCTGCCACTGAGTGGGAGAGAGGCGGTGTAGGGGCTGGGCTGCCACTGAGTGGGACAGACTGCAGCAGAGAGTGTGAGTGCGTTTCAGCCGTGGGATCTTATGCTGCAGGCGCTCTCAGAGACGGTGAACAATCAAAACAGCTCAATTTGGGGTTTATCTGCCACTCTGACACACACACAATCCCTCTCGTTTTCTATCTCTCACACACACACACACACACACACACACACACACACACACACACACACACACACACACACACACACACACACACACACACACACACACACACACACACACACACACACACACACACACACACACACACACACACACATACATAACATACAGTCCACCATCAGAAACAAAGGCCAGAAAAGTGCCACACACCTCAATCACGACAAACAGTCATGGAAGCAGAGCAGAACGTACTGTGGATGGTGATGAGGCACGTAATTCAGGAAGCTCATATCAACTAGGAATTCCATGGGATCGATATTACCCATCTGTTTCTCTCCCTCACGCGGGAATCTAAAGCTCCCTGAATATTGACTTGCCCCCACAAACCCATGAAATGCTTTATAACAAGGGCCAATCAATGAAGTGTATACATAAGAGCATACATCAAGGAAATATGGCCACAATGCGTCATCAACAGTTGTTGTTGTTTTCCTGACCCAAGGGTAAAGGAGGAGGATTCTTCACACCCATAATGCAGCGCTGTGCATTTCTCTCACCTTGTAATCCACTTGTGATGAGAAAGATTGATACTAACACACTTCCTCCATTCTGTCTACTTGATCCTGTATCTCTATGTAACTTCAATACCTGAAGAAACTACTGAAGCTATATTTACAACACCATTTCTCCATGACCCCTTATTGTATCATTTTCTATTTTACGCCAAAATACAAAGAGCAAACAAATTGTGTTCATTTCAGAGTCAGGTTCGGGCTTGGATTCTCTCTGTTGTGTACCCACAGCTGTGAAACAGTAGCCACTGCTCCCACCTTGAGGTCACACAGAGTACTGCATTATGGTGGTGCAGAGTGGTACTGTTCCTGTTCTAGTCCCTGTTCTCAGCAGCTCCTCTTCCTCTAAGAGCAGTTGTCCCACTATTGTTTCACCTCTACCAGTCAACCAGCCAGAGAGAGAGAGGTGACTGGCTGGCTGCAGCAGAGAGAGAGAGAGAGAGAGACATAATATGACATCTGAAATGTCTTTATTATTTTGGAACTTGGGTGAGTAATATTTTTTCACTTTTGTTTATCCATTTAACTTGCTTTGGCAATGTAAACATGTGTCCCATGCCAATAAAGCCCCTTGAATTTAATTGAATTGAGAGAGAGAGGCGACTGGCTGGCTGCAGCAGAAGAGAGAGAGAGGCGACTGGGTGGCTGCAGCAGAAGAGAAAGAGAGAGAGAGAGGTGACTGGCTGGCTGCAGCAGAGAGAGAGAGATGACTGGCTGGCTGCAGCAGAAGAGAGAGAGAGAGAGAGGTGACTGGCTGGCTGCAGCAGAAGAGAGAGAGAGAGATGACTGGCTGGCTGCAGCAGAAGAGAGAGAGAGAGGTGACTGGCTGGCTGCAGCAGAAGAGAGAGAGAGTTGACTGGCTGGCTGCAGCAGAAGAGAGAGAGAGGTGACTGGCTGGCTGCAGCAGAAGAGAGAGAGAGGTGACTGGCTGGCTGCAGCAGAAGAGAGAGAGAGGGGTGACTGGCTGGCTGCAGCCAAAGAGAAAGAGAGAGAGTTAACTGGCTGGCTGCAGCAGAAGAGAAAGAGAGAGGTGACTGGCTGGCTGCAGCAGAAGAGAAAGAGAGCGATGACTGGCTGGCTGCAGCAGAAGAGAAAGAGAGAGGTGACTGGCTGGCTGCAGCAGAAGAGAGAGAGAGGTGACTGGCTGGCTGCAGCAGAAGAGAGAGGGGTGACTGGCTGGCTGCAGCAGAAGAGAGAGAGAGGTGACTGGCTGGCTGCAGCAGAAGAGAGAGAGAGAGGTGACTGGCTGGCTGCAGCAGAAGAGAGAGAGAGAGGTGACTGGCTGGCTGCAGCAGAAGAGAGAGGGGTGACTGGCTGGCTGCAGCAGAAGAGAGAGAGAGAGATGACTGGCTGGCTGCAGCAGAAGAGAGAGAGAGAGGTGACTGGCTGGCTGCAGCAGAAGAGAGAGAGAGTTGACTGGCTGGCTGCAGCAGAAGAGAGAGAGAGGTGACTGGCTGGCTGCAGCAGAAGAGAGAGAGAGGTGACTGGCTGGCTGCAGCAGAAGAGAGAGAGAGGGGTGACTGGCTGGCTGCAGCCGAAGAGAAAGAGAGAGAGTTAACTGGCTGGCTGCAGCAGAAGAGAAAGTGAGAGGTGACTGGCTGGCTGCAGCAGAAGAGAAAGAGAGAGATGACTGGCTGGCTGCAGCAGAAGAGAAAGAGAGAGGTGACTGGCTGGCTGCAGCAGAAGAGAGAGAGAGGTGACTGGCTGGCTGCAGCAGAAGAGAGAGGGGTGACTGGCTGGCTGCAGCAGAAGAGAGAGAGAGGTGACTGGCTGGCTGCAGCAGAAGAGAGAGAGGTGACTGGCTGGCTGCAGCAGAAGAGAGAGAGAGGTGACTGGCTGGCTGCAGCAGAAGAGAGAGAGATGTGACTGGCTGGCTGCAGCAGAAGAGAGAGAGAGATGACTGGCTGGCTGCAGCAGAAGAGAGAGAGAGATGACTGGCTGGCTGCAGCAGAAGAGAGAGAGAGGTGACTGGCTGGCTGCAGCAAAAGAGAGAGAGAGGTGACTGGCTGGCTGCAGCAGAAGAGAGAGAGGTGACTGGCTGGCTGCAGCAGAAGAGAGAGAGAGGTGACTGGCTGGCTGCAGCAGAAGAGAGAGAGATGACTGGCTGGCTGCAGCAGAAGAGAAAGAGAGAGAAGACTGGCTGGCTGCAGCAGAAGAGAGAGAGAGGTGACTGGCTGGCTGCAGCAGAAGAGAGAGAGTGGTGACTGGCTGGCTGCAGCAGAAGAGAGAGAGAGTTGACTGGCTGGCTGCAGCAGAAGAGAAAGAGAGAGAGAGGTGACTGGCTGGCTGCAGCAGAGAGTGAGGTGACTGGCTAGCTGCAGCAGAAGAGAGAGAGAAAGAGGTGAATGGCTGGGTGCAGCAGAAGAGAGAGGGGGGGGTTGATTGGCTGTAGCAGAAGAGAGAGAGAGGTGACTGGCTGGCTGCAGCAGAAGAGAGAGAGAGGTGACTGGCTGGCTGCAGCAGAAGAGAAAGAGAGAGATCACTGGCTGGCTGCAGCAGAAGAGAAAGAGAGAGATCACTGGCTGGCTGCAGCAAAAGAGAAAGAGAGAGGTGACTGGCTGGCTGCAGCAGAAGAGAAAGAGAGAGATGACTGGCTGGCTGCAGCAGAAGAGAAAGAGAGAGGTGACTGGCTGGCTGCAGCAGAAGAGAGAGAGAGGTGACTGGCTGGCTGCAGCAGAAGAGAGAGGGGTGACTGGCTGGCTGCAGCAGAAGAGAGAGAGAGGTGACTGGCTGGCTGCAGCAGAAGAGAGAGAGGTGACTGGCTGGCTGCAGCAGAAGAGAGAGAGAGGTGACTGGCTGGCTGCAGCAGAAGAGAGAGAGATGTGACTGGCTGGCTGCAGCAGAAGAGAGAGAGAGATGACTGGCTGGCTGCAGCAGAAGAGAGAGAGAGGTGACTGGCTGGCTGCAGCAGAAGAGAGAGAGAGGTGACTGGCTGGCTGCAGCAAAAGAGAGAGAGAGGTGACTGGCTGGCTGCAGCAGAAGAGAGAGAGGTGACTGGCTGGCTGCAGCAGAAGAGAGAGAGAGGTGACTGGCTGGCTGCAGCAGAAGAGAGAGAGATGACTGGCTGGCTGCAGCAGAAGAGAAAGAGAGAGGTGACTGGCTGGCTGCAGCAGAAGAGAGAGAGAGGTGACTGGCTGGCTGCAGCAGAAGAGAGAGAGTGGTGACTGGCTGGTTGCAGCAGAAGAGAGAGAGAGTTGACTGGCTGGCTGCAGCAGAAGAGAAAGAGAGAGAGAGGTGACTGGCTGGCTGCAGCAGAGAGTGAGGTGACTGGCTAGCTGCAGCAGAAGAGAGAGGGAAAGAGGTGACTGGCTGGGTGCAGCAGAAGAGAGAGGGGGGGGTTGACTGGCTGGCTGTAGCAGAAGAGAGAGAGAGGTGACTGGCTGGCTGCAGCAGAAGAGAGAGAGAGGTGACTGGCTGGCTGCAGCAGAAGAGAAAGAGAGAGATCACTGGCTGGCTGCAGCAGAAGAGAAAGAGAGAGATCACTGGCTGGCTGCAGCAGAAGAGAGAGAGAGGTGACTGGCTGGCTGCAGCAGAGAGAGAGAGAGATGACTGGCTGGCTGCAGCAGAAGAGAGAGAGAGGCGACTGGGTGGCTGCAGCAGAAGAGAAAGAGAGAGAGAGAGGTGACTGGCTGGCTGCAGCAGAGAGAGGTGACTGGCTGGCTGCAGCAGAAGAGAGAGAGAGAGGTGACTGGCTGGCTGCAGCAGAAGAGAGAGAGAGAGATGACTGGCTGGATGCAGCAGAAGAGAAAGAGAGAGTTGACTGGCTGGCTGCAGCAGAAGAGAGAGAGAGATGACTGGCTGGCTGCAGCAGAAGAGAGAGATGTGACTGGCTGGCTGCAGCAGAAGAGAGAGAGAGAGGTGACTGGCTGGCTGCAGCAGAAGAGAGAGAGGTGACTGGCTGGCTGCAGCAGAAGAGAGAGAGGTGACTGGCTGGCTGCAGCAGAAGAGAGATAGAGGTGACTGGCTGGCTGCAGCAGAAGAGAGAGAGAGATGACTGGCTGGCTGCAGCAGAAGAGAGGGAGAGGTGACTGGCTGGCTGCAGCAGAAGAGAGAGAGAGGTGACTGGCTGGCTGCATCAAAAGAGAGAGAGAGGTGACTGGCTGGCTGCAGCAGAAGAGAGAGAGGTGACTGGCTGGCTGCAGCAGAAGAGAGAGAGAGGTGACTGGCTGGCTGCAGCAGAAGAGAGAGAGAGGTGACTGGATGGCTGCAGCAGAAGAGAAAGAGAGAGAAGACTGGCTGGCTGCAGCAGAAGAGAGAGAGAGGTGACTGGCTGGCTGCAGCAGAAGAGAGAGAGTGGTGACTGGCTGGCTGCAGCAGAAGAGAGAGAGAGTTGACTGGCTGGCTGCAGCAGAAGAGAAAGAGAGAGAGAGGTGACTGGCTGGCTGCAGCAGAGAGTGAGGTGACTGGCTAGCTGCAGCCGAAGAGAGAGAGAGGTGACTGGCTGGGTGCAGCAGAAGAGAGAGGGGGGGGTTGACTGGCTGGCTGTAGCAGAAGAGAGAGAGAGGTGACTGGCTGGCTGCAGCAGAAGAGAGAGAGAGGCGACTGGGCGGCTGCAGCAGAAGAGAAAGAGAGAGAGAGAGGTGACTGGCTGGCTGCAGCAGAGAGAGGTGACTGGCTGGCTGCAGCAGAAGAGAGAGAGAGAGGTGACTGGCTGGCTGCAGCAGAAGAGAGAGAGAGGGGTGACTGGCTGGCTGCAGCAGAAGAGAGAGAGAGAGGTGACTGGCTGGCTGCAGCAGAAGAGAGAGAGAGTTGACTGGCTGGCTGCAGCAGAAGAGAGAGAGAGGTGACTGGCTGGCTGCAGCAGAAGAGAGAGAGAGGTGACTGGCTGGCTGCAGCAGAAGAGAGAGAGAGGGGTGACTGGCTGACTGCAGCCGAAGAGAAAGAGAGAGAGTTAACTGGCTGGCTGCAGCAGAAGAGAAAGAGAGAGGTGACTGGCTGGCTGCAGCAGAAGAGAAAGAGAGAGATGATTGGCTGGCTGCAGCAGAAGAGAAAGAGAGAGGTGACTGGCTGGCTGCAGCAGAAGAGAGAGAGAGGTGACTGGCTGGCTGCAGCAGAAGAGAGAGAGGTGACTGGCTGGCTGCAGCAGAAGAGAGAGAGAGAGGTGACTGGCTGGCTGCAGCAGAAGAGAGAGAGGTGACTGGCTGGCTGCAGCAGAAGAGAGAGAGAGGTGACTGGCTGGCTGCATCAGAAGAGAGAGAGAGGTGACTGGCTGGCTGCAGCAGAAGAGAGAGAGAATGACTGGCTGGCTGCAGCAGAAGAGAGAGAGGTGACTGGCTGGCTGCAGCAGAAGAGAGAGAGGTGACTGGCTGGCTGCAGCAGAAGAGAGAGAGAGGTGACTGGCTGGCTGCAGCAAAAGAGAGAGAGAGGTGACTGTCTGGCTGCAGCAGAAGAGAGAGAGGTGACTGGCTGGCTGCAGCAGAAGAGAGAGAGAGGTGACTGGCTGGCTGCAGCAGAAGAGAGAGAGAGGTGACTGGATGGCTGCAGCAGAAGAGAAAGAGAGAGAAGACTGGCTGGCTGCAGCAGAAGAGAGCGAGAGGTGACTGGCTGGCTGCAGCAGAAGAGAGAGAGAGAGAGGTGACTGGCTGGCTGCAGCAGAGAGTGAGGTGACTGGCTAGCTGCAGCAGAAGAGAGAGAGAGGTGACTGGCTGGGTGCAGCAGAAGAGAGAGGGGGGGGTTGACTGGCTGGCTGTAGCAGAAGAGAGAGAGAGGTGACTGGCTGGCTGCAGCAGAAGAGATAGAGGTGACTGGCTGGCTGCAGCAGAAGAGAGAGAGAGGTGACTGGCTGGCTGCAGCAGAAGAGAAAGAGAGAGATCACTGGCTGGCTGCAGCAGAAGAGAAAGAGAGAGATCACTGGCTGGCTGCAGCAGAAGAGAAAGAGAGAGATGACTGGCTGGCTGCAGCAGAGAGAGAGAGAGAGGTGACTGGCTGGCTGGCTGCAGCAGAAGAGAGAGTTGACTGGCTAGCTGCAGCAGAAGAGAAAGAGAGAGAGCGGTGACTGGCTGGCTGCAGCAGAAGAGAGAGAGAGGTGACTGGCTGGCTGCAGCAGAAGAGAAAGAGAGAGATGACTGGCTGGCTGGCTGCAGCAGAAGAGAGAGAGAGGTGACTGGCTGGCTGCAGCAGAAGAGAAAGAGAGAGATGACTGGCTGGCTGGCTGCAGCAGAAGAGAGGTGACTGGCTGGCTGCAGCAGAGAGGTGACTGGCTGGCTGCAGCAGAAGAGAAAGAGAGAGCGAGACGACTGTCTGGCTGCCGCAGAAGAGAGAGGTGACTGGCTGGCTGATGCAGAAGAGAGAGGTGACTGGCTAGCTGCAGCAGAAGAGAAAGAGAGAGAGAGACGACTGTCTGGCTGCCGCAGAAGAGAGAGGTAACTGGCTGGCTGATGCAGAAGAGAGAGAGAGTTGACTGGCTGTCTGCAGCAGAAGAGAGAGAGAGGTGACTGGCTGGCTGCAGCAGAAGAGAAAGAGAGAGATGACTGGCTGGCTGGCTGCAGCAGAAGAGAGGTGACTGGCTGGCTGCAGCAGAGAGGTGACTGGCTGGCTGCAGCAGAAGAGAAAGAGAGAGCGAGACGACTGTCTGGCTGCCGCAGAAGAGAGAGGTGACTGGCTGGCTGATGCAGAAGAGAGAGGTGACTGGCTAGCTGCAGCAGAAGAGAAAGAGAGAGAGAGACGACTGTCTGGCTGCCGCAGAAGAGAGAGGTAACTGGCTGGCTGATGCAGAAGAGAGAGAGAGTTGACTGGCTGTCTGCAGCAGAAGAGAGAGAGAGGTGACTGGCTGGCTGCAGCAGAAGAGAGAGAGGTGGCTGGCTGGCTGCAGCAGAAGAGAGAGAGAGGTGACTGGCTGGCTGCAGCAGAGAGAAAGAGAGGTGACTGGCTGGCTGCAGAGGTCTCAATGAAGTAGGGTAGGAGAGGCCCGGGTTTGGGCCCAGGGAAAATCAATATAGTGGCAGAGCCAGTTTGTCTCTGTGTGTGTGTCAAAGTGGGGGTGCTTATATTTGTCCTATGTGTAACCTGTACAGTGTGTATCCTGTACAGTATGTAGACTGTACAGTGTGTAGCAGATTGACAGATATTTCACCTACTCAGCTCGGGGACCTTTGGGCGGTCTAACCGCTAGACTACCTGCTGCCCACAGTGTGTGTGTCTGACTGTCAGCCTCTATGAAGTTTCTGGAGACTCCTACATAGAAAAGTCATATGACAGAAAAAGACTGATCCAATCACAAACAGACAACGGAACTGGCCGTGCCATCAAAATAGGGCTAACAATAGCCTTGGGTAGTCCACTGTCCGGTGTGTGTGTGTCACTGGGCAGGGTTGTTATGGCGAGCGTGGGGTCGAGAGGCTCCGTTCCTGTCTGATTGTTCCTCAGGAGGATGTGAGGGAGCCTGTTTGTGCAATTCCTCCCCTGACACAGGACACAGGAAACCCTTGAACAACAGTCCAGCCATCCACACACCATCAGCACTCAATTCCATCTGAAGGAACCTCAAAGTTCAAGTGGGTGATAGCCATATCTAGGAAAACCAAAGGTCCAAAGGCTGGGTCTAATATAGTGTATAATAGGTCAAACAATAAGTTTTGTAGTGATTCATATGTTGATGATGTAAAAAATATTTGCTGCTCTGTGGTGTGTAATGAGGAGCAACCAAACACTGCACTTGACACATTTATGAAACTACTTATTCCAGTTACTAATAAACACGCAGCCATTAATAAAATTACTGTAAAAACTGTTAAATCCAACCATACCATAAATGTTATGGTTGAGACGGATGGGGCAAAAGGTACGTCAATTAAGTCTTGGTAGCCCAACTGATTGGCAAACGTACTGCAATTTAAGAAATCATGTGACTAAACAAAATAAAAAATAAACTACACAATTAAATATATATAAATTCTATAAAGAATGATAGTAAAACTCTTTTTGAGCACCTTAAATGACATTTTGGGGAAAAAGCCACTCTGCTCCTTCATTCATTGAATCAGATGGCTCATTCATCACAAAGCCCACTGATATTGCAAACTACTTGAATTACTTTTTCATTAGCAAGATAAGCAAACTTAGGGATGACATGCCAGCAACAAACGCTGACACTACACATCCAAGTATATCGGACCAAATTATGAACGACAAGAACTGTATTTTTGAATTCCGTAAAGTCAGTGTGGAAGAAGTGAAAAAATTATTGTTGTCTATCAACAATGACAAGCCACCGGGGTCGACAATCTGGATGGAAAATTACTGAGGATAATAGCAGATGATATTGCCACATCTTCAATTTAAGCCTACTAGAGAGTGTGTGCCCTCAGGCCTGGAGGGAAGCTAAAGTCATTCCGCTACCCAAGAAAAGTAAAGCCCCCTTTACTGGCACAAATAGTTGACCAGTCAGCCTGTTATCAACCCTTAGTAAACTTCTGGAAAAAATTGTGTCTGACCAGATACAATGCTATTTCACAGTAAACAAATTGACAACAGACTTTCAGCACGCTTATAGGGAAGGACACTCAACAACCACAGCACTTACACAAATGACTGATGATTTGCTGAGAGAATTTGATGACTTCATTGCAGCTTTTGACATTATTGATCAAAGTCTACTGCTGGAAAAATGTATGTGTTATGACTTTACACGCCCTGCTATAATGTGGATAAAGAGTTACTTGTCTAACAGAACACAGAGGGTGATCGTTAATGGAAGCCTCTCAAATATAATCCAGTTAGAATCAGGAATTCCCCAGGGTAGCTGTTTAGGCCCCTTGCTTTTTTCAATTTTTACGAACGACATGCCACTGACTTTGAGTAAAACCAAAGTGTCTATGTATGCGGATGACTCAACACTACACACGTCAGCTACTACAGTGACTGAAATGACTGCAACACTAAACAAAGAGCTGCAGTTAGTTTCAGAGTGGACGGCAAGGAATAAGATAGCCCTAAAAAATTCTAAAACTAAAAGCATTATATTTGGAACAAAACACTCACTAAACCTCAAATAAATATTGTAATACATAATGTGGAAATTGACACAAGGCGAGACTCAGATGCAGATACAGGAGGCAATATTTATTAATCCAATAGGGTAAGGCAAGAGAATGGTCGTGGACAGGCAAAAGGATCAAAACCAGTTCAGAGTCCAAAAGGTACCGAAGGGCAGGCAGAATCAAGGTCAGGCCAGGCAGGATGATCAGGCAGGCGGGAAAGTCCAGAGTCAGGCAGGGGTCAAAACCGGGAAGACTATCAAAAAGAGAATAGCAAACGGAGTACATGAAAAACACACTGGTTGACTTGACTAACATACAAGACGAACTGGCACAGCGAGACAGGAACACAGGGATAAATACACTGGGGGAAATAAGCTACACCTGGAGGGGGAGGAGACAATCACAGGAACAGGTGAAACAGATCAGGGCGTGACAGAAATTGAGCAAGTTGAGATGACTTCACTGCCTGGAGTAACCCTAGATTGTAAACTGTCATGGTCAAAACATATTGATGCAGTAGTAGCTAAGATGGGGAGAAGTCTGTCTATAATAAAGCGATGCTCTGCCTTCTAAACAACACTATCAACAAGGCAGGTCCCACAGGCCCTAGTTTTGTAGCATCTTGTCTACTGTTCAGTCGTGTGCCACAAAAAAGGACTTTGGCTCAGAAAGGAAAATTGGCTCAGAACGGCAGCACAGCTGGCCCTTGGATGTACACATAGAGCTAATATTAATAATATACATGCCAATCTCTCCAGGCTGAAAGTGGAGGAGAGATTGACTTCATCACTACTTTCATTTATGAGAGGTATTGACATGTTGAATGCACCGAGCTGTCTGTCTAAACTACTGGCACACAGCTCTGACACCCATGCATACACCACAAGAGGTCTCTTCACAGTCCCCAAGTCCAGAACAGACTATGGGAGGCACACAGTAGTACATAGAGCCATGACTACATGGAACTCTCCCACATCAAGTAACTGACGCAAGCAGTAAAATTACATTTAAAAACATTAAAAAACACCGTATTGAACAGCGGGGACTGTGAAGCAACACGAACATTGGCACAGACATATGCACACACACACACAATAACATATGCACTATCATACACATGGATTTAGTACTGTAGATATGTGTTGGTGGTGGAGTAGGGGCCAGAGGGCACACAGCGTGTTGTGAAATCTGTGAATGTATTGTAATGTTTTTCAAATTGTATAAACTGCCTTAATTTTAGCTGGACCCCAGGAAGAGTAGCTCCTGCTTTGGCAGCAGCTAATGGGGATCCATTATAAATACAAATAATACAGGAAGGCAAAATGTTGAGTCCAATATTTACATGTGTATTGGGGAAGGGGGAATTGGGGAGCAAGTGCCCGTCCTAAGATTGGAGGTTTCAGAGTTCGATCCCCGGCCGAGTCATTCCAAAGACTCTAAAAATGGGAACTACTGCGCCTCTGCTTGGCACTCAGCATTAAGATGATAGACTGGGGGTAAGGATCTGTGATAGACTAATGTCCTGTCCAGGGGTGTACTGTACAACAAGCTGTCTCACTACAGAAAAAGGAGAAAGACTAGTGTCCTGTCCAGGGGGTGTACTCTACATCAAGCTGTCTCACTACAGAAACAGGAGATGGACTAGTGTCCTGTCCAGGGGTGTTCTCCACATCAAGCTGTCTCACTACAGAAACAGGAGATGGACTAGTGTCCTGTCCAGGGGGTGTACTCTACATCAATCTGTCTCACTACAGAAACAGGAGATGGACTAGTGTCCTGTCCAGGGGTGTTCTCCACATCAAGCTGTCTCACTACAGAAACAGGAGATGGACTAGTGTCCTGTCCAGGGGGTGTACTCTACATCAAGCTGTCTCACTACAGAAACAGGAGATGGACTAGTGTCCTGTCCAGGGGTGTCCTCCACATCAAGCTGTGTCACTACAGAAACAGGAGATGGACTAGTGTCCTGTCCAGGGGTGTTCTCCACATCAAGCTGTCTCACTACAGAAACAGGAGATGGACTAGTGTCCTGTCCAGGGGTGTCCTCCACATCAAGCTGTCTCACTACAGAAACAGGAGATGGACTAGTGTCCTGTCCAGGGGTGTTCTCCACATCAAGCTGTGTCACTACAGAAACAGGAGATGGACTAGTGTCCTGTCCAGGGGTGTTCTCCACATCAAGCTGTGTCACTACAGAAACAGGAGATGGACTAGTGTCCTATCCAGGGGTGTCCCCCACATCAAGCTGTGTCACTACAGAAACAGGAGATGGACTAGTGTCCTGTCCAGGGGTGTTCTCCACATCAAGCTGTCTCACTACAGAAACAGGAGATGGACTAGTGTCCTGTCCAGGGGTGTCCTCCACATCAAGCTGTCTCACTACAGAAACAGGAGATGGACTAGTGTACTGTCCAGGGGTGTCCTCCACATCAAGCTGTGTCACTACAGAAACAGGAGATGGACTAGTGTCCTGTCCAGGGGTGTTCTCCACATCAAGCTGTGTCACTACAGAAACAGGAGATGGACTAGTGTCCTATCCAGGGGTGTCCCCCACATCAAGCTGTGTCACTACAGAAACAGGAGATGGACTAGTGTCCTGTCCAGGGGTGTTCTCCACATCAAGCTGTCTCACTACAGAAACAGGAGATGGACTAGTGTCCTGTCCAGGGGTGTCCTCCACATCAAGCTGTCTCACTACAGAAACAGGAGATGGACTAGTGTACTGTCCAGGGGTGTCCTCCACATCAAGCTGTGTCACTACAGAAACAGGAGATGGACTAGTGTCCTGTCCAGGGGTGTTCTCCACATCAAGCTGTGTCACTACAGAAACAGGAGATGGACTAGTGTCCTGTCCAGGGGTGTTCTCCACATCAAGCTGTGTCACTACAGAAACAGGAGATGGACTAGTGTCCTGTCCAGGGGTGTTCTCCACATCAAGCTGTCTCACTACAGAAACAGGAGATGGACTAGTGTCCTGTCCAGGGGTGTTCTCCACATAAAGCTGTGTCACTACAGAAACAGGAGATGGACTAGTGTCCTGTCCAGGGGTGTTCTCCACATCAAGCTGTCTCACTACAGAAACAGGAGATGGACTAGTGTCCTGTCCAGGGGTGTCCCCCACATCAAGCTGTCTCACTACAGAAACAGATAGACTAGTGTCCTGTCCAGGGGTGTTCTCCACATCAAGCTGTGTCACTACAGAAACAGGAGATGGACTAGTGTCCTGTCGAGGGGTGTTCTCCACATCAAGCTGTCTCACTACAGAAACAGGAGATGGACTAGTGTCCTGTCCAGGGGTGTCCTCCACATCAAGCTGTCTCACTACAGAAACAGGAGATGGACTAGTGTACTGTCCAGGGGTGTCCTCCACATCAAGCTGTGCCACTACAGAAACAGGAGATGGACTAGTGTCCTGTCCAGGGGTGTTCTCCACATCAAGCTGTGTCACTACAGAAACAGGAGATGGACTAGTGTCCTGTCCAGGGGTGTTCTCCACATCAAACTGTGTCACTACAGAAACAGGAGATGGACTAGTGTCCTGTCCAGGGGTGTTCTCCACATCAAGCTGTCTCACTACAGAAACAGGAGATGGACTAGTGTCCTGTCCAGGGGTGTTCTCCACATCAAGCTGTGTCACTACAGAAACAGGAAATGGACTAGTGTCCTGTCCAGGGGTGTTCTCCACATCAAGCTGTCTCACTACAGAAACAGGAGATGGACTAGTGTCCTGTCCAGGGGTGTCCTCCACATCAAGCTGTCTCACTACAGAAACAGATAGACTAGTGTCCTGTCCAGGGGTGTTCTCCACATCAAGCTGTGTCACTACAGAAACAGGAGATGGACTAGTGTCCTGTCCAGGGGTGTTCTCCACATCAAGCTGTCTCACTACAGAAACAGATAGACTAGTGTCCTGTCCACTTTTTTAACACCAAAAAAGTGTCAAACAAATCAAAATATATGTGACTCACCAGCTGGATTCGGTCTTATGTAGCAACATTTGAATTTCTGGTTATTGCATTGGATAAAAGTAGAGACTCAGAGCTACAAAATGGTATATCATACACTGCATTTGAGGAAACAATGGGAAAGTAATTCTGCTTTGAAAGTTAATCAACTTGTAAACTTACTTTTGAGAAAACCGTCTTTCAATGTTTTGGTTCCACTGTTGGAGAGCCCTGCTCTGTCTACACCCATTCAGCATTGTTCACACCCTCTTAAGTCTTAGCCCCACCCATCTCTTTAAGGGTTGATCCAACCGTTCTGTACTAACTTGCCAGTTACTTCCAGACATCTAAAAGAGAGAGAGAGAGAAAGAGAGAGAGAGAGAGAGAGAGAGAGAGAGAGAGATAGATAGATAGATAGATAGATAGAGAGAGAGAGAGAGAGAGAGAGAGAGAGAGAACAGCTCACTGAACATTACTCACCCTATCACTCTATCTATGGTTTCGTGTTCAGAGTGCACACTGGACGCTCTGGCCAATAAGTAGGGTTGTTCCGAAAGCTCTGACCTCACAACTACAGTCAAGCACCCAAGCTAACTGGCTAACATTGGCTAGCTACTTCCAGACACATAATGAGAGAAGACCCCACTCTGACCATTTTACTCACCCTAGCAGAGCTGGTTAGGCTTTTTTCATGTTATCCAGAGCGTTGGTGACTGTAACTGTGCTGCTGTCAACAACTGAATTACTCTTCGACACAGGACATATTCAACGGGTGTTGAGCGTTCAAAAATGCATCAGTTATTGGAGTCTTGGTTAAGAAATGTAGCTAGATAGCTAGCTAGGTAAACAATGAATACCAACATGACGTAACGTTAGTTAGCGAGCCAGCCAGTTAACGTTAGCTAGCTAGCTAACAGTACACTTTAACTTTAAATGAAAATACTGTCAACATTAGTGTTGAGTCTTTTGTTAAGACATGTAGCTAGCTAGCTAAACAATGGACCATAATCACAACTCATGACGTTGCTACCCTGCATGAATCTGCAGGTAGCTAATCAACCAGGTTCTATGGCTATAACTAGTCAAGAAAATGTGTCTGAGATAGAAAGAATAAGATCATACACATAACGTTAGCTAGCGACCCAGCCAGCTAACGTTAGCTAGCTAACAGTACACTTGAAATGAGACCACTTTTTGTCAAAATTAGAAAAGTGTAATATCTGAAAATCTTACCAGTATACATCATGGTTGGACGCGTCTCCTGTCTGATGCCATGCCTTAGTTTGACGATGTATTCCAGACTGGTGTTTTCTCCTTAGCTATCATACTCGAATTCCACTGATTTCAAAACTTGGTAATCCAGAAAGTGGAGAGCATACACATAACGTTAGCTAGCGAGCCAGCTAATGTTAGCTAGCTAACAGTACACTTTAACTTGACATTAGGTTTATGCAGATTTACTACACGATGAATTTTTTTTTTAAAGCCGAGTTTGACACAATTACCTAAACATACTGACCAACACCAATAGAAAGATGTGTGTTATATTATAGACCAATCCAAACTCATCTTGGCATCTCCAGCCAAATCATTATCTCAGCCAATCATGGCTAGTGAGAAGGTTGCCTGCTTTTTCTGTGGCTAAACCAACTAGGCTTGTAATTTATCAATTGTATTCATATTTGCAGATGGCATACAAGTTTGATATTAAGGCACATGAAAGTTCACATGTTCAAGAAGGCATTTCTGCCCAAAAAAATGCAATTTGATAAAAAAAAATGTTTACGTTCAAATGGCCCTCCTGTGAAGTCGTGACTTGCGACATACGCCTAGTTTCCTGAATCGGATCACATATTTTATATTTGAGATTCTTCAAAGTAGCCACCCTTTGCCTTGATGATAACTTTGTACACTCTTGGCATTCTCTCAACCAGCTCCAAATTGAGCTGAGATGCATTCAGTTTCCATTGATCATCCTTAAGATGTTTATACAACTTGATTGGAGTCCACATGTGGTAAATTCAATGTATTGGACATGATTTGGAAAGGCACACACCTGTCCACATAAGGTCACACAGTTGACAGTGCATGTCAGAGCAAAAACCAAGCAATGAGGTAGAAGGAATTGTCCGTAGAGCTCCGAGACAGGATTGTGTCAAGGGTACTAAAAAATGTCTGCAACATTGAAGGTCCCCAAGAACACAGTGGCTTCCATCTTTCTTAAATGGAAGAAGTTTGGAACAACCAAGACTCTTCCTAGAGCCTAGAACCCAATGATCACTCTGACAGTCCTCCAGAGTTCTTCTGTGGAGATGGGAGAACATTCCAGAAGGACAACCGTCTCTGCAGCACTCCACCAATCAGGCCTTTATGGTAGAGTGGCCAAACAGAAGCCACTCCTCAGTAAAAGGCACATGACAGTCCACTTGGATTTTGCCAAAAGGCACCTAAAGACTCTCAGACCATGAGAAACAAGATTCTCTGGTCTGATGAAACCAAGATTGAACGCTTTGGTCTGAATTCCAAGCGCCACATCTTGAGGAAACACCTACGGTGAAGCATGGTGCTGTTTTTCAGCCGCAGGGGCTGGGAGACTAGTCAGGATCGAGGGCAAGATGAACGGAGCGAAGTACAGAGATCCTTGATGAAAACCTGCTCCAGAGCACTCAGGACATCAGACTGTGGCGAAAGTTCACCTTCCAACAGGACAACGACCCTAAGCACACAGCCAAGACAACGCAGGAATGGCTTCTAGACAAGTCTTTGAATGTCCTTGAGTGGCTCAGCCAGAGACCAGACTTGGACCCGATTGAACATCTCTGGAGACACGAAAATAGCTGTGCAGTCCCCATACAACCTGACAGGAGAACCTCCCCAAATGCAGGTGTGTTAAGCTTGTAGCGTCGTACCCAAGAAGACTCAAGGCTGTAATCGCTGCCAAAGGTGCTTCAACAAAGTACTGAGTAAAGGGTCTGAATACTTGTGTAAATGTGCTATCAGTTTTTATAAATTTGCAAAAATGTTTAAAAACCTGTTTTTGCTTTGTCATTATGGATATTGTGTAAAGATTGATGAGGGAAATTAAGAATTTAATCCTTTTTAGAATAAGGCTGCAACGTAACAAAGTGTGGAAAAAGTCAAGGGTTTTGAATACTTTCCGAATGCACTGAATTCTGTACACACACACACACACACACATACCGCTGTGCTCAGCGCTGCCCTTTATCTTTAGAGCGGCCGCTTCCCCAGAATGCAAGTGGAAGTGAATTAGCTTTTTCTGTCAAGTGTAGTCACGTTGGATTAAGCGGCCTCTCAGGCGGGTGAATGGGCAGGCCTGATGGTTTATCAGTGTGTGTATGCATGCTGAGCGGCGATGCCTGCGGGCACACCCAGGCAGCTGCTTTGACGCTGGCATATTAGCAGACAGACTGATGACAACCCTGCCTTCTGTTAGGAACCATCTCAGTTTGTATGTTTTGTGTTTGAAGCCCAAAGTGTGACGGAATCAGCCAAGGTGTCCTCTCTCTTTCTCTCCTTTACATTCTCTCGCATGCACTCTCTCTCCCTCTCTGTACTACTGTAGGAACATCTCTTTCTTTCTCTCTCCATCTCCGCTACCGACAGTGAAGTATAGGTTAATGGAGGAGAGGAAGGGGGAGGGCAAGGCTGAGGGGGGACTGTAGTTTTAGAACACCTACTCATTCAAGGGTTTTTCTTTATTTTACTATTTTCTACATTGTAGGATAATAGTGAAGACATCAAAACTATGAAATAACACATGGAATCATGTAGTAACCAAAAAAAGTGTTAAACAAATCTAAATATTTTTTATATTTTAGATTCGTCAAAATAGCCACCCTTTGCCTTGACGACAGATTTGCACTCTCTTGGCATTCTCTCAACTAGAATGCCAAAAATAAAGAAAAACATTGACCATGTTCCCTGTGTCGTCCTACACCCTAATTACTACTTCATATGGAAATAGAACACAGGCCTGAAGGGAGGTTTGTATACAGTATTTTCTTCTCTGTTGCACAGGCCTCTGTAGAGGGACATTATGGTCACATTTTCAATAACGCTCCCAAACAATGGTTTTATTTGCCATATGACTTGCACTCAATATTTTTTGTAATTAGTATGCAAATTAGGAATGATATTACAGCCGGAGCATGGGTGGACCCCCTGCTTTTCCCCAGGCAGCCAGCTGGGCAGGCAGGCAGGCAGGAACACTGTGGCTGCTGCAGCAGCTGCCTGGATCTCAGTCCAACCAGCCAGGACAACACCAGCACTCGAGAGAGAGTACACCTCCAAACATTAAAGTACCAGGAGAGCATAGGACAACACACACAATCACTACACTACATACACACAATGACTCCACCACAAACGCAATGACTACATTACACACACAATGACTACACTACGCACACAAACATAACCTTGAACTCATGTGCTTACACAGAGCTGCACATACTGTACACAGTGCAGTACATCAATACACACACACACACACACACACCTCACATTCAGTAGGGGAAAGGACAGAGATATTCCATTTAAAGTGTGCAGGGGTGAAGGACTTGACTTGTTTTCCCTGTAATCTGAAGTGGTCTGTAGTGGCTGTGACATTTGTTTCTGAGATGTTGAATTCAGGTGGACCCTCGTTCAGCTCTCTCAGCTGCTATTCAAACAACACAACGCTGCCTACAACACACAAACAAAACGAGACACCGCCCAGCAAACAAGGCTAAAAGCACTCCCTCTTTCAATTTAAGGGGATTTATTGGCATGGGAAACACATGCAGTGTTGCAACAATGTTCAAATAGTTAAAAAAAAAAAAAAAAAATCAATCGGACACTTGTTTTTCAATGTTCGCCTAAAATGACATACCCAAATCTAAGTGCCTGTAGCTGGGTTGGGTTGCAATTACAATGTTTTTTAGTCTTCACTGGTTGCCCTTTTCTTGTGGCAACATCTTGCTGCTGTGATTGTACACTGTGGTATTTCACCCAAAAGATATGGGAGTTTTTCAAAATTGGTTTTGTATTCAAAATCTTTGTGGGTCTGTGTAATCTGAGGGAAATATGTGTCTCTAATCCTGCCAAATGTATGACCATTTGGCAGGATGTTAGGAAGCAGCTCAGTTTCCACCTCATTTTATGGACAGTGTGCACAAAGCCTGCCAGGTCTGCCTATGGCGGCCTTTGTCAATAAAGGCTATGCTCACTGAGTCTGTACATAGTCAAAGCTTTCTTTAATTTTGGGTCAGTCACAGCGGTCATGTATTCTAACACTGTATACTCTCTGTTTAGGGCCAAATAGCATTCTAGTTTGCGCAGTATTTTTGTTCATTCTTTCCAATGTGTCAAGTAATTATCTTTTTGTTTTCTCAGGATTTGGTTGGGTATAATTGTGTTGCTGTACTGGAGATATGTGGGGTCTGTTTGTGAACAGAGCCCCAGGACCAGCTTGTTTAGGGGACTCTTCTCCAGGTTCAACTCTCGGTAGGTGATGGCTTTGTTATGGAAGGTTTGGGAATCACTTCATTTAAGGTGGTTGTAGAATTTAACGTATCTTTTCCGGATTTTTATAATTAGCGGGTATCAGCCTAATTCTGCTAGGCATGCATTATTTGGTGTTTTATCTTGTACACGGAGGATATTTTTGCAGAATTCTGCATGCAGAGTTTCAATTTGGTGTTTGTCCCATTTTGTGAATACTTGGTTGGTGAGTGGACCCCAGACCTCACAACCATAAAGGGCAGTGGGTTCTATAACTGATTCAAGAATTTGTAGCCAGATCCTAATTGATATGTCAAATTTGATATTCCTTTTGATGGCATAGAAGGCCCTTCTTGCCTTGTCTCTCAGATCGTTCACAGCTTTGTGGAAGTTACCTATGGCGCTGATGTTTAGGCTGAGGTATGTATAGTTTTTTCTGTGTTCTAGGGCAACGGTGTCTGGGTGGAATTTGTATTTGTGGTCCTGGCAACTGGACCTTTTTTGGAACACCATTATTTTTGTCTTACTGAGATGTACTGTCAGGGCCCAGGTCTGACAGAATCTGTACAGAAGATCTAGATGCTGCTGTAGGCCCTCCTTGGTTGGTGACAGAAGCACCAGATCATCAGCAAACAGTAGACATTTGACATCAGATTCTAGTAGAGTGAGGCCGAGTGCTGCAGACTGTTCTAGTGCCCTTCATATATATATATTTATATATGTTGAATAAGGTGGTGCTTAAGCTGCATCCCTGTCTCACCACATGGCCCTGTGGAAAGAAATGTGTTTTTTGCCCATTTTAACCGCACACTTGTTGGTGTTAATGGATTTGATAATGTTCTATGTTTTTCCCACAACACCACTTTCCATCAATTTGTATAGTTTTGTTTGTTTGTGTCAATTAGGGTGTGCAGGGTGAAAACATGGTCTTGTCGTACAGTAATTTGGTAATAGGCCAATTTAACATTTGCTCAGTACATTGTTTTCACTGAGGAAATGTACGAGTCTGCTGTTAATGATAATGCAGAAGATTTTCCCAAGGTTGCTGTTTGTCACGTTCCTGACCTGTTTTCTGTTTAGTTTTGTGTGTTAGTTGGTCAGGACGTGAGTTTGGGTGGGCATTCTATGTTATCTGTTTCTATGTTGGTTTAGGGTTGCCTGGTATGGCTCTCAATTGGAGGCAGGTGTTTGGCGTTCCTCTAATTGAGAGTCATATTTAGGTAGGCTGTTCACAGTGTTTGTTTGTGGGTGGTTGTCTCCTGTGTCTGTGTCGATGTTTGCACCATACGGGACTGTGTACGGTTTGTTCGGTTTGTGTAGTCTATATGTCCTATTCGTGCGTTCTTCTTGTTTTATGTGAGTTCGTCGTCTAGGTCTGTCTACACCGTTTGTTGTTTTTGTTAGTTTAGTCAAGTTCGTGTTTTCGTTAATAAAGTATGTCATTTCACTACGCTGCGCCTTGGTTCCCTCAATACTCCTCCTCTTCAGATGAAGAGGAGGAGGACTGCCGTTACAGAACCACCCACCAATCCAGAGCCAAGCAGCGTAATTTGGAGCAACGGGCAAGTATACAGGACTTGTGGAGTTGGGAGCAAATATTTAACGGAGAAGGACCATCGGCTAAAGTAAATCACCGTCCATGGGAACGGCTGGAGGCAGCTTGGAGAGCGGAGGAAAATAGAGAGAGGAACCGGCGTTATGAGGGGACGCGTCTTGCACGGAAGCCCGAAAAGCCCGTGAGTAACTCCCAAAAATTTATTGGGGGGGGGCTAAGGGGTAGTGGGCGAAGGGCAGGTAGGAGACCTGCGCCCACTTCCCAGGCTAACCGTGGAGAGCGGGAGTACGGGCAGACACCGTGTTACGCAGTAGAGCGCACGGTGTCTCCTGTACGTGTGCATAGCCCGGTGCGGGTTATTCCACCTCCCCGCACTGGTAGGGCTAGATTGGGCATTGAGCCAGGTGTCATGAGGCCGGCTCAACGCGTCTGGTCTCCAGTGCGTCTCCTCGGGCCGGCATACATGGCACCTGCCTTACGCATGGTTTCCCCGGTTCGCCTACATAGCCCGGTGCGGGTTATTCCACCTCCCCGCACTGGTCGGGCGACCGGGAGCATTCAACCAGGTAAGGTTGGGCAGGCTCAATGCTCAAGAGAGCCAGTACGCCTGCACGGTCCGGTATTTCCGGCGCCACCTCCCCGCCCCAGCCTAGTACCTACAGTGCCTACACTACGCACTAGGCTACCAGTGCGTTTCCAGAGCCCTGTTCCTCCTCCACGCACTCTCCCTATAGTGCGTGTATCCAGTTCGGTGCCTCCAGTTCCGGCCCCACGCACTAAGCCACCTGTGCGTCTCCTAAGTCCTGTACACACTGTCACTTCTCCCCGTACTAGTCCTGAGGTGCGTGCCCTCAGCCCGGTGCCACCAGTGCCGGTACCACGCACCAGGTATAGAGTACGCTTTGAGAGTCCAGTGTGCCCTGTCCCTGCTCCCCGCACTAGTATGAAGGTGCGTGTCCTTAGCCCGGTGCCTCCAGTTCCGGCACCACGCACCAGGTCTACAGTGCGCCTTATCCGGCCAGAGCCATCCGTCTACCCAGCGCCATCTGAGCCATCCGTCTCCCCAGCGCCATCTGAGCCATCCGTCTCCCCAGCGCCATCTGAGCCATCCGTCTCCCCAGCGCCATCTGAGCCATCCGTCTCCCCAGCGCCGTCTGAGCCGCCCGTCTGCAATGAGCCTGCAAAGCCGCCCGTCTGCCATGAGCCTGCAAAGCCGCCCGTCTGCCATGAGCCTACAGAGCCGTCCGCCAGACAGGAGCCGCTAGAGCCGTCCGCCAGACAGGAGCCGCTAGAGCCGCCCGCCAGACAGGAGCCGCTAGAGCCGTCCGTCAGACAGGGTCTGCCAGAGCCGCCAACCAGACAGGATCTGCCAGAGCCGCCAACCAGACAGGATCTGCCAGAGCCGCCAGCCAGACAGGATCTGCCAGAGCCGCCAGCCAGACAGGATCTGCCAGAGCCGCCAGCCAGACAGGATCTGCCAGAGCCGCCAGCGAGCCATGAGCAGCCAGAGCCGTCAGCGAGCCATGAGCAGCCAGAGCCGTCAGAGAGCCATGAGCGTCCAGAGCCGTCAGCCTGCCATGAGCGTCCAGAGCCGTCAGCCTGCCATGAGCGTCCAGAGCCGTCAGCGAGCCATGAGCAGCCAGAGCCGTCAGAGAGCCATGAGCAGCCAGAGCCGTCAGAGAGCCATGAGCAGCCAGAGCCGTCAGAGAGCCATGAGCAGCCAGAGCCGTCAGAGAGCCATGAGCAGCCAGAGCCGTCAGAGAGCCATGAGCGTCCAGAGCCGTCAGAGAGCCATGAGCGTCCAGAGCCGTCAGAGAGCCATGAGCGTCCAGAGCCGTCAGCCTGCCATGAGCGTCCAGAGCCGTCAGCCTGCCATGAGCGTCCAGAGCCGTCAGCCTGCCATGAGCGTCCAGAGCCGTCAGCCTGCCATGAGCGTCCAGAGCCGTCAGCCTGCCATGAGCGTCCAGAGCCGTCAGTCAGCCATGAGCTGTCCCTCAGCCAGAAGCGGCTAGTAATCCTGAACTGCCCCTCAGTCCAGAGCTGTCTCTCTGTCCGGAGCTGCCCTTCAGTCCGGAGTTGCCCCTCTATCCTGAGCTACCTCTCTCTCCTGAGCTACCTCTCTCTCCTAAGCTCTCCCTCTGTCCTGAGCTATCCCTATGTCCTGAGCTACCTTGTCCCAGAGCTGTCCTTGATTCTGGTGTTGCCCCTAAATTTAGGTGGGGTTATTTGGAGGGTGGTCATTGTGGGGAGGCTAAGGAAGCGGGGATTGATTATGGTGGGGTGGGAACCACGCCCGGAGCCTAAGCCACCACCGTGGTCAGATGCCCACCCAGACCCTCCCCTGGACTTTTTGGTGATGCGTTCGGAGTACGCATCTTGAGGGGGGGGTTATGTCACGTTCCTGACCTGTTTTCTGTTTAGTTTTGTGTGTTAGTTGGTCAGGACGTGAGTTTGGGTGGGCATTCTATGTTATCTGTTTCTATGTTGGTTTAGGGTTGCCTGGTATGGCTCTCAATTGGAGGCAGGTGTTTGGCGTTCCTCTAATTGAGAGTCATATTTAGGTAGGCTGTTCACAGTGTTTGTTTGTGGGTGGTTGTCTCCTGTGTCTGTGTCGATGTTTGCACCATACGGGACTGTGTACGGTTTGTTCGGTTTGTGTAGTCTATATGTCCTATTCGTGCGTTCTTCTTGTTTTATGTGAGTTCGTCGTCTAGGTCTGTCTACACCGTTTGTTGTTTTTGTTAGTTTAGTCAAGTTCGTGTTTTCGTTAATAAAGTATGTCATTTCACTACGCTGCGCCTTGGTTCCCTCAATACTCCTCCTCTTCAGATGAAGAGGAGGAGGACTGCCGTTACACTGTTGAAGCATATCTCACAGTAGTTATTGGGGTCAAATTTGTCTCCACTTTTGTGGATTGAGGTGATCAGTCCTTGGTTCCAAATATTGGGGAAGATGCCAGAGCTGAGGATGATGTTAAAGATTTTAAGTATAGCCAATTGGAATTTGTGGCCCAGCATCGCTTGGGTTTGGCTGTTGTAGGCAGTCATTATAAATGAGATTTTTTTCTTAACTGACTTGCCTAGTTAAATAAAATAAAGGTTAAATAAAAATAAATAAAAAATAAATAAATATTTAAAAAACAGCAGTAAAATGACTGTAAGCGAGGTTATATACAGGGGGTACCGGTACAGTGTCAATGTGCTGGGGCACCGGTTAGTCGAGGTAATTGAGGAAATATGTACATGTGGGTAGAGTTAAAGTGACTATGCATAGATAATAAACAAAGAGTAGCAGCTGCGTGGGGGGTGGGGGGGTCAATGCAAATAGTCTGGGTAGCCATTTGATTAGCTGTTCAGGAGTCTTATGGCTTGGGGTTTGAATCTGTTAACAAGCTTTTTCTACCTAGACTTGGCACTCCGGTACCACTTGCCGTGCGGTAGCAGAGAGAACAATCTATGACTAGGGTGGCTGGAGTCTTTGACAATTATTAGGGCCTTCCTCTGACACCGCCTGGTATAGAGGTCCTGGATGTCAGGAAGCTTGGCCCTAGTGATGTACTTGGTGGTACACACTACCCTCTGTAGTGCCTTGTGGTCGGAGGCCGAGCGGTTGCCATACCAGGCAGTGATGCAACCAGTCAGGATGCTCTCGATGGTGCAGCTGTAGAACTTTTTGAGGATCTGAGGACACATGACAAATCTTTTCAGTCTCCTGAGGGGGAATAGGCTTTGTCATGCCCTCTTCACAACTGTCTTGGTGTGTTTGGACCATGATAGTTTGTTGGTGATGTGGGCACCAAGGATCTTGAATTCTCAACCTGCTCCACTACAGCCCCGTTGATGAGAATAGGGACGTGCTCAGTCCTCCTTTTCCTGTAGTACACAATCATATTATTTGTCTTGATCACCTTGAGGGAGAGGTTGTTTTGTTGGTTATGTTGTCGTAGTTGTGCCTAGGGGGGCATATGGGGGAGGGAATCCCGTCACCTCTAGGTAGGTGTTTGTCCCCTGTGTGCTGAGGGTGTCAGGTTCTTGTCCAGTTCTGGCATTTAAATCACAACAGACTAGTACATGTCCCTGGGCCTGGAAATGATTGATTTCCCCCTCTAGGATGGAGAAGCTGTCTTCATTAAAGTATGGGGATAACTATTGGGGAGATTAAGGTACCAAACAGGAGGACATGTCTCTCTGTTGAGATCATTTCATTTTGAATTTCTAGCCAAATGTAAAATGTTCCTGCTTTGATTAATTTAATAGAATGAGCTAGGTCTGCTCTGTACCAAATTAGCATACCCCCTGAGTCCCTTCCCTATTTCACATCTGGTAGTTTGGTGGATGGGACTATCAGCTCTCTGTAACCTAGAGAGCAACCAGTTGGTCCATCTCTTCTATACCATGTTTCTTGTTGGATGACAATTTCTGTATTTCGGATTTATTTGATGAAGTCCAGGATCCTGCTCTTTAGGCCAAAGGCAGATGACCTTAGACCTTGGATATTTCAGGATGAGATAGTGAAGGCTTTGTGTTCCATAAAGTGTCCAATGTTGTTAGTCATGTGGTTTGGTCTCAGACCAGTAAATGTGAGCAGAGCCTGCTGAGCATCTGGTAAATGCCATTGACTTGGCCTACTGTAAGAGTGGGGATTGGGCCTGTTTGCCTGCTCACGGCCTGGGCGTATGTGTGACTTTCATGTTGAGGCCCTTTTTGCGGGAATGGGGGAGCATGGGGTGGGCAGGAAGGGCATAGGTCTGATCTGAGGGGGCATATATGGGGTGTGGGCATCGTTGGTTTGGGGGGGTATTGATTGGCTGGGGGTGTGATGTAGCTGGTGGTGCTGTGGGTCCTCTATGTATAGGTACTTGGGGGGGGGGGGGTCCCACTGGTCTGGGAGAGTGTCTCGCTGGTCTGGGTGGTTGTCTGTTGATCTGTTGCTGCTGTTTTTGGGCTGCGGTTGAGGGTGATGTCTTTAGTGTCCTGGCGAAGGTGAGCACTGCTGGCTTATAGAGGTGGACCTGGTCCTGAAGTTTGTTCAAGTCCAGGTTGGAGTGGTGGGCCAGGGAAACATTTGGTTTTGAGGCACAGTAACGGGAAATACTTGCGTTTACCCACTGTATGGTGGCAGGGTGAAAGTATTTTTCGTAGTAACAGGGTGGAGATAACCACTTGGGGAAAGCTTTTTCAATCACTCTCTTGAATGATGTGGCCACCATTTCCTGCTGTGCTCTCAGGTCGTCTGTGCCTATGTATATTTGTATGTGGCCGGGTGACCCTAGTTGTCCGCAAACAGAAGATCTACGCTGGTTGGACACCAGAGTTTAGACACTGTTTGGGAAAAAGGTTATTTTATTAACCTGTCTAGGACTGGGGTTCCACTAGCGAAACCCCTCGCCAACAGCCAATGAAATTGCAGGGCGCCAAATTCAATCAACAGAAATCTCATAATTCAATTTTCTCAAACATACAAGTATTAGACACCATTTTAACGATAAAATTCGCGTTAATCCAACCACAGTGTCCGATTTAAAAAAAGCAGAACATATCATTATGTTAGGTCAGCAACTAGTCACAGAAAGCATACAGCGATTTTCCAACCAAAGAGAGGAGTCACAAAAAGCTGAAATATTGATCAAATTAATCACTAACCTTTGATATTCTTCATCAGATGACACTCCCGGGACAACATGTTACACATATTTATATCCAAAAACCTCAGTTTACATTTGGCTTTGGCTCCAAAACATCCTGTGAATTTGCACAGAGCCACATCAAATCACAGAAATACTCATAATAAACATTGATAAAAGATACAAGTGTTATTCACAGATTTAAAGATATGTTTCTCCTTAATGCAACCGCTGTGTCAGATTTCAAAAAGACTTTACGGAAAAAGCAAACCATGCAATAATCTGAGTATGGCGCTCAGAGACCAACACAACCCAAGAAGATATCCGCCATGTTGGAGTCAACATAAGTCAGAAATAGCATTATAAATATTCACTTACCTTTGATGATCTTCGTCAGAATGCACTCCCAGGAATCCCAGTTCCACAATAAATGTTTGATTTGTTCCATAAAGTTCATCATTTATGTCCAAATACCTCCTTTTGTTAGAGCGTTTGGTAAACAAATCCAAACTCACGACGCGCGTGCAAGTCCAGCGGAAAGTACGGACGAAAAGTCCAAAAGGTTATATTACAGGTCGTACAAACATGTCAAACGAAGTATAGAATCAATCTTTAGGATGTTTTTAACATAAATCTTCAATAATGTTCCAATCGGAGAATTCCTTTGTCTTCAGAAAAGCAAATGGAACAGAGCTCGCTCTCATGTGAACGAGCGTCACGAGCTCAAAGCATTCTGCCAGTCTGACTCATTCCCCTCTCATTCGGCCCCACTTCACAGTAGAAGCATCAGACAAGGTTCTAAAGACTGTCCACCTAGTGGAAGCCTTAGGAAGTGCAACATGACCCATATCCCGCTGTATCTTCAATAAGGAATGAGTTGAAAAACAACCAACCTCAGATTTCCCACTTTCTGGTTGGATGTTTTCTCAGGTTTTTGCCTGCCATATGAGTTCTGTTATACTCACAGACATCATTCAAACAGGTTTAGAAACTGTGTTTTCTATCCAAATCTACTAATGATATGCATATATTAGCAACTGGGACTTAGTAGCAGGCCGTTTACTCTGGGCACACTTTCCATCCAAACGTGAAAATGCTGCCCCCTATCCATAAGAAGTTTTAAACAGTGCATTTGGGAAGTAATCCGACCCCTTGAATTTTTCCACATTTTGTTACATTGCAGCCTTATTCTACAAATGTATACTATAAATCAACACACAATACCCAAAAATGACAAAGCAAAAACAGGTTTTTAGACATTTTTGTACAAATCAAAAACAGAAATACCTTATTTACATAAGTATTCAGACCCTTTGCTATGAGACTCGAAATTGAGCTCAGGTGCATCCTGTTTCCATTGATCATCCTTGAGATGTTTCCACAACTTGACTGGAGTCCACCTGTGGTAAATTTAATTGATTGGACATGATTTGGAAAGGCACACACCTGTCTATATAAGGTCCCACAGTTGACAGTGCATGTCAGAGCAAAAACCAAGCCATGAGGTTGGTTGAATTGTCCGTAGAGCTCAGAGACAGGATTGTGCCGAGGCACAGATCTGGGGAAGAGTACCTAAACATGTCTGCAGCATTAAAGGTCCTCAAGAACACAGTGGCTTCCATCATTGTTAAATGGAAGAAGTTTGGAAGCACCAAGACTCTTCCTAGAGATGGCCGCCCGGCCAAACTGAGCAAGTTGAGGAGAGGGGCCTTGGTCAGGGAGGTGACCAAGAACCCGATGGTCACTCTGACAGAGCTCCAGAGTTCCTCTGTAGAGATGGCAGAACCTTCCAGAAGGGCAAACATCTCTGCGGCACTCAACCAATCAGGCCTCTGGAGAGACCTGAAAATAGCTGTGCAGCGACTATCCCCATCCAACCTGACAGAGCTTGAGAGGATCTGCAGAGAAGAATGGGAAAAAGTCCCCAGATACAGGTGTGCCAAGCTTGTAGCGTCATACCCAAGACACGAGGCTGTAATCGCTGCCAAAGGTGCTTCAACAAAGTACTGAGTAAAGGGTCTGAATACTTATGTAAATGTGATATTTCAGTTTTAATTTTTTATAAATTTGCAAACATTGACAAAAATGTTTTTTCTTTTGTCATTTTGGCGTATTGTGTGTTGATTGATGATGTGAAAAAACTATGTAATACATTTTAGAATAAGGCTGTAACGTAACAAAATGTGGAAAAAGTCAAGGGATCTGAATACTTTCCAATGCACTGTATATATGTATTTCCCATTTGAGTCTATAAGGAGTACAATCTGTGGCTTGTGTATGTCCTCAGTGGGTGGGGGGGGTGTCAGGAGGTCTATCAGAGGGGCTGACAGGGGGAGTGCTCAGAGGGGGTGGGATCCCCTGGCCTTGGGGTTCTTCATTTATCTGTCCTGGTGTGATGTCCTATGGTCAGGATCTGAGGTGGACTGTTCTGCTGATTTCTCTGTGGGTGTGGCCAGCTCTCTAATGGGGTGTTCTGTCACACGTCATGTTTCTCAGCTTCTACTCCATCACTCTCACCTTCTCCTCTAGTGCTTTGTTCTTCTCCTGCGGCTGGGCCTTCTTCTGCTCAAGCTCTTTCTCCTGTTGAAGTTGTCTCACCACCATCTCTCTCTCTCTCTCAGCAATTCAGAATGCTTTGGTAAACTCCCATTCAAATGAATTTGAAACAAAAAGGTGTGTGGGAGTCTGTGTGTGATTATGTAAATTTGAGTGTGCTGTGTGTGAAAGGGGAGAGGGAGTGGAGGGTGAACCATGAATAAAAGTGTGTTTCCAGACCCCTAAATCTCTGTATTTGCGTCAATGTATGTCTGAGCCACACCAATCAATTATGTGCATGTCTGCTATATACTGTATGTAGGTGTGTGTGTGTGTGTGTGTGTGTGTGTGTAACAAGCTCTCACAGTCTCACTGCAGAATCCAATGTTTGTCCATAAAGGTCCAAAAGAAAATCACAAGAGCGATAGATAGGCTCTGTTTATAGCCGCAGATATGCGCCCATTCTCAGTGGTTGAGAATATGAGGTTACGAGCCACGTTACGAGCTTCCCTCTTGCACACATTTCAGCAAACAGGTAGTACCCGCTCTATATAAGCAAGCCAAAGCCAACTTTTTCAATGAATTGGCCATCGCGCCCTGTGTTGCGCTTAGTGACAGCCCATCACATTACCCTGGAGTGGGAGATGTACCGTGCTACCGACACGGACCCTTTATAAGCGCCACAAGTGCACATCTGGAACTGAAGGAGGCAGTGTCATGGTGCGTTCGTAACCAAGTGGGAAGTGGGAATTTACCATATGGGAAAAACCCACTTGTGAACAGCCCTCCAACTGGTAATTACTAGTGGGAAAATGTTCTATCATCCTGAGCACCCACTTCTCAAACATTTATAAAAAGCAATCTATTATTGTGGTAAATTAACTCTATAATTTGTTTACAAGCATGATAGTTGTACTTTTAATTTATGGTTGACACAGTTTATTATGCATACCACTGTTGGCTTTCTTCTGAAGCTAAGCAGGGTCGGTCCTGGTCAGTCCCTGGATGGGAGACCAGATGCTGCTGGAAGTGGTGTTGGAGGGCCAGTAGGAGGCACTCTTTCCTCTGGTCTAAAAAAAAAAATATCCCAATGCCCCAGGGCAGTGATTGGGGACACTGCCCTGTGTAGGGTGCCGTCTTTCGGATGGGACGTTAAACGGGTGTCCTGACTCTCTGAGGTCATTAAAGATCCCATGGCACTTATCGTAAGAGTAGGGGTGTTAACCCCGGTGTCCTGGCTAAATTCCCAATCTGGCCCTCAAACCATCATGGTCACCTAATAATCCCCAGTTTATAATTGGCTCATTCATCCCCCTCCTCTCCCCTGTAACTATTCCCCAGGTCGTTGCTGCAAATGAGAACGTGTTCTCAGTCAACTTACCTGGGAAAATAACGGTAAAAAAAAAAAATAAAAAAAAAAAAAAAATTGGCTATTAGCCAATCTCCATTTCTCAATGAGTTAAAATCACATGAATGCATCCAACTGGTAATTAAGACTTCAAAACTGGTCAATTCTACATGGTCAGAGTGGAACCTTAAGAGGTCCAACATCACAATCCTGTGACAACAGACAACGCCAGGAACATTGTGAATGCTTTCACAACAGACAACGCCAGGAACATTGTGAAGGCTTTCACAACAGACAACGCCAGGGACATTGTGAATGCTGTCACCACAGACAACGCCAGGGACATTGTGAATGATGTCACAACAAACAACGCCAGGGACATTGTGAATGCTGTCACAACAGACAACGCCAGGGACATTGTGAATGCTGTCACAACAGACAACGCCAGGGACATTGTGAATGCTTTCACAACAGACAACGCCAGGGACATTGTGAATGCTGTCACAACAGACAACGCCAGGGACATTGTGAATGCTGTCACAACAGACAACGCCAGGGACATTGTGAATGCTGTCACAACAGACAACGCCAGGGACATTGTGAATGCTGTCACAACAGACAACGCCAGGGACATTGTGAATGCTTTCACAACAGACAACGCCAGGAACATTGTGAAGGCTTTCACAACAGACAACGCCAGGAACATTGTGAATGCTGTCACAACAGACAACGCCAGGAACATTGTGAAGGCTTTCACAACAGACAACGCCAGGGACATTGTGAATGCTGTCACCACAGACAACGCCAGGGACATTGTGAAAGATGTCACAACAAACAACGCCAGGGACATTGTGAATGCTGTCACAACAGACAACGCCAGGGACATTGTGAATGCTGTCACAACAGACAACGCCAGGGACATTGTGAATGCTGTCACAACAGACAACGCCAGGGACATTGTGAATGCTGTCACAACAGACAACGCCAGGGACATTGTGAATGCTGTCACAACAGACAACGCCAGGGACATTGTGAATGCTTTCACAACAGACAACGCCAGGAACATTGTGAAGGCTTTCACAACAGACAACGCCAGGGACATTGTGAATGCTTTCACAACAGACAATGACAGGAACATTGTGAAGGCTTTCACAACAGACAACGCCAGGGACATTGTGAATGCTGTCACCACAGACAACGCCAGGGACATTGTGAATGATGTCACAACAGACAACCCCAGGAACATAGTGAATGCTTTCACAACAGACAACGCCAGGAACATTGTGAAGGCTTTCACAACAGACAACGCCAGGAACATTGTGAAGGCTTTCACAACAGACAACGCCAGGGACATTGTGAATGCTGTCACCACAGACAACGCCAGGGACATTGTGAATTATGTCACAACAAACAACGCCAGGGACATTGTGAATGCTGTCACAACAGACAACGCCAGGGACATTGTGAATGCTGTCACAACAGACAACGCCAGGGACATTGTGAATGCTTTCACAACAGACAACGCCAGGGACATTGTGAATGCTGTCACAACAGACAACGCCAGGGACATTGTGAATGCTGTCACAACAGACAACGCCAGGGAAATTGTGAATGCTTTCACAACAGACAACGCCAGGAACATTGTGAAGGCTTTCACAACAGACAACGCCAGGAACATTGTGAATGCTGTCACAACAGACAACGCCAGGAACATTGTGAAGGCTTTCACAACAGACAACGCCAGGGACATTGTGAATGCTGTCACCACAGACAACGCCAGGGACATTGTGAATGATGTCACAACAAACAACGCCAGGGACATTGTGAATGCTGTCACAACAGACAACGCCAGGGACATTGTGAATGCTGTCACAACAGACAACGCCAGGGACATTGTGAATGCTTTCACAACAGACAACGCCAGGGACATTGTGAATGCTGTCACAACAGACAACGCCAGGGACATTGTGAATGCTGTCACAACAGACAACGCCAGGGACATTGTGAATGCTGTCACAACAGACAACGCCAGGGACATTGTGAATGCTTTCACAACAGACAACGCCAGGAACATTGTGAAGGCTTTCACAACAGACAACGCCAGGGACATTGTGAATGCTTTCACAACAGACAATGACAGGAACATTGTGAAGGCTTTCACAACAGACAACGCCAGGGACATTGTGAATGCTGTCACCACAGACAACGCCAGGGACATTGTGAATGATGTCACAACAGACAACCCCAGGAACATTGTGAATGCTTTCACAACAGACAACGCCAGGAACATTGTGAAGGCTTTCACAACAGACAACGCCAGGAACATTGTGAAGGCTTTCACAACAGACAACGCCAGGGACATTGTGAATGCTGTCACCACAGACAACGCCAGGGACATTGTGAATTATGTCACAACAAACAACGCCAGGAACATTGTGAATGCTGTCACAACAGACAACGCCAGGGACATTGTGAATGCTGTCACAACAGACAACGCCAGGGACATTGTGAATGCTTTCACAACAGACAACGCCAGGGACATTGTGAATGCTGTCACAACAGACAACGCCAGGGACATTGTGAATGCTGTCACAACAGACAACGCCAGGGACATTGTGAATGCTGTCACAACAGACAACGCCAGGGACATTGTGAATGCTGTCACAACAGACAACGCCAGGAACATTGTGAATGCTTTCACAACAGACAACGCCAGGAACATTGTGAAGGCTTTCACAACAGACAACGCCAGGAACATTGTGAATGCTGTCACAACAGACAACGGCAGGAACATTGTGAAGGCTTTCACAACAGACAACGCCAGGGACATTGTGAATGCTGTCACCACAGACAACGCCAGGAACATTGTGAATGCTTTCACAACAGACAACGCCAGGAACATTGTGAAGGCTTTCACAACAGACAACGCCAGGAACATTGTGAAGGCTTTCACAACAGACAACGCCAGGGACATTGTGAATGCTGTCACCACAGACAACGCCAGGGACATTGTGAATGATGTCACAACAAACAACGCCAGGGACATTGTGAATGCTGTCACAACAGACAACGCCAGGGACATTGTGAATGCTGTCACAACAGACAACGCCAGGGACATTGTGAATGCTTTCACAACAGACAACGCCAGGGACATTGTGAATGCTGTCACAACAGACAACGCCAGGGACATTGTGAATGCTGTCACAACAGACAACGCCAGGGACATTGTGAATGCTGTCACAACAGACAACGCCAGGATCATTGTGAATGCTTTCACAACAGACAACGCCAGGAACATTGTGAAGGCTTTCATAACAGACAACGCCAGGAACATTGTGAATGCTGTCACAACAGACAATGCCAGGAACATTGTGAAGGCTTTCACAACAGACAACGCCAGGGACATTGTGAATGCTGTCACCACAGACAACGCCAGGAACATTGTGAATGCTTTCACAACAGACAACGCCAGGGACATTGTGAATGATGTCACAACAAACAACGCCAGGGACATTGTGAATGCTGTCACAACAGACAACGCCAGGGACATTGTGAATGCTGTCACAACAGACAACGCCGGGGACATTGTGAATGCTTTCACAACAGACAACGCCAGGGACATTGTGAATGCTGTCACAACAGACAACGCCAGGGACATTGTGAATGCTGTCACAACAGACAACGCCAGGGACATTGTGAATGCTGTCACAACAGACAACGCCAGGGACATTGTGAATGCTTTCACAACAGACAACGCCAGGGACATTGTGAATGCTTTCACAACAGACAACGCCAGGGACATTGTGAATGCTGTCACAACAGACAACGCCAGGAACATTGTGAATGCTTTCACAACAGACAAGGCCAGGGACATTGTGAATGCTGTCACAACAGACAACGCCAGGAACATTGTGAATGCTGTCACAACAGACAACGCCAGGGACATTGTGAATGCTTTCACAACAGGCAACGCCAGGGACATTGTGAATGCTGTCACAACAGACAACGCCAGGAACATTGTGAATGCTTTCACAACAGACAACGCCAGGGACGTTGTGAATGCTTTCACAACAGACAACGCCACGAACATTGTGAATGCTTTCACAACAGACAACGCCAGGGACATTGTGAATGCTGTCACAACAGACAACGCCAGGAACATTGTGAATGCTGTCACAACAGACAACGCCAGGGACATTGTGAATGCTGTCACAACAGACAACGCCAGGAACATTGTGAATGCTGTCACAACAGACAACGCCAGGGACATTGTGAATGCTTTCACAACAGACAACGACAGGAACATTGTGAATGATGTCACAACAAACAAAGCCAGGGACATTGTGAATGCTGTCACAACAGACAACGCCAGGGACATTGTGAATGATGTCACAACAAACAACGCCAGGGACATTGTGAATGCTGTCACAACAGACAACGACAGGGACATTGTGAATGCTGTCACAACAGACAACGCCAGGGACATTGTGAATGCTTTCACAACAGACAACTCCAGGGACATTGTGAATGCTTTCACAACAGACAACGCCAGGGACATTGTGAATGCTTTCACAACAGACAACGCCAGGAACATTGTGAAGGCTTTCACAACAGACAACGCCAGGAACATTGTGAAGGCTTTCACAACAGACAACGCCAGGGACATTGTGAATGCTGTCACCACAGACAACGCCAGGGACATTGTGAATTATGTCACAACAAACAACGCCAGGGACATTGTGAATGCTGTCACAACAGACAACGCCAGGGACATTGTGAATGCTGTCACAACAGACAACGCCAGGAACATTGTGAATGCTTTCACAACAGACAACGCCAGGAACATTGTGAAGGCTTTCACAACAGACAACGCCAGGAACATTGTGAAGGCTTTCACAACAGACAACGCCAGGGACATTGTGAATGCTGTCACCACAGACAACGCCAGGGACATTGTGAATGATGTCACAACAAACAACGCCAGGGACATTGTGAATGCTGTCACAACAGACAACGCCAGGGACATTGTGAATGCTGTCACAACAGACAACGCCAGGGACATTGTGAATGCTTTCACAACAGACAACGCCAGGGACATTGTGAATGCTGTCACAACAGAAAACGCCAGGGACATTGTGAATGCTGTCACAACAGACAACGCCAGGGACATTGTGAATGCTGTCACAACAGACAACGCCAGGGACATTGTGAATGCTGTCACAACAGACAACGCCAGGAACATTGTGAATGCTTTCACAACAGACAACGCCAGGAACATTGTGAAGGCTTTCATAACAGACAACGCCAGGAACATTGTGAATGCTGTCACAACAGACAACGCCAGGAACATTGTGAAGGCTTTCACAACAGACAACGCCAGGGACATTGTGAATGCTGTCACCACAGACAACGCCAGGAACATTGTGAATGCTTTCACAACAGACAACGCCAGGGACATTGTGAATGATGTCACAACAAACAACGCCAGGGACATTGTGAATGCTGTCACAACAGACAACGCCAGGGACATTGTGAATGCTGTCACAACAGACAACGCCAGGGACATTGTGAATGCTTTCACAACAGACAACGCCAGGGACATTGTGAATGCTGTCACAACAGACAACGCCAGGGACATTGTGAATGCTGTCACAACAGACAACGCCAGGGACATTGTGAATGCTGTCACAACAGACAACGCCAGGGACATTGTGAATGCTTTCACAACAGACAACGCCAGGGACATTGTGAATGCTTTCACAACAGACAACGCCAGGGACATTGTGAATGCTGTCACAACAGACAACGCCAGGAACATTGTGAATGCTTTCACAACAGACAAGGCCAGGGACATTGTGAATGCTGTCACAACAGACAACGCCAGGAACATTGTGAATGCTGTCACAACAGACAACGCCAGGGACATTGTGAATGCTTTCACAACAGGCAACGCCAGGGACATTGTGAATGCTGTCACAACAGACAACGCCAGGAACATTGTGAATGCTTTCACAACAGACAACGCCAGGGACGTTGTGAATGCTTTCACAACAGACAACGCCACGAACATTGTGAATGCTTTCACAACAGACAACGCCAGGGACATTGTGAATGCTGTCACAACAGACAACGTCAGGAACATTGTGAATGCTGTCACAACAGACAACGCCAGGGACATTGTGAATGCTGTCACAACAGACAACGCCAGGAACATTGTGAATGCTGTCACAACAGACAACGCCAGGGACATTGTGAATGCTTTCACAACAGACAACGACAGGAACATTGTGAATGATGTCACAACAAACAACGCCAGGGACATTGTGAATGCTGTCACAACAGACAACGCCAGGGACATTGTGAATGATGTCACAACAAACAACGCCAGGGACATTGTGAATGCTGTCACAACAGACAACGACAGGGACATTGTGAATGCTGTCACAACAGACAACGCCAGGGACATTGTGAATGCTTTCACAACAGACAACGCCAGGGACATTGTGAATGCTTTCACAACAGACAACGCCAGGGACATTGTGAATGCTGTCACCACAGACAACGCCAGGAACATTGTGAATGCTTTCACAACAGACAACGCCAGGAACATTGTGAAGGCTTTCACAACAGACAACGCCAGGGACATTGTGAATGCTGTCACAACAGACAACGCCAGGGACATTGTGAATGCTTTCACAACAGACAACGCCAGGGACATTGTGAATGCTGTCACCACAGACAACGCCAGGGACATTGTGAATGATGTCACAACAGACAACCCCAGGAACATAGTGAATGCTTTCACAACAGACAACGCCAGGAACATTGTGAAGGCTTTCACAACAGACAACGCCAGGAACATTGTGAAGGCTTTCACAACAGACAACGCCAGGGACATTGTGAATGCTGTCACCACAGACAACGCCAGGGACATTGTGAATTATGTCACAACAAACAACGCCAGGGACATTGTGAATGCTGTCACAACAGACAACGCCAGGGACATTGTGAATGCTGTCACAACAGACAACGCCAGGGACATTGTGAATGCTTTCACAACAGACAACGCCAGGGACATTGTGAATGCTGTCACAACAGACAACGCCAGGGACATTGTGAATGCTGTCACAACAGACAACGCCAGGGACATTGTGAATGCTGTCACAACAGACAACGCCAGGAACATTGTGAAGGCTTTCACAACAGACAACGCCAGGAACATTGTGAATGCTGTCACAACAGACAACGCCAGGAACATTGTGAAGGCTTTCACAACAGACAACGCCAGGGACATTGTGAATGCTGTCACCACAGACAACGCCAGGGACATTGTGAATGATGTCACAACAAACAACGCCAGGGACATTGTGAATGCTGTCACAACAGACAACGCCAGGGACATTGTGAATGCTGTCACAACAGACAACGCCAGGGACATTGTGAATGCTTTCACAACAGACAACGCCAGGGACATTGTGAATGCTGTCACAACAGACAACGCCAGGGACATTGTGAATGCTGTCACAACAGACAACGCCAGGGACATTGTGAATGCTGTCACAACAGACAACGCCAGGGACATTGTGAATGCTTTCACAACAGACAACGCCAGGGACATTGTGAATGCTTTCACAACAGACAACGCCAGGGACATTGTGAATGCTGTCACAACAGACAACGCCAGGAACATTGTGAATGCTTTCACAACAGACAACGCCAGGGACATTGTGAATGCTGTCACAACAGACAACGCCAGGGACATTGTGAATGCTGTCACAACAGACAACGCCAGGAACATTGTGAATGCTTTCACAACAGACAACGCCAGGGACATTGTGAATGCTGTCACAACAGACAACGCCAGGAACATTGTGAATGCTTTCACAACAGACAACGCCAGGGACATTGTGAATGCTGTCACAACAGACAACGCCAGGGACATTGTGAATGCTGTCACAACAGACAACGCCAGGAACATTGTGAATGCTGTCACAACAGACAACGCCAGGGACATTGTGAATGCTGTCACAACAGACAACGCCAGGGACATTGTGAATGCTTTCACAACAGACAACGCCAGGGACATTGTGAATGCTGTCACAACAGACAACGCCAGGGACATTGTGAATGCTGTCACAACAGACAACGCCAGGGACATTGTGAATGCTGTCACAACAGACAACGCCAGGGACATTGTGAATGCTGTCACAACAGACAACGCCAGGGACATTGTGAATGCTTTCACAACAGACAACGCCAGGAACATTGTGAATGCTGTCACAACAGACAACGCCAGGGACATTGTGAATGCTGTCACAACAGACAACGCCAGGGACATTGTGAATGCTTTCACAACAGACAACGCCAGGGACATTGTGAATGCTGTCACAACAGACAACGCCAGGGACATTGTGAATGCTGTCACAACAGACAACGCCAGGGACATTGTGAATGCTTTCACAACAGACAACGCCAGGGACATTGTGAATGCTTTCACAACAGACAACGCCAGGGACATTGTGAATGCTGTCACAACAGACAACGCCAGGGACATTGTGAATGCTGTCACAACAGACAACGCCAGGGACATTGTGAATGCTGTCACAACAGACAACGCCAGGGACATTGTGAATGCTGTCACAACAGACAACGCCAGGGACATTGTGAATGCTGTCACAACAGACAACGCCAGGGACATTGTGAATGCTGTCACAACAGACAACGCCAGGGACATTGTGAATGCTGTCACAACAGACAACGCCAGGGACATTGTGAATGCTGTCACAACAGACAACGCCAGGAACATTGTGAATGCTTTCACAACAGACAACGCCAGGAACATTGTGAAGGCTTTCATAACAGACAACGCCAGGAACATTGTGAATGCTGTCACAACAGACAACGCCAGGAACATTGTGAAGGCTTTCACAACAGACAACGCCAGGGACATTGTGAATGCTGTCACCACAGACAACGCCAGGAACATTGTGAATGCTTTCACAACAGACAACGCCAGGGACATTGTGAATGATGTCACAACAAACAACGCCAGGGACATTGTGAATGCTGTCACAACAGACAACGCCAGGGACATTGTGAATGCTGTCACAACAGACAACGCCAGGGACATTGTGAATGCTTTCACAACAGACAACGCCAGGGACATTGTGAATGCTGTCACAACAGACAACGCCAGGGACATTGTGAATGCTGTCACAACAGACAACGCCAGGGACATTGTGAATGCTGTCACAACAGACAACGCCAGGGACATTGTGAATGCTTTCACAACAGACAACGCCAGGGACATTGTGAATGCTTTCACAACAGACAACGCCAGGGACATTGTGAATGCTGTCACAACAGACAACGCCAGGAACATTGTGAATGCTTTCACAACAGACAAGGCCAGGGACATTGTGAATGCTGTCACAACAGACAACGCCAGGAACATTGTGAATGCTGTCACAACAGACAACGCCAGGGACATTGTGAATGCTTTCACAACAGGCAACGCCAGGGACATTGTGAATGCTGTCACAACAGACAACGCCAGGAACATTGTGAATGCTTTCACAACAGACAACGCCAGGGACGTTGTGAATGCTTTCACAACAGACAACGCCACGAACATTGTGAATGCTTTCACAACAGACAACGCCAGGGACATTGTGAATGCTGTCACAACAGACAACGCCAGGAACATTGTGAATGCTGTCACAACAGACAACGCCAGGGACATTGTGAATGCTGTCACAACAGACAACGCCAGGAACATTGTGAATGCTGTCACAACAGACAACGCCAGGGACATTGTGAATGCTTTCACAACAGACAACGACAGGAACATTGTGAATGATGTCACAACAAACAACGCCAGGGACATTGTGAATGCTGTCACAACAGACAACGCCAGGGACATTGTGAATGATGTCACAACAAACAACGCCAGGGACATTGTGAATGCTGTCACAACAGACAACGACAGGGACATTGTGAATGCTGTCACAACAGACAACGCCAGGGACATTGTGAATGCTTTCACAACAGACAACGCCAGGGACATTGTGAATGCTTTCACAACAGACAACGCCAGGGACATTGTGAATGCTGTCACAACAGACAACGCCAGGAACATTGTGAATGCTTTCACAACAGACAACGCCAGGAACATTGTGAATGATGTCACAACAGACAACGCCAGGGACATTGTGAATGCTGTCACAACAGACAACGCCAGGAACATTGTGAATGCTTTCACAACAGACAACG